>NC_047084.1:405930278-406242686 GCF_902459505.1 Geotrypetes seraphini | reverse complement strand
TGTCGATGTCGCAGCCGGTTCCATGGCAGATCCGGTACCAAACAAAATATTTTGCCGGATCTGCCGATTTTTCAAAGTACGCTTTTTAAGCGTAGCACAGCGGGTGCAGGTGTCAGCCCGATGCTCTGGACCCAAGCACTGGAGGCACCAATTGTGTGGGTCGGTGAGGGAGATCGGGCGTGCACACCGCTGGCACTTCTTAAAACCCGGTTGAGGGGGCATGAAGGGAAACACGGCCTCCGCAAAATTGAATCCGGAGGCCTATATGGTGGCAACAGGCCCCGCCGGGGCCGGCCTGAAAAAATAAAGAAAACTCGACGAGTTGTTGTTTTTGTTTTTTTTTTTAAACAAAAATAAAGGGAATCCGATAAGAAAAACGGAAAAAAGAGAGAAAATACGCGAGCGGGAAGGCAAAAATTAGTTTTTCAACAGCCGTTGAAAACACATTCGTCTTCTTCGCTCCGCGGAAACGAAGAAACTGGGGACCACGCACTCCTCCGTCGGGCGGGAAGGCACTCGTGCATGCGCGGTGCGTCCAACTAGAACTTTCTAGTTAAAAAGGTCCGTACCGGGGCTCCGTCGGTGACGTCACCCATGCGTTAAGAATATGCTGCCTGCTTGTCCTGGGATAATTTGTAGTAAGGGGTTTAGAAGTAGTATTGTTGAAATTTACTGTTGATGTTCTTTCTATGAAATATGACTGAAACATCTGATCAGTTATTCCAATTTATTCCAGTCTGTTTAGTAACAGCTGGTAGTCAATGGGGTCAAATTCTGCTGATAAGTCAAGCGAGATTAGGACCACAAACTTGTAATGATCAAGGTGATATATTATTGAAGTTGTAAGATCTAAAAGTGAGTGCTCTGTTGAGTGGTGAGTTCTAAAACCTGTCTGATTTGGGTAGAGGGCTTGAGTTTTTTTGATGAAATCTGAGATTTGGTTAAACACAATATTTTCAGTTATTTTTGCTAAGTATGGTAAATTTGCTATCAGTCAATAATTTGTCACATCTTCTACGCAGTTTTTATGATCTTTTATAGTGGGTCTTATTATTGATTCCTTCCAGTGAGCAGGCAAGAATCCTGTTTGTAGGCTAGTTGAAACTAATTTATGAATTAAAGATCCAAAAGTTAGATAGAGGCGTTTTATTACTGATGGTGGGATTGAATTGTACGGTGAACTTTTAGCATTCATAGTTTCAAGAAGCCTTCTTATATCATTGATTGATGGAATAGTAAACCTTGCACATTTTGAAACTGAAATATTTGTTACCTTCTCATCCTGAAATAGTGATGTATTTATTTTTGTTTTTAGATGGGTCTCTAATTTTTCAATTTTTGTTTTAAAGTGGTTTGCTAAAGTCTGAGCAGAGATTTTACAATTTGAGGTTTGGTTTTGGTTATTATCTGTTAGTGATGTGAGGATGGAAAAGAGAGCAGAGGAGTTGCTTGCTTTAGATATGCATGCGGAATAGTAGTTTTTCTTTGCCTGATTGATTTTAGTTTTATAGAATTCACTTTGGGCTTTGAATTTATTTTGGTTTTCTAACGATCTATATCATCTCCACTTACGTTCTATTGCCCGTAGTTTGTTTTTAATTAGTGTTAGCTCAGCACTGTACAGTGGATTTTTCTGTTTTTTGGGTGGAATGCTTCATGTCTGTACTAGGGCAACTTTATCCAAAAGTGTAGAAATAGCCTTGTTCCATAGATTGAGTTGTTCATTCATTGGGATATTTTCAAGAGTCTTATTTGTTAATGTTAGTACCGCCCAGACAGAGGATTTGTCTAACTTTGAAAAATCTCTATAGGTAATTGTTGTTGGAATAATAACTTTATTGACAAATAGTGGTTGGTATTGAAGGATGATTAAGTCATGGTCCGTCCAAGGAACCTTAATTAACGTTGATGAAGAAAAATAAGATTTGTGTGTCTCAGGGACGATGATCGTATCTAGCGCGTGCCCACCTGAGTGAGTAGGGGAAGCAATCAAAGAGGACACATTTAGTTCTCTTAGAAAGCTGTGTATTTCTTTAGTAAAGATATTATTGCTGTTATCGAAATGTATGTTAAAGTCACCTAGGATCATTAGATTTGCACATGAGGAAAAAAGTCAAAGATGGTAGACTGTATGTGTGTAAAATTATCTGTTTATTGGAGGTGGAGCATAAAGAAGAAGCAACTCTGTTTGTGGTGTGAAGGAATTCTATTGGAGCCCTGTGAGGGGACTGCTCTATTTCTGTTATTGAATCTTTTTTATATATAACAGCTAGTCCTCCACCTCTTTTCCCGGAACAGTGATTGTAGAACAAAGAGAAGTTAGAGGGGCAAATATAACTATAGGCTTCATCCCCTTTATTCAGCCTGGTCTCGGTAATGCATAGGATACCCAGTTTGTGTTGGGAAATCGTGTCTTTCAGTAAATAATGCTTCGATTTGACTGATCTAGAATTGATCAGTCCTATATTAAAATGGCTTAACTGGGAAAGATGTATGGTGAACCGGGCAGGTTCAATATTATAAGTGGGAGGAACAGTAGAAAAAAGTATGTGGTTTACTTCAAGACCCAGTTCGTGGGTTGGAATGAAACACCTATCGTACAGAATCCAGAGCAGATGTAACAGAAATAACTTTGGAACTAATAAGCAGCAGAACTTTTTTTTTTTTTTTTTTTTTAAAGAATGACATTATATTTTCAAATTCTGATGTGGGAACAAATATTTGTGAATAGAAGTCATATTTAAAGAAGTCTTTCTGTAAATTACCTGTCCCAGCAATGCCATAAGACGAGATGGAGGCACAACACTGACTTCACCTGCCAATGCCTGTGCAATAGCGGCTCTTCTTTTCTCCTTGCTACTACCATCTGGGTAGGCCTAGAAAAGAGTAAACAGGTAATTAACATAATTTTGAACAAAAAGAATAAAGCAGAAAACATAACAAAACACAAATCAAATGAGATGAAACAAGAACACACACGCAGGCCCTGTGAACTTAAGAAGCTACTAAAGTTCAACAAAGTCTATAAAACTGAGTGTTCTGGTCTTTTCCCACAGATTACTCCTGGCAGAATTCTGCAAAACTGTGCAACGCAGAATAGCCGCAGAATTGCAGTTGTGCAGAAAGCACAGTTATTTACCATAACAGGTGTTATCCAGGGACAGCAGGCAGATATTCTCACATGTGGGCGACATCATCCACGAAGCCCCAGTACAGACAGTTTTAAAACTGCATCACCACTTTAAGAACTTAAGAAAGTTTGCGAACTGCCCGCACCATGCATGCATGAGTGTCTTCCCACCAGACACATGCTCGCAGCTCCTCAGTTCCATAAGCAAGCTAAAAAGCCAACCAGAGGAGGTGGGTGGGTTGTGAGCTGTCCCTGGATAACACTTGTAACGGTATGTAACTGTGCTTTATCTCAGGACAAGCAGGCAGCATTTTCTCACATGTGGGACTGCCTAGCTTACTAGAATGGGATGGAGGGAGTGTTGGCCATTAGGAAAATAAATTTTGCAATAATGCTTGGCCGACGTGACCCTTCCGTCTGGAATTCAATTCCAGACAGTAGTGAGATGTGAATGTATGAACTGAGGACCAAGTAGCAGCTTTACATATTGCATCAATAGATGAGCTTAGGAAAGCAAGGGATGGTGGGGGGACTGATAGAAGATATGAAAGAAGGGTGGTAGAAAGGAACAGATGGTAAAGGAGGGAGGGAAGGGTGGTGGTGGAAAGGAATAGAACAGACATTGAAAGAGGGTAGAGAGGAACAGACCCTGAAGGGAAATGTGGAAGGCAGAGTGGGGAGAAGACACTGGAAGGGAAGAAGACAGATGCCAGACTATGGGGGAGTGGAGGGAAGAAGATGGGTGCTAGACCAATTGTGGGAGGGGGTGAAGGGAGAGGCACAGTAACAGCAAATGGAAGACGCAGAGAGAAGACACACAGTGGATGGAAGGAATTGAATGAGAAGATGTGGAAAGCAGAAACCAGACAACAAAGGTAGAAAAAAAAATTATATTTATTTATTTATTTTTTGCTTTAGGATAAAGTACTATATTAGTTGTGTTGATAAAAATTTATAAACAAAGCCCTGCCAGCTGAACATCTCTTTCTCTAGTTCAGCAGCCAGAACTTTGATTTATAAGAAAGGAATAAGCTAAATATTGCAGTACTAAGGCTTACATGGATGCTGCGGGGACGGTGACGGGGCGGTGATAGGGATGGCGGTGACGGTGACGGGGCGGTGAAGGGAACGGCGGTGACGGGGCGATGCAGAGGATGGTGGGCTGGGGACAGTGCAGTGACGGGGACAGATTTTTTCCCCGTGTCATTCTCTACCCCAAAGATATACACACAGGATGCAACAGGGGGCTGAAGAAGTCCCTTCCGGAGTCCACCCGGCAAGTCCTAGCAATACTGTGTCCAAGAGTTAATAAGGGCTCCAGCGCACGGGCCAGAGGGGATAGGGAACCTCCCCCCCCCCCGGATGCCAGGGAAGACACAAAAACATACTAACAGAATACATAGAGCAACCTTTAATAACATCAAAAAGATTCATCCAGGTGCCCTACAGACAGACCCCAGAAGGACCAAATCCAGGATCCATTCCAGCCCCCAGGAAGACCAGGAGAGATGGGGGGGCAATCCAGTGTAAGCCTAAATGTATCCAAATGAACAAGTCACAGCCCCCCCCCACTCCCCAAGTTTACAATGAATGCATCACACATTGCTGTGAACAAGGCTGCCCTGGAACTTCAATAAGATAAGTTGCTCTGCATTTCATATTCTGCTCTTTTCACTGGTTTTCAGCATTATATCTGCTTAACTTCTCTTCTCATCCATGTTTCTTACTAAAAAAAAAAAAAAAAGCACAAAAAAAAAAACCCTTCTCTTTTCTCTGTTAAATCTTATTTCCTCTTTCCCTTTCCCTTCATAGGAATAAGGGTAAGACTTATACTCCCACCAACTCCAGGGACCACTATTCATATATAGAGACCCATAGAATCAGGACTACTCAAATCAAGTCACTTCACAACCAATCAAGATGACCTTTATTCTATGCAATCACTGTGGTGCTTTAATTCGAAGACATACTATTTGGAGGCTTAAGGCTTGCCCCATCTGTCTTCAACTTGCCAGTATTAAGGAGGAGCTCTGCAAACTTAAACAGGAATTGAATACAATTAAAGCAGCTTCCATCACTCCACAAAATCATACCAACTTACCATCTCTACCTCAAAGAATAAAACAGCCCAGGTATAAATGGGTCACAGTAGGCTCAGGAAGACTGCGACATGTAACACAGAAACATCCACCTTCACTAATATTACCTCTTCAGAATTCCTTCGCTCCACTAGTGCACTGTGATACTCAAGAAAACAGAAGGGAGGTGGGACTGGAACCAATGAAGGTAACTCAAGAGAACAAGGGCACCCTAAGCACAAATAAAAAGGCCAAAAACAGAAAACTATTACTGTTGGGGGATTCCATCATCAGAGGCATTAACCTTGGAACACAGGGCGAGGAGACCAAAATAGTGAAATGTCTTCCAGGATCCTCAGCTACCAGGAGTGCCAGGCAAATACGGACTATAATTAAGGAAGAAACTAAGGATTTTAACACTGATGTTGTTATCCATCTGGGAACAAATGACCTGGCCAACAACTCCACACTTGCAGCACAGAAAGCTTTTCGGGAGCTTGGTGAGGGCGTGAAACCTTTTGTAAAGACTTTAGCTTTTTCTGAAATACTGCCTGCATATGGAAAGGGAGAGCAAAGAATGAAAAACACAGAGGACTTTAATAGATGGATCAGAACCTGGTGTCATCAAGAAGGCTTCAGGTACATAGGAGGATGGGGAAATACATGGAAGGACAAGAAGCTATATTGCACTGATGGGCTACATATTACTACAACAGGAAAAAGAAACCTTGCAGAGAAATTTAGACAATATTTTTCTACGCATTTAAACTAGAAGGTGGGGGTGGTGTAAGTACGAAGGACAATTATAGAGACCACCCCCGGCAAAAGAAAAGATGTGATAGTAGTAAAGGCTGCAACATAAGCAATATCAGCAACTCATTTCTTAGCATTGCAACGGAAAGTGAAACGACACAAAAATCCATACGAAAAAGGAGATTATCGCTGAAAAATAGCTGGAAAGCGATGACCACAAATGCTCGCAGTCTAAGCAACAAAGTTCATGATCTGCAAGCCCTGATGTTAGAGGCAGATCTAGATATTGTTGCTATCACAGAGACATGGTTCAGTGAATCACATGGATGGGATGCAAACATATCGGGATATAATCTTTTTAGGAAGGACAGAGATGGTCATAAAGGTGGAGGAGTAGCTCTCTATGTAAAGATCAATATCCAAGCGACCGAAATGCAAGGGACCTGGGGAGAGGAAGAAGCGATATGGATTGCTCTGAAAAGAGAAGATGGAACTTCTATCTACTACGTGGGTGTAGTCTACAGACCTCCGACTCAATCGCAGCAAATTGATAAGGATCTGATTGTGGATATCCAAAAGTTTAGAAGGAAAGAGGAGGTTCTGCTGTTGGGAGATTTCAACCTGCGGATGCGGACTGGAATGTTCCGTCTGCGGAATCGGAAAGAAGTAGGGAGATTGTGGATGCCTTTCAAGAGGCTCTGCTCAGACAAATGGTGACGGAACCCACAAGGGAAAAAGCGATATTGGATCTGGTCCTCACAAATGGAGAGAGTATCTCTAATGTTCGAGTGGGTGCTCACCTGGGAAGTAGCGATCATCAAACGGTTTGGTTTGATATAACGGCTAAAGTGGAGAGCAGCCGCACGATACTTAAAGTCCTAGATTTTAAATGTACGGACTTTAATGCAATGGGAAAGTACCTGAAGAAAGAGCTGTTAGGATGGGAGGACATAAGAGAAGTGGAGAGACAGTGGTCTAAGCTGAAAGGAGCGATAAAAATGGCTACGGATCTTTGTGTGAAGAAAATCAATAAAAACAAGAGAAAAAGGAAGCCGATATGGTTCTCCAACCTAGTGGCTGAGAAAATAAAGGCGAAAGAGTTGGTGTTCATGAAATATAAAAAAAACCCAAGAAGAGGAGAGCAGAAAGGACTACAGGGTGAAACTGAAAGAAGCCAAGAGAGAGATACTTTTGGCGAAGGCACAGGCAGAAGAACAAATGGCTAAAAATGTAAAAAAGGGAGATAAAAATTTTTTCAGATATATTAGTGAAAGGAGGAAGATAAAAAATGGAATTGCTAGGCTAAAAGATGCTGGGAACAAATATGTGGAGAGTGATGAGGAGAAAGCAAATGTGCTAAACAAATACTTCTGTTCTGTATTCACAGAAGAAAATCCTGGAGAAGGACCGAGAAAATGGAGTAGATTCTGCGCCATTCACGGAGGAAGGTGTTTATGAGCAACTTGAAAAACTGAAGGTGGACAAAGCGATGGGACCAGACGGGATCCATCCCAGGATACTAAGGGAGCTCAGAGAGGTTCTGGCGAGTCCTATTAAAGACTTGTTCAACAAATCTCTGGAAACGGGAGTGATTCCTGGGAATTGGAGGAGAGCGGATGTGGTCCCTATTCATAAAAGTGGGCACAGGGATGAAGCAGGAAACTACAGGCCAGTGAGCCTCACTTCAGTTGTTGGAAAAATAATGAAAGTGTTGCTGAAAGAAAGGATAGTGTACTTCTTTGAATCTAATGGGTTACAGGATCCGAGGCAACATGGCTTTACAAAAGGTAAATCGTGCCAAACGAACCTGATTGAATTTTTTGATTGGGTGACCAGAGAGCTGGATCGAGGACATATGCTAGATGTAATTTACTTGGATTTCAGCAAAGCCTTTGATACAGTTCCTCATAGGAGGCTGTTGAACAAACTTGAAGGGCTGAAGTTAGGACCCAAAGTGGTGAACTGGGTCAGAAACTGGCTGTCGGACAGACGCCAGAGGGTGGTGGTTAATGTAAGTCGCTCGAAGGAAGGAAAGGTGACTAGTGGAGTCCCTCAGGGTTCGGTGCTGGGGCCAATCCTGTTCAATATGTTTGTGAGTGACATTGCTGAAGGGTTAGAAGGAAAAGTGTGCCTTTTTGCAGATGATACCAAGATTTGTAACAGAGTAGACACCGAAGAGGGAGTGGAAAATATGAAAAAGGATCTGCAAAAGTTAGAGGAATGGTCTAATGTCTGGCAACTAAAATTCAATGCAAAGAAATGCAGAGTAATGCATTTGGGGATTAATAATAGGAAGGAACCGTATATGCTGGGAGGAGAGAAGCTGATATACACGGACGGGGAGAGGGACCTTGGGGTTATAGTGTCCGAAGATCTAAAGGCGAGAAAACAATGTGACAAGGCAGTGGCTGCTGCCAGAAGGATGCTGGGCTGTATAAAGAGAGGCGTAGTCAGTAGAAGGAAGAAGGTGTTGATGCCCCTGCACAGGTCATTGGTGAGGCCCCACTTGGAGTATTGTGTTCAGTTTTGGAGACCGTATCTGGCGAATGACGTAAGAAGACTTGAGGCGGTCCAGAGGAAGGCGACGAAAATGATAGGAGGCTTGCGCCAGAAGACGTATGAGGAGAGACTGGAAGCCCTGAATATGTGTACTCTAGAAGAAAGGAGAGACAGGGGAGATATGATTCAGACGTTCAAATACTTGAAGGGTATTAACGTAGAACAAAATCTTTTCCAGAGAAAGGAAAATGGTAAAACCAGAGGACATAATTTGAGGTTGAGGGGTAGATTCAGGGGTAGATTCAGGGGCAATGTTAGGAAATTCTACTTTACGGAGAGGGTGGTGGATGCCTGGAATGCGCTCCCGCATGGAGAGTAAAACTGTGACTGAGTTCAAAGAAGCGTGGGATGAACACAGAAGATTTAGAATCAGAAAATAATATTAAATATTGAACTAGGCCAGTTACTGGGCAGACTTGCAGGTCTGTGTCTGTGTATGGCCGTTTGGTGGAGGATGGGCAGGGAGGGCTTCAATGGCTGGGAGGGTGTAGATGGGCTGGAGTAAGTCTTAACAGAGATTTCGGCAGTTGGAACCCAAGCACAGTACCGGGTAAAGCTTTGGATTCTTGCCCAGAAATAGCTAAGAAGAAAAAAAAAAAAAAAAAATTTAAATTGAATCAGGTTGGGCAGACTGGATGGACCATTCGGGTCTTTATCTGCCGTCATCTACTATGTTACTATGTTACACACACTGATCCCCTTGACTCACGATAGCTCTGCTCCCTGCAGGCCTTCCGTGTATGATTTGAGGGCCTCCAACGTGTCACAAACGCAGGGCCTGGCTGCTGCCTGGATGCGGACCCTGGCTGAAAACAGGACCATGAACCATATGCCACGGTTCCACAGCTCAGAGCAATAAGGGGCCAAAGTGCGACCGCTAGCAGCCACCGCCAGCGAGTAATCCCTTAAGAGCAAGATCTTGGAGCTCTCATATTCTAGTGAGTCTGCCAGGATTCGGTCCTTGGTTGCTGCATTCAAGAACTGGGCTATGACAGGGCGAGGTCGGGATCTCCCTGGTGTTGGCTCCCAATGCGATGAACACGCTCCACAACCGCCCGTTCACCAGCTGAATCAGGGCACACGTGCTGGGGCAGCCATTGTTCCACAAAGTGCCAAAGATCTGCTTCCTTAATGCTCTCCGGTAGCCCCAGGACCCGCAAGTTGTTCCAGCGGCCGCGGTTCTCCTGGTCTTCCAGTCATGCCCGGAGATCAGAGCATTGAGCTTCTAAGGTGGTCAGGCGGCCGGCATCCTGATTGTAATGGTCCTCCTGGGCCAAGACTCGCTGCTCCAAGTGAAAGATCTGTGATCCATGGCACTTGATGCAGTCCTTAATCTTGTCCACAGACATCTGGAATTTGTTGAGTTTATATTCAATTAGCGTCGAGAAATGCCGCGTCAGCTCCCGCAGCGTGTCCTCCTGGAGAGCTATCGTAGTTCGCGGCGGGGTACCCTCCGACACCATTTTAGAGGAAAGCATGGTCTGCTTATACTTCGGCAGCTGCAGGGCCTTGGTGGGCATAACACCATGCAGATACTCGTTCTGCCGCCAGTTTGCACACCCTCCAGTACCCCTGGTCTCCCAGGATACAATGCACTGCAGGTGGAGTTAGTCTAAGCGCTGCATGTGGTAGAAAACGGCTCAAATATGCAGGGGAAGGTCGGAGCTCAGGCAAAGAGCCACCGTTCAGCAGCGCATCATCATCTGACTCCCCGCCTCCCTGGAGTATTGATAGCCCAGCAAATAAGCAGACTGGAAAGATGCACTGGGAGAAGTGGAGCCCTCAGGTTCTATTACTGGTGTCCTGGATCGAGGAATTGGAGGCCTCAAAGAGCTGGATGGCCTGAACGAGGAAGGTTTCTCTCTGGAGGAGGACCTGCACTTCGATGAGTGCCTCGACCAGCGATGAGAGTGCTGCCTGGAAGCAGGTCTCGCATGATGTCGAGGAGACTTCACCCTATGCCCTTAAACGGGCAATGTCTTATGTGAGGATATAGGGCTGGAAGCTGTAGACTGAAGTCCCATAGACTCTATGGTCTGGACCGAGGTATCTCGAAGTATTCCCAAAGACTTGGCTCCTTGTATGGAGTGTGAGAATTCCAGACCAGATACTCGCAAAAACTGGACTGCATAGAGTGTGTAATTTCAGCTCGAGGCACAGGCAAGGACTCGACCTCTTGTGAGATTGCTGAGTGCCCAGGCTGGACTGCAGGAAGCAGAGTCGAGGCAGGACTATATTTGGTCAGTAACTGAACAAATTCCAATTCTAAAATGGTCTGGATGGTAGCCTGCAATTGTGGATCTGAGTCTGAAACTGGACCACTTGCTGCGGCTAAAGGCTCTGAGGACGAAGAGGAAGAATGCTTTGACTTGGAGGAATAATAAAACAGCGATTCGTGAAGAGAAAACACCAACCACGGTTGTAGAGAAGGCAAAAGAGAACAAAGTTGAATGCAGAGAGTCAAAGACGGACTTCTCAGCTCCGCGGAAAACTAAGAACTGAGGAGATGCACTCTGTGCTGGGCGGGAAGGCACTCGCACATGCGTGGTGCGGGCGACTCGAAACTTCTAGTTTCTTCAAGCAAGTCTGCTTGTGATGCATCCGTCGGATGACGTCATCCATATGTGAGAATACCTGCCTGCTTGTCCTGGGATAAAGTATCATATGTAGTGCGAACCATATATTTCCGCAATTGAAAAGTTGAAGCAATGAATTGTTGGAATCTCGATTGCTTACGGGATGGAATATACTTTTGAAAAGAGGCAAGCTGTTTGACCAAATATTTCAGGTAAAACGAAAAATGGAAATTATAATTACCAGCTCTGTTGGCCAACTTTGCATTCTGGTAAAGACGCTTACCAAACCTGTCCATTGCTCTACCTTCTCTGCCAGGAGGTACAGATGCATAGATACTAGAACCTGACAATTTCTTTAGAGTGGATTCAACCACTAAAGATTCATGAAGGAGCTGTGGTTTAGCAAAACCTGGAACAGGAACCACCCTATACAAAGAGTCCAGTTTTTTAGGAGCCACCCGGAATGGAAAGAGGAGTCTCGAGATTCTTATAGAAAGTCTTTCATAAAAAGTCATGGAGTGGGAGCTTCGGCAGGTCTTTAGGAGGCTGGTCATACCGTATATACTCAAATATAAACTGGGAGGTTTTTTTTTTAAATATATATAAGATTATTCATTTATTTCAACAAATAAAAACTGTAAGCAATTACAAATCAGTTCCAAGAAACAAAGAAGAATCATACACCAACTTAAAATTTCTAGTCCTCGTCTGACTACCTACCAACGGATGAACTTTCAAGTTAAGTGCTGAATTTTTTGTTAGGAGTTGGCTGGGGGGTTCTTTCAGCGGGACTTCCTACTCTACAAATGAACTTGTGTGATTGATGTATTTTTCACATCACTATTTAGTAGGAACACTATTAATTGTTTTGAGCACATGTGAGGTGTCCAGTGATAGTGTGCGGGTAGGGGTTCTTTAACCCATGCCTTGTCTTGTAAAGCGCTGGAGAATCTTCTCCCTTCGCTGACCTCTCACACTGAGGACACCCCGCTTCACAAATTAATAAAATTAAACTTAAATTAAATTATTATTCATGGGTAAGTGCAGGTTGGCCCCCTTTAATAACCCATTGACTTTCACTGTTCTTTTTGTGTATCTTTTTGAAATACCCATAGCAGTTATATATTTGGAAAACGTGTGTTGGAAAAATAGATTAGCAATCGGTCAATAGTTCATACAGTTGAAGCAGTTAATTTATTGTCTTTGAATTTAGATCTGATGAGGGCAGTTTTCCAGGTTTGTGGCATGCCATGATATAAGTAATCATGCTGTGCATGCAAGGACCTAGAATACTGAAGTGATATGTTACTATATAGGAAGGAAGAACGTTTTGAGCAGCATTGGCGAGTTTCATATTATTGTCTTTGTGATATTGCCTATGGAAAATAGATTCAAATCTGATGATGTACTGTGTGCAATATGTGGGTATTTTTCAGGGATGTATGTAATAGGAGGACTAGGTTGAGGAGTAAATGTGGAGCACATTTTCGTCAGTTTATTTACAAATGTATCTGCTAGTGTTTGTGCCGAAGGAGCCAAGGAATGGTCACTAGTAATATTAGGTAAGGCCATCAGATTTTAAAACTGAGTAAAGAACTAAGGTATTAGGAGCTTTCGAGCTACATGTGATTATAGTAACGAAAGATTAGGTTCTTACCTTTGCTAATCTTCTTTCTTGTCAATGATGGAAATAAGTCACTGGCACTGACAGCACTTTTTGAAGCCTGTCAATGGTTTCAACATGGATGGAAAAATTGCAGCAGCAAAATTAAATTCAATGATGAAAGTTGAGGAGAAAAAAAACAACACAAAGGCTGAAAGTTGAGGAGAAAAAACCAACACAAAGCCCGAGTGAGCAGCCCGAGTGAGGAAAAAGAAAACCAATAGCCAAAGGCCAGGTTTTAGTAAAGCGATATGGGGTTGAAGGCAATGCTGATTGGATGAAGTCCTGAAAAAAGCATTTCTATGCTCTGCGGTGAACAAAGAACTGCGGGAAGGAATTCATGCATGCACAGTGCAGGCAGTCGTGGAGTTTCTTAAAAACTTAAAGTAAATACTGTCCATATCGGGCTCCGTGGATGACATCACCCATATGTGAAAATATGCTGCCTGCTTGTCCTAGGATAAGCAGAAGTTCTTTTCTTTCTTCCCTGCTACATAACTTTCACATAATTACGACTCACTCATATATTTATGCTAGATTACACTGTAAATAAATGCTTCCATTTTTATAATACATAGCCTGGGTCATTGCTTATTAGGATTGAGCAGTGAAGGATAGAACTTGGATTTGGGGGATATAGAGCAATCTTACATACATTACCATTACACATACACTTACTCCCCTAGCATTGGTTCCTAGCAGACTAGGAGCCCTATAGACCACTTCTGCACAAGTGACTCCTTTTGAGCCTAAAGATTACTTACAGTAGCCCAACATAAAGTAGTAAACTAGAACTAGTTTTGCTCAGAACTTTGTTAATATAAAACAAGAAAAAGAAATATAATAAAATCATAATGCATTATTAGAAACTAAATGTGTACCTCACGAGGATCAAAGTAGGACCTGGCCAAAAGATTCTCTAGATGAATGTATCTCTCTGGCTGGGTCTGTTTTAACATGATCATTGGGTCAGTCTGCCTTAAGAGGGACCTGGCGGCTCCCAACTCACGAAGTTCAATCAGCTCCAAAACCACCTGCAGAAATAATGTGACATACCATTAGAGGATATTAAAGCAACTTAAATCAGTGAAACCTTCTACATCCAACAATCACATTTAAATTGATTTTGACCTTTGAGACTAGCAATATCTATAAAATTAAATTATTTACTCCCAAAGCTACTGATGATCTGAGTATTTGAGTATAAAAACATAATTAATAAATACAAAAGAAATCTCTTGGTCTATACTGTAACTTGTAAAGGGTTTTAGATTGATATACCACCTTTCTGTGGTATAACCAATTTACATTTATTATATGCTCATACTTATGCATATGGTAAAATTATGTTTTACCTGTTAATTTTCTTTCCTTTAGATCAGTGGTCTCAAACTCAAACCCTTTGCAGGGCCACATTTTGGATTTGTAGGTACTTGGAGGGCCGCAGAAAAAAATAGTTAATGTCTTATTAAAGAAATGACAATTTTGCATGAGGTTAATAGTTTATAATTTATAAAACTTTCCTTTAACAGTTAAAAGGAAAGATATATAAACTGTAAAGAGTTTTACCTTATGCAAAATAGTCATTTCTTTAATAAGACATTAACTATTTTTTCTGCGGCCCTCCAAGTATTCTATTTTTTCTGCAGCACTCACATTTAAAGTTTAATATCTTTTCTTTCTCAAAACTGGCACATTTCAATCACTAAATTGAAAATAAAATCATTTTCCTACCTTTGGTAATTTCATCAGTCTCTGGTTGCACTTTATTCTTCTGACTGTGCATCCAATATTTCTTCCCTTCTTTCAGCCTCCTGTATGCTTCCTCTCCTCCAGACTTCATTCCCTTCCCCATTCTTTTTCTTTCTTTCTCTATGTCTGTCTTTCTCTGATTCCGTGTCCCATTTTTTGCTTTGTTTCTGGCTCCCTGTCCCCCCCTTCTTTCTTTCTTCCTTCCTGCCCTCCCCCATGCCACCGCCACTGGAGAATAGGCTGCTGCTGCTGCCGCCATTGGGAACAGGCCGAGATCTCCATGCTTCTCTTCTCCACGGGGCCGACCAACTCTCGCCGCCCGATGTCAATTCTAACGTCGGAAAGGATGTTCCGGGCAGCCAGGCAGCGATTGGCTAGCCAGAAAGTTCTCTCGACGTCGGGAGGCAAGAGAAGCAGAAAGATCAATGAACACGATGCCGGCCTGTTCCCCGATGGCAGCAGTGAGAAGGGAAGGAAAGCAGGTTGGGCACCACTGCTCTAGATGAGCCGCACTCTAGGGAGAACAGTGGAGGGTGGCCAGCTGTGCGGACCGCCCCCCCCCCTTGGTATGCCACTAGAGCAGCAACATGTCTGGCCGGCTCATTCCGTTCAAAGCCGCGGGTGGCGGCTCCTTGCGAGATCTGTGCCTGCGTCTGAAGCCTCTCTGATGTTGTGATGTCAGAGAGGCTTCCGATGCAGGAGTGGATAGCGCAAGGAGCCGCCAACCCGCGGCTTTGAACGGAACGAGCCGGCCAGACACGCTGCTGCTCCAAAAGGAAGAGAATGATCCAGTCCAGACTGCGGGCCGCAAATAAAACCTGGAGAGCCACATGTGGCCCGCCGGGCCGCGTGTTTGAGACCGCTGCTTTAGATGCAGCAGATGAATCCAGAGACTAGTGTGATAGCACACATCTACCAGCAGGTGGAGATAGAGAACTGATTTGCAGGAGCTCCTCTTCGACAGAACCTCCTCTTCCCAATTAGTACCGCTCCTTGCCCAAGCATCCGGAACAGCAAACTCCAAAAAACTTTTTTCCCATAGCCCAAAGTAAATTGAAACCATCAACCATAACAAGAATATAAACACCCCGCGAGGTTCAGAACAAACTGGATTTGTCCGTGGTCGACAGTCTCTTCACATCAAGCAGCACTGTGGGGTAAAGACCTAGAACAATTACTCGTGCCTACTACCTTTAGGGAATTCAGGAAACGTCTAAAAACACATCTGTTCCTGAAATACTTAGGAAACCAACCTATACAATCTTAGTCCTCAACAAATGATCTCTAGAACTGTCAATCACCAAGTCTATACTTTGTTGATTCCACTCAATCTGTAACATCTTTAATCATTGTAAACCGCATAACTTCACGGTCCTTGTTGTTGTTGTTGTTCATGTCCGCAATTTATTGTTATCAATGGCGAATTGCCAACATCATCAAATCCCCTCCATGGCCATCAGTCTGGACTCTGAGAAGGCTTTTGATCGGGTGGGCTGGGCTTTCTTGTTCACTATCCTTGTGCATCTGGGTTTTGGGGGTCCTTTTTTAACAGCTGTTCAGGCATTGTATTCTGGGTCCATGGCCTCCATCTTGATATACGGAATATGCACAGCCCCTTTTGAGCTCACTAGTGGGACGCGGCAGGGTTGTCCGTTATCTTCTTTGTTGTTTGTAATATCTTTGGAGGCCACACTATCAAAAGGATGTGAAGAGAATGGAGTTGATCCAGAGAAAGGCCACTAGGATGGTCTCAGGACTTAAATATCTCCCATATGAAGAACATCTGAGCAGACTGCGCTTGTACTCTCTCGAAGAGTGCAGAGAAAGGGAGGACATAATAGAAACATTCAAATATATAATAGGCCGCATTGAGGTGGAAGAAGAAATCTTTTTTCTTACGAGTCCCACAGCAACAAGAGGGCATCCGCTAAAACCTAAGGGGGGAAAGTTTCATGGTGACACCAGGAAATACTTGTTCACCGAAAGGGTGATTGATCGATGGAATGGTCTTCCACGCCAGGCAGTTGAAACCAGTAACCTGATCAACTTCAAGAGACGATGGGACAAACAGGTGGGGTTGCTACAGAGTTATACTTAAAAGATGGATTCTCAAAGGAGGGAGGGTTCTTGAGTGGGCATATTTGTTGGGCCGCCGGCCCTTTTCTGTCGTCATACTCTATGTTTCTACGTTTATTACTGTGGAGGATGATCATCTTTTACAGGTGAAGGTCCTGGCATATGTGGATTATCTCATGTTTCTCTTAACTCGGCTTTCTACTTCTTTGCCTGTGTTGTTGGATGTCATTGCTGCCTATGGTACTTTATCATGTTTTTCCTTGAATTTTTTCAAGTCTAAGGCTTGCCTTTGCTGTTGGAGGTGAAATATTTGGGTGTTCAGCTTCCTGTTCAATTATCTTCCCTGTATAGTGTGAATGTGTCTCATTTATTATGTGAGACCAATGTTAAACTACAGATGTGGAGAGCTTATCTGTTGTCCATTTTGGGATGAGTTCATTTATTTAATATAATTCTGGCGCCAAAAAGGCTCTATATATTCCAAATGCTTCCTTTATTTCTTAAAGTAAAGGATAAGAGGAAACTGTATTCCCTCCTGTAGACATACTTGTGGCAGGGAAAGCGGGCCCGTCTTCCCATTCACATTGTACAGACACCTAGGCACTTTGGGGGTTTGAGGCTGTTGAATGTTAGATATTTAACGATTGCATGTACTATGAGGCATATTTATGACTGGTTCCGAACCTCTCATGATTTTTCGGTAACTGCTGTGACGTTGTCCTTGATGGGCACCTGGCATTTTAGTTGTTATTTGTATAAGATGGGTCTCAGATTGCCTGTTATACTTCAGCGATCTGGCATCCTACCTGCCATTGCTACCTCGTGTTGGTCGTACCGGAGACATGGATACTCCACAGCAGTGACGCCCTACCTTGCTATTTGTGGGAACCCAGCGTTTCCCCCGGGTCAGTCTGAGAAAGGCCCAGCTCCTCCGATGCCATGCCAATCTCACTCCTGGAGCCCCCTGAGCAACCATTCACGCCTGTGCAGAAATGTGTTCGCCGTTTACCACCACACAAACATGGTTTCACCACCTCTGCTGCAGTAGAGAAGGTGGAGAGGGACAGATTCTTCAACCTATCGGGTACCACAAGAACAAGGGGGCACTCGGAGAAACTGAAGGGGGACCGGTTTAAAACCAATGCCAGGAAGTTCTTTTTCACCCAGAGGGTGGTTGACACCTGGAATGCGCTGCCGGAGGTTGTGATAGGACAGAGCACACTATGGGGTTTTAAAAAAGGATTGGATAAATTCCTGACAGATAAAGGAATTAAGGGATACAGTAAGGGTATCAAGGCAAATTTTAAGGGATCACATACAGGTCATGGACCTGATGGGCCGCCGCGGGTGCGGACTGCTGGGCGCGATGGACCACCAGTCTGATCCAGCAGAGGCGACTTCTTATGTTCTTAGTACAAGTTATAGCGGGCTATAAATAAAATTACTACCAGCAATATTACACACACATGCGATGCAGGAACCCGCAGTCCAAACTCTCCCTAACAAAACAGACTCACAATGCCAACCAAATCAAAATTGTTGGTTAGGGCCGGTAGATCCTGGTTGTTCAATACTGGCAGGGCAGAAAACCCAGACAGCAAATCTGGTCTCACTTTTTTGTTTTTAAATTATAGGAAAGAAGAAAAAGTAGAGACAAACTCAGCCCATCAATCATCGGAGGGAGGGTGGAGAAGGGCCTGGTGGGGCCCAGGTGTAGCCTCTAAAGCTGGCACCGCTCAGGCAGATACCCCTAACTCATTGAAGACAAGCAACAGAAGTTTAGATCCAATACAGCAACAGCAGCCAGGAGCTAGAGAAATGGCATCCATCCGCCTGCTGGAGCTATAAGATACTAATTGGCAAGGGGAGGTTCCATCGAAGAGGAGCTTCTGCAAATCAGTTCTTTATCTTCATCTGCTGGTAGATGTGTGCTATCCCACTAGTCTCTGGATTCATCTGCTGCTGCTGTTGCTAAGGAAAAATAGGTTTTGGGGGTTTTTGGGTTTGGGGTTTGTTTTTTTTTGGAGGGGAGTTAATTATAGCTTTTATTTTGTCAATTTACCTTATCTCGTATAGAGCAGAACATCCATAATCACAGTAATATAAATAGGTTTTAGGTATATGTTTCACCAATGAAATTTTACCTGTGCATACAGATGAAAAAGTTTCAATTTAAATTTTTAACAAGATTTACCACTACAACATTTGTCTCTTTCCCTTCCCCCAATGATCCGTCATGCCCTGTCTCTCCCACCCACCAGGGCAGCTCTGTATTAACCATTTTTTCTCTCTTCTCCACCTCGTTTGCTCACATAGTTGCACTGGCAACGACAGCAACAATAAACTGAAGGCAGGCAGATATGGTGACACTGTTGTGTGAAGCACGTTGATTAAAATTTTTAATTACACAAATGCATAAACCAGCCAACAGATGGATTTTATTTTGTTACACTTGTATAGTAATCCTGATCGCATGAGAGGTTAACTCTTTCCATTACCATGCAAAATCTCCCCATTCCCTCTCACACACACACTTTAGCACATCTTTTCTCACCCAGTATAAACAGACGTGCATGCATTTGCAAATGAAAGAGGGAGAAATGTGTCATTTTGTCAAATTAAATATGTACTTTAAACAAATTTTTTTACCTGTTCATAGAGATCAATTAGGGTTTTATCAGGCAGTTTCAAGGATTGTATAGCCTGTAGTACTGTGTCCCAATGTCCACTATTAATATCTGCTACAAAACTATCTATACTGTCCACAGTATTCAAAGACACAGTGGTTTCCTCTTGCAATGTGGCTAAAGTCCGAAGCAAACTGTTCTCCTTCAGGTACTGCATTATGAGACGAATAACGCTGCAAAAAGAGGGAAAACAAAAGTACCATACTGTCAACTGCTTTGTCATGATGCTGTTGTACTTCCCAAAGATTTGCAATATTTGTTATGCTACCCTTCTTACAGTAAATAAAGGCAGTTTATAATATATTGGAAAAAGCAGATCACATTAAACACAGTAAGTTAGATAAAAACCTTACAAAGGGTAAAACGTGTCATAAAAGTTGAGGCAAATTATAGCACAACAGCTGGACAATTATATATTGAACAAATAAGAAAAACATTTTTTTAAAGGAATTTAAAAGTGGTTGAAGTCATCCTTCAAACAACCAGGTCTTAAGGCCTGCCTTGAATATCTAATATGAGACCTGTTGTCTTAGTTCTACTGTAAGTGAATTCCACATGGAAGGTACAACATAGCTGAATATGAACTAGTGCTGCTCAATTCGTCAATTAACTTTCAAAAAAAAAAAAAAATTGGACTCATCGATTCAGTGAGTCCTACCTCCGTGTCTTCTAAAGTAGCAGCAGCAGTGGCGGTGATCAGCTTGGCATTTGGCAGAGGCAGCGCAGTGAACAGGCTGCTGCTACTTTAGGAGGCCCAAGAGAAAGGAGACAATCTAGAGCAGTGTTCTTCAACCGCCGGTCCGTGGACCAGTGCTGGTCTGCAGAAATTTTCTGCAAGTCCGCAGGGCCAGCACCTCCATCGGGCCCAAGATATTGTTCTGTAGCTGCTGGTCCTCGGTACAATCAATGTGGCATTTTCGGGCCGGTCCAGGGTGCGATCAGTGCTGGGTCTTCGGGCTGGCTCCCTGAGTGCTACAGTGCAGAAAGCTGTGGGGAAAGGCTCCTATCCGCAGCTTGCGCCTGACTCGGAAGCCTTCTCTCTGACGTCGCAACGTCAGAAGAAAGGCTTCCAGATGAGGCGCAGGACACGGGTGAGGAGCCGCTTCCCACAGTTTTGTGCAATGCAGCACTCAGGGAGCCAGTCCGAAGTCCCTGCATTGATTGCACCCTGGACCGGCCTAAAGCTAACACTGGGGGGCAGGCTAGAAGGGAAGGCACATAGAGGGAGAGAGACAACGGTAGGGGAAATGCTTTTTATTTTTTTATTTAGTGATTTTACATCTGCCCTAATTGTCTGTTCAGGAAGAAATGCATTTGTTTTCTCTGGGGGTTGTACTGCTTGCAGAGTCTTGCATCTTAGGGTTTGTTTGTGAATATTAGTACTTTTAGTTTTTGGTCCTGCATTTGCATGGGGTTATCTGTTTTCTGGTAGGAATGAATGTTGAAAAGCATACAGTGTGCTTTGTGTATTTTAATTTTGTGGTTAACCATTATGTGTTGTTTTTGTTTTTTATATTTTATTGATTTTTAATCTAAAAACAGTGCCAAAAAGATAAAAGAACATTAGATATTACATACATTGCACTATTGTCTGTACAGGTAACTTATATATCATTCAAGATTTTCTATATTTAATAGTAACATAATATAACATAATATCTAATATAAATAAAATTACCTAAATGTCACCAGCAATATTTATTTCCCTCCCTCCAACCCCCTCCCCCAATGGATGTGTAAAGGTAAATGAACAGAAGGAAAGATAAAATAAATAGACATTAGTATAATTCCACAAATTTAGTCAATGGGCTCCAAACTAGAGAATGACACGGTGACAAAATTCATCACTGTTCCCGTCCCCACGGATAACCGCGGAAACCATCTTCATGTCATTCTTTAAGGAGAGAGGGAAGAATCAGAGTATGAATGGCCACAACCACTGACCTGCAAGCTTTGCTTTGAAGAATGCTGGTGTAGAAGGACTGAGGTTGAAATAGACACTAGAAAATGACATGGGATTATTTCCCGCGGTTATCCACGGGGATGGGAACAGTGATTAATTTTGTCACCGTGTCATTCTCTGCTCCAAACTTTATTAAATACACTACTAAATCCCCTACACTCTGCATTAATTCTTTCATATCCATACATAGTGCACACATTCACCCACCAAAAAGTGTAATTTATTGTCATAGTTTTTCCAGTTACTCGTAATCAATTGAATGGCTATGCCTGTCATGATCATAAAAAGACAGCTCTTATACTTATTTAAAGTTAATACGATTATATTGTATGTGTGTATATATGAAAAATGGATGGAAAAAATGATGTTACAATTAGTACTATTATGGGGTGAGGTCTGGGTTGGAGATGGGCACGACTTAGCCCAGTGTTCTTCAACTGCCAGTCCGCGGACCAGTGCCAGTCCACAAAATAATTATTTTATTTCCGCCAGTCCATAGGTGTCAAAAGGTTGAAGAACACTGGTCTAGAGATACTGCATGGAGGGGAAGGGGAAGAGAAAGAGAGAGAAAAAAAGAGAAAGAGAGAAAAAGAGAATGCGAGAAAAAAAGCGAGAGAAAGAGATTGGATATGGCAGTGGAAGGGAAAGGTACAGATATGGAAGATGGACAGTGAGCATGGAGAAAGAAGAAAATGTCAAATGGGCAGGAGACCCCAGCGAGCAAGTTAACAGAAGACAAACAGAAATTAGAGCCTGGGACCAACATGATTTGAATAATAAAATGACCAGACAACAAAAAGGTAGAAAAAATAATTTTCTCTTTTGTGATTACAATATTTTAGATTTGTGCCAGAGCTGGTATTAGACAGTGAAAGTGAGCTAGGACCTAACATAGAGAGGAAAAGTCTTTTTTGTTTATTTTGTTTGCACTACAGCGCTGGCATGGGGCTACAAAATAAATCCACCAGGCCGTTTGGAAACCCCCCCCAAAAAAAACCCACAACCTATTGGACGAGAAAAGCAAATCGAGTCATCAATTCAATAGGCCAAATCGAATCGATTCACTTTTCCCGTCCAATAGGGCATAGGTTTGGGTTTTTTTCAAACGTCCTGTTGGGTTTATTTTGTAGATCCATGCCAGCGCTGTAGTGCACCCAGTGTCCCCTCCCTCATGCTTTCCCCTGCCAGGTTCTGCACTCAGCCCCCCTCCCTACCGGGCTCTGCACCCAGCCCCCTTCTTTCCCTGCCCAGCTCTGCACCCTGTCCCCCCTCTGTTTCCTGTATCCTCTTCCCTCTCTAGTTGTATAGTGGTAGGCCGGGACAAGAGGGATTCCTCCCGTCTCCCCCAATACTAACAATTTTTTACACCCCTCCTCCCCTGTATACCTTTTCTCTGGTAGTCCAGTGGTGTAGTCCACGCTGAGCCCATCCTGCTGATCTCACGGCCAGCAGCCAGTGGCACACCCGGGCTGGCATGCAAGAGTGAGCTTTTCGAGCTCCTGCCCAACCCTGTGCAGCTCCCTGAATGGCTGCCACGAGAACCGCAAGTCTTGCAAGAATTGGCGGCAGCCTTTCAGGAAGCAGCACAGGACCAGATGGAGCTCATAAAGTTTGTTCCTGCGTGCCGGCTCGGGTGTACCACTGGCTGCGAGATCGGCAAGAGGGGCTTAGCGCGGGATACAGCGCTGGACCACCAGGGAAAAGGTATGCGGGTGGGAGGGGGGGGGTGTAAAAAATTGTTAGTATCAGCCAGGACAGGAGAGATCCCTCCTTTCCCGGCCTAACGGCAGGCCTTCAGCAAGTCCGGAAGGGTGTTGGGTGATCACTGAGTGATGACCCAAATATAGGACAAGACCCCCATTTTTGGGCCATTCTTTTGGCCCAAAAATCTCATTCTATATTCCAGTATATACAGTATATTGTTTTGTGTGATGGAACACTTAAAATTTCCCTGTGATAAATGCAAGGTATGAATAGGTTGGTAAAGCACAGTTACTTACTGTAACAGGTGTTATCCAGGGACAGCAGGCATATATTCTCACATGTGGGTGACGTCATCTACGGAGCCCCGACGCGGACAGCTTTTCAAGCAAACTTGATTGAAGATTCAAGTTTGCTGTGCTGCACCACGCATGTGTGCCTTCCTGCTCCACTAGAGGGCGCATCCCCTCCTCGTGGTCTCCAGTTCATATAACCAGCAAAGAAGCCAACCTCGGGTAGGAGGGCGAGTTGTGAGAATATATGCCTGCTGTCCCTGGATAACACCTGTTACGGTAAGTAACTGTGCTTTATCCCAGGACAAGCAGGCATGATATTCTCACATGTGGGTGACCTCCAAGACAACCAAAATAAAAGGGAAGGTGGGAGGATGGCAATTTAAGAAAACAGATTACGCAAAAACAACTGGCCAAACCGGCTGTCGCTCCTGGACAGAGTATCCAGACAGTAGTGGGAGGTGAAAGTATGAACCGAAGACCAAGTGGCAGCCTTGTAAATCTCCTCGATAGGCGTTGACCTGAGGAAAGCCACAGAGGCCGCCATCGCTCGGACCTTATGTCCCGTAACTCGACCATGCAGCGCGAGACCAGCCTGAGCGTAGCAAAAGGAAATACAAGCAGCTAACCAGTTGGACAAGGTGCGCTTGGAAACTGGGCGTCCCAACCGATTAGGGTCAAAGGAAAAAACAACTGAGGAACCGTCCGATGAGACTGAGTGCGTTGAAGATAAAAAGCCAACGCTCTCTTACAGTCAAGAGTGTGAAGCGCCACCTCTCCAGGGTGAGAGTGGGGCTTGAGAAAAAATACCGGAAGAACAATGGACTGATTGAGATGAAAATCAGACACCATCTTAGGCAAGAACTTAGGATGAGTGCGGAGAACCACCTTGTCATGATGGAACACAGTAAAAGGCAGGTCCGCCACCAAGGCCTGCAGCTCACTAACCCGTCGAGCAGAAGTGAGCAGAAGTAGGAAGATCACCTTCCAAGTGAGAAACTTGAGATGAGACTTATCCATAGGCTCAAATGGAGGTTTCATAAGTTGAGCCAGAACCACATTAAGATCCCAAACAACAGGGGGAGGCTTGAGAGGAGGATGGACGTTCAAGAGACCCCTCATGAAATGAGAAACCAAAGGATGAAGGGATAGGGACTTTCCCTCAAGGTGCCGATGGAAAGCAGCAATTGCACTAAGATGCACCCGAATAGAAGTTGTCTTCAGACCGGAATGAGACAAATGAAGTAAATACTCCAGAACCGAAGACACAGGAACCAACACAGGATCCAGATGATGAGAGGAACATCAAGACGAGAATCTGGTCCACTTCTGAGAGTAGCAGAGTCTAGTCGAGGCTTTATGAGAAGCCTCCAATACCTCCCTGACTGAGAAGAAGTCCTGACTGAGGAGAAATCAGGGGGAAAGGAACCAAGCAGTCAGATGTAGAGACTAAAGATTGGGATGCAAAAGTGAACCCCGACTCTGAGATAGCAGAGAGGGAAAAACAGGCAGAAGCAGAGGCTCCCTGACGCTGAGTTGAAGAAGCAGGGAGAACCACGGCTGGCGAGGCCATCGAGGAGCAATCACGATCAGGGTGGCCCGCACAGACTTGAGATGTACAAGCGTCCGCAGGATCAGAGGAAAAGGCGGAAACGCGTATAGGAACTTCCCCTCCCAATCGAGGAGGAAGGCGTCGGCCTCGAGACGATCCGGGGAGTACATCCGGGAGCAAAAGAGAGGCAGTTTGTGATTGACGGGGGAGGCGAACAGATCTATCTGAGGAGTCCCCCACCGCTCGAACACCCGTCGCAAGACCCGAGAATGAAGCGACCACTCGTGCGGCTGGAGGAGGCGGCTGAGCTTGTCCGCCAGACAGTTCCGCTCTCCCTGAATGTAAACCGCTCGAAGGAAGATGTTTTGGGAAATCGCCCACTCCCAGAGACGAAGCGCCTCCTGACAAAGGGACCAGGACCCCGTCCCCCCCTTGCTTGTTTACATAATACATCGCCACCTGATTGTTTGTACGGACGAGAACCACCCGGTCGTGAAGCAGGTGCCAGAAGGCCACAGCGGCCAGATAAATGGCTCGAAGTTCCAACACGTTGATGTGACAGCGACGGTCCTCCGCTGACCACATCCCCTGAGTGCGTAGCCCGTCCAGATGAGCCCCCCAAGCGTACTCCGAAGAGTCCGTGGTCAGGACCTTGTGGTGCGGAGGGGCGAGAAAGAGCAAACCCCTGGAAAGATTGGAAGAGTTTGCCCACCAACGGAGCGATCGTCTCAAAAAAGGAGTCACCGTCACGGGGCCGGATATCGGGTCCTGGTCCTGACACCACTGAGAGGCTAACGTCCACTGAGGTATCCGCAGATGCAATCGAGCGAACGGTGTGACATGGAACGTAGAAGCCATATGACCCAGCAGAATCATCAGGCGTTTCGCCGGGACCGAGGCCCGCAGCGAAACCTGCTGACTCAGACTGACCAGCGCCTCTAATCGAGGGGGAGGAAGGAAGGAACGGAGGCGAACCGTGTCCAGCATGGCCCCGATGAACTGCAAGGACTGAGATGGGCACAGCTGGGATTTTGGAAAGTTTATCTCGAACCCCAACCCCTGAAGGAAGATAATAGTCTGTCGGGTCGGTGAGATAACCCCCTCCCTGGACGGCGCTTTGATCAACCAGTCGTCCAGGTAGAGAAATACCTGACGACCCCGGGATACGAGGCACTGACCGATGACGGGTCGGAGACCGATCTCCGAACTCCCTCGGCGAAAGCCTCGAACCTCGGACCGGAGCCCCGGACCGAGGGGGAGTAAGTAAGAGCCGAGGGTTAGTCAGAGACAACTCGGAAACCCTCAGCGGTCCTCCAGCACGCGAAGTCGGGGAGCGACCCCACTTCGGAGGAGAACTTCGGGCCTTCTTAGACCTGCCCGAGGTCTCGGCATGCCTCGAGCGGCGCTTTGCCCTGTCGGGGAAGAACGCCTCAAGGCCCGGGGTGAAGAGTCCGAGGACGACGAAAGGCGCTGATACCGGCGCACCTTGCCCCCAGGCGCCTCGATGCGAGGCTCAGGCTGGTCCGGCACACGCGAGGTCGAGGTCGGTTGCAGGTGGGCCAGCACAGCGGACAGCTCCGACGAGATCATCGCCCGGAGCATGTCCTGGAAGACCGGCACAGACAGCATCGACGGCATGTCCGAGGCCGCAGTGCACTCCACTGAGGGCGACCTCGATGCAGAGTATTCCCTTGAGGTGGAGGCACGTCCCGAGGGCTTGGAGGACTTCACCGGGGCCACAGGCAGGGAACTCCCACCATGCCCAGCCGGCGTCCCCGAGGCTGGCTTCTTGGCCAGCGTTGAACCTGCTGGAGGAAGAGGGGACTTATCCGGAGCCGAGGACTTCAGCGAATCCGAGGTCTTCGGGGTCGAGTCTCGAGGCGGGGCCGAGGTACCCGAGGCCGAAGTCAAGGCCGGGGCTGAGGCCGAGGGCTGATCGACGGCAAAAAGATCCGCCATACGGGCCTTGCGCCGACGGAGGGCACGGTGCTGAAAGGTAGCACACCGGGGGCAGGACTCGGTGGGATGATCGGCCCCCAAGTAACGAATGCACCAACGATGCGGGTCTGTTAGCGAAAGGAGACGCTCGCACCGGGTGCACTTTTTAAACCCGGTCAAAGGCCGGGACATATAGTGAAAGAACCGGCCGCGGCCAATCGAGGCAGTGCGGCCGCGACAACCCGGGAGCCCCCGGGCGGTCAAAAAATCGCGAAGAAAGAGAAAAATAAAATAAAATAATAAATCACACGTGCACAGCGACTCTCCGCTCAAAAAACAAGAAAGCCGCGGTGCTAGAAGGCACTTTGGGCAGAGACAAAAAAGTACAGGACTTCGTGGCTCCGCGGAAGAAAACGAACTGGAGACCACGAGGAGGGGATGCGCAGGAAGGCACACATGCGTGGTGCAGCACAGCAAACTTGAATCTTCAATCAAGTTTGCTTGAAAAGCTGTCCGCGTCGGGGCTCCATAGATGACGTCACCCACATGTGAGAATATCATGCCTGCTTGTCCTGGGATAAAAATCAGTAATAATTAATGTAAATAACCAGTAATTCTTAAATATATAGCTCTATGAGCAAGAATCAAGATCTTAAATTTATTCCAAAATTTTTATTTTGAAGTGAAAATACAAAAGGAAATATACAATAATCCGGAAACAGATACAACCAGAAACAAACCAAAACACACAATGAAAAAGTCTACCACGTGGTGTCTGCGCGGAGACAAATGGTCCCAACCAAGAATCAAAACATCGACCCACCCCCAAACCCCCCCCACCCCTCCAAGCACTCCAGTGTCAGAAATTCAAAAGAGCACTTCGGGTGCCATGGGACAAATTGTCCCAAACAGGAGCCAAATCGCCCGGAATTTCCTCCATCGACCAGGGCCACAATTCATAACATCCAAATATTCATACTTCAACAGGGTAAACAATTCATTTTTCCACATAGTAAAGGTAGGCACCTCTGCTTGCCGCCATAACAAAAGGATACATTTACGAGACAACAACAAAGCTTTTTTCAGCAATAAGGAATTACCCTTAGAGAATCCCAAAGAGGTGAAATGATAGAAAAGTAAAACATCCGCCTTCAGGGGAATTCTTTTTTTTATAATCGTCTGCAGATGGAAACCAACAAAGGACCAGAAGGTTTGTATTCTGTCACAGGACCAAAACTTGTGAAACAGACCAGCTGGTGTGGAATGGCACTTAGGACAATCAGCATGAGTAGCAAAGCCAGCAACCAATGCCCTGTATGGGGAGATGTAAAATCTCAACAAGAATTTGTAGTGTTGTTCCTGCAACACCACTGAGCGAGTCAGGCGCGGGAGATGTCGCATAAGAAGACGCAAGCCCTCACCAGTAATCTGCTCAGTAGAAGCAAGGTCCAGATTCCAAATCACTGCCACAGCATCATAATTCCAGGGAACACTAAAACTTCCCAAGCTGACCTGGTGAAAAGAAAAACTTGTTTGGGACGGACAAGACAGGGTCAAGGTTTCCTGAACCATATTCGCCATATCTTCATTCAAAGTAGAGTGGTCCAGGGAGTGCAGATAATGGATGACTTGGCCATAGCAAAGCCAGTCCAGAGCCAGGAAGATACCCTGAGCTTGAAGATCAGGGAAGGGGACGGGAAGGCCCTGTGCCGTCACCACATCCCACACATAACAGAGACCATTGTCATACCAGCTCCGCAAGTAGGTCTTAGAGCCATCTGGATCCAGGTCCCGATTCCCCCACAAGGGCAATAGCACGGTAGAGGTAAAGGGCAAATGCATACGTTTGCATAACCATTGCCAACACTATCTCATAGATTTCAGCAAAGGATGAGAACGAGTAGGAAAAATCCGATAGGGTCGTTTTGCATGAAGATAATACAACAAATGCGTTGGTGCCATCAACTGCCGTTCAAGGGAAACAAGAGTATAATATTGAGTATTCTTAATCCAGTCAACCAAATGTCAGAGGAGACAGGCAACATTGTATTTTCTCAGGTCTGGCAATGCCAAACCACCTCTCCCCAGCGGCAAAGAGAGTTGCGCTAAAGTCAATCTGGGCTTCTTATTGTTCCAAAGAAACTTACGCAAAACTTTTTGATAATGACCAATATCCTTATTCGTGATATACATAGGAAAAGTCTGCATCACATAAATCCATTTTGGAAACAATACCATTTTGAACAAAGCAATTTTCCCCCGCAATGTCAACAGGAATTTGGTCCAAAGAGCCAATAAGTCCCGGAATTTACCCAATAACACAGCAAAATTTTCCACATAAGCTTTTTTAAGGTCACCTGTGATAAATATCCCCAAGTATTTGAGTATGTGCACCACGTTTTGCAAAGGAAAAGGGGAGATCCAATCTAGAGAATGACACGGTGGCGGTTTACCCGCGGCCACCGCATTTTAGCCGCGGGTCACCCGCCGAAAACGGGGAAGAAAACTAGCAGTCGCTGCGGCGACGGGGACAAGGCCATTCACCACCCGCGGGGCGGTGAATGGTCTTGTCCCCGCAGTGAGGCATGAAGGATCGCGTGGTCCCCGCAGCTCACACCCGCCTGCCCAATCGATTCTAGTGTTTAGCCAGCTCTCTCCCTTCTCCTCACCTTAGTTTGTAGATTTTCTTTTTCGGCGACCCGCACGCTATCAGAGAGCCGCGCACCCGCTGCTGCTCAGTTTTCAATCTTCTGCTCTGACGCAACCGGAAACAGGAAGTTGCAGCAGAGCAGAAGATTGAACACTGAGCAGCCGCGCGTGCGCGGCTCTTTGGGAAAGCGTGCAGGTCGCCGAAAAAGAAAACCTATAAACTAAGGTGAGGAGAAGGGAGAGAGCTGGCTAAACACTAGGATCGATTGGGCAGGCAGGTAGTGGCTGCGGGGACCGTGCGATCGCTAGTGTTCCCGGCTCAAATTGGAAGGAGGGAGTGAAAGGGAAAAGGATTCTGGGCCAAGGGGATGAAGATGGAAAGAAAAACCCACAGCAGGAAAGAAAGGGAAGGACAGGCAGGTGAGCCAGATGCTAGAAGCAGAGGGGGGTGGGGGGAGGAAGAAAGAGGGAAAAAAGCTAGATGGGGTTGAAAAGAAGAGACACACTGGTATGGAAGAGGAAGATAGGGGAAATCTGGACACAGGAAGGTAACAGAAAGAGGGGAAATTATGTGCATGGGGCATAGGGACAGAGACATAAAGGGGACATGCCATGGGGATGGTATATGGACACAGGGGGGGGGGCAATGGCAGATACATAGGGGATATATTAGAAATGGGGAAAATAGGAGCACAGAAGCGAGATGGTTTGTGGGGATGGGACAGGGACTGAGCTCGCAGGCTCCAGTGGCTTGCACTAATTACATTGTAACGTGCCATGAAAATAAGAGGGAGGAAGGTAGATAGATAGGCCACGCGAGAGGAGCTGAAGGGTGGTAGAAAGGAACAGATGGTAAAGGAGGGAGGGAAGGGTGGTGGTGGAAAGGAATAGGACAGACATTGAAGGAGGGTGGAGAGGAACAGACCCTGAAGGGAAATGTAGAAGACAGAATGGGAAGAAGACAGATGCCAGACTATGGGGGAGCGGAGGGAAGAAGATGGGTGCTAGACCAATTGGGGGGGGGTGAAGGGAGAGGCACAGTAACAGCAAATGGAAGACGCAGAGAGAAGACATACAGTGGATGGAAGGAATTGAATGAGAAGATGTGGAAAGCAGAAACCAGACAACAAAGGTAGAAAAAAAATTCTATTTATTTTTTGCTTTAGTTGTGTTGATAAAAATTTATAAACAAAGCCCTGCCAGCTGAACATCTCTTTCTCTAGTTCAGCAGCAGGAACTTTGATTTATAAGAAAGGAATAAGCTAAATATTACAGTACTAAGGCTTATATGGATGCAGCGGGGACGGTGACGGGGTGGTGAATGGGATGGCAGTGGCGGTGACGGGGCGGTGAAAGGGATGGCGGTGACGGTGACGGGGCGGTGAAGGGAACGGCGGTGACGGGACGGTGCAGAGGATGGTGGGCCGGTGACGGGGACAGATTTTTTCCCCGTGTCATTCTCTAATCCAATCCTCATAAGCATACCTATTAAACGGCAAGGCCTCTGACTTGTCCAAATTTAATTCAAAACCCGAGACCGTCCCATGACACTCAACTAGCTGCAAGACCCGTTGAAGAGAACATTGGGGCTGAGTCAGCAACAACAAAATATCATCGGCAAAAGCCAGGCACCGCACTTCATCCTGACCCACAGGAAGGCCCAAAATAGAGCCATCCTCCCTGATACGGTACAACAAAGATAAAATAAAAAGTAAAGATTTAAATTTAATTCTGGCTGACACTGGTTACCAGCAATGAGGTTACATGATCTGATAATTTAGCATCATACATGTTTACCTTTCCCCTCATGCCAATTTCTTCACACCATTATATGGCTTTTTAAATGTATGTAGGTGAACTTGTTGCAACATATCAGTCTTAAAATATTGTCTGTATAAATTCTGACTTTTATAAATTAATAAAGTAGTCAACTCTTCAGTTAAAAAAATAAATATTCGGCATCTCACCTAGACTATTCATTCCTTGATACAAGCACATGAAAAACAGCATGACAAAATAAAAAAGGAGCTTCATTGCTGAGAGTGGATTATATAAGCAATGTATCCTGCAAATTAGAAAACAGGGAATCTAAATTAAAGGGATACCAAATCAGGTGCCAGCCTGGTCCTCAAATAAAGCTACTTAGGGCTGCTAACTTGCCTAGAAGGGAAACTGGAAAAGGGACAAAAGGCCAAATATTCAAGTTTAAACAAGAAAAATTCCTCTGGTTCCTACAATTTTTAAATCAATTACAAGCTAAAGTAATTTTCTGACTTCTGAATCAAGTGCTTGACCTGATTATCTTGTCTGTTAAGATTGTAAGCTGTTTGAACAGGAACTATCTTCTTTGCGAGTCTGTAAAGTAGTGCTGCCAGATTCATGATTCGAGTGTCTTCCCACCTGACGCAGGGCACGCGTCTCCTCAGTTCAGATAGCTAGCAGAGAAGCCAACCAAGGGAGGTGGTTGGGTTGTGAGAATAGCTGCCTGCTGTCACTGGATAACGGTGACGGGTCAAAAGCGCACAAGGACAAAGGCACGCTGACAACCCAGCGCAGACAACTGAGCGCAGGGCTTGATCGTGCCAAAGAAAACCCGTATTTTAAAAGGGTCTGACGAGGGGTGTGGGGTGAACCCCCCACTCTACTTAATAGGGATCGCGCTGCCTCACGCTGCCATGTTGGGGGGGGCGTGGGGGGTTTAACCCCCCACATTATACTGAAAACTTAACTTTTTCCCTAAAAAACAGGGAAAAAGTTAAGTTTTCAGTATAATGAGGGGGGTTACAACCAATGTTCCCTCTAAAGATTGATGAGGTATGTGCAAAAAAAAATATGCATGAGCGACAAGTTACATACTCCACAAATTTATGGGCAGGTGCGGAGGACGAGTGCCCGTGAGATTGTGGGAGGGTTATATACTCAAAACTTAGAAGAATAACAATTTACTTAAAGTTCTTTTAATTACGTAATATCAGTTCTTCAATCTTCACAAATATTCTCTTCGATTCTTTTCAGTTTTCCAAACATTGTAGACCTTTTCAGCATTTACAATTTGTCCAGAATTTAAAAAGAGCTTTATTCTCATTAAATTGTCCAGATGCTCAACATCTAGTCTATTTCTGTCTTTAGTCTTTATGTTGTTCATCAAACTGAATCCTCTTTCACAGTCTGCACTTGAAGCCTGGAATGTACCGCAGATATCCAGAAGCAAAAATAAGTCTTGAAGTTGATCCTGCTGTTTTGTGAATGCAACTAGATCTGCAAATGTCTTAACTGCTCCAGTTTGCAATTTCTCATTAACAATCAATTTAAATTCTGGAAACTGCTTACAAAGTTCTTTCTGGAATGCTTTGTTGTCTTTTTCCAGAAGAACATGGTATCGGTTTCCAAGCCTCTTCATCTGCTCAAGACCAAATGTATAATCCTCTAAGTTCACAACTGTTGAAAAACATTCTTTGTCAAATACTGCCCAATCTTGTAATTCCTCATCTGGAAATCTATTATCCAAATGCTGAATGAACTTAATTATTGACTTTGTGTTCACTGGGTGCTGAAATGACAAAAGCAAATGGCTGGCATTTTCGGTGTAGTGAGGTTTCTCTCCAAGATACTGTGATCTGAGTTTCTTTATTTTTGCCTTTGCAAACTGAAAAGCTTCCACAGTAGACAGCAAACTTCTTTGAAAAAGTTTACACAAGTCGCTTATTTCTGATAATACATCATTCAATATTGTAATTGCAACATGGTGTTCTGGATTCTGTAGTTTCTCTAGGCAGTATTTATGGACTGGGTCATTATTCTCATCAACCTGTTTTCTACAGTATTCCACTAAAATATCATAGTTCAAAACCAAAGCATTGACAGCAAAATGCCTGGATAACCACTGAACTTTGTTGAGTGGTCTGAATGCAATCACTTCTGCTTCAGCAGCTTTGGCCAAGGCCTCAAATTTATCCTTCTTGACAGATGATCTGCAGAAAATTGTGTAAACAGTTCTCAGCAGAGTTTCTATCTCCTTCATCAATGGTATATCTTTCCATGCATCATCTATTCCTAAATCCTCTCTGTGTGCCACACAGTGTTGTTCAGACAAATGTGGAATTAACTGGCGAAAAAATGCTGCTACCCCTCTCTGCTTGCCTAGCATAACTGAGGCTCCATCAGAGGTAAACATAACCATCTTGTTCAAATCTAATTCGTTGTCTGCATAAAATTTCTGAATGGCTCCAAGGATTGACAAGCTATCACAAGCTGTTAATTTAACAATTCCAGCGAATACAGTTTTATGGACTGAATTATTGGCATTTCTAAATTTCATGTACAGAACTAACATTTTGGAAACTGAGATATCAGTTGATTCGTCCACGATCAAGGTATGGTAAGCTGCATTTTTAATCTCCAATAATATTTCCGACCCAATGGTTGAATTTATACACTCAACAAATTCAAAAGCATAGTTTTTGCTTCGCCAACTTTCTGGTATCTTATATAATAAAACGCTAGGCCGCCCATACGCACTCCCATTGCGTGGGTCCGTTTTCCGTGAGCTGTAGCGACCCATAGGAAGTGCGCATGCACGGCTTATGGTTCTTTGAAAGACGCAGCGGTGGCTACTCTCACGATCCCCGCCTGCGTTGGACTTTCGACGCAAGTGGGGATCATGAGAGGAGCCACCGCCGCGTCTTTCAACTAAAAAAAAAATACGGCAAGGCGGATGTTGGCCGCAGCGGCCGAGCACGGAGACGGGCCGAAGTTTTTTTCAACTTCTCAAAGACGCTGCAGCGGCTCCTCTCAAGAGCCGCTCCTGCGTCGGAGAAGGCGGCGATCGTGAGAGGAGCCGCCGGGAAGTTACACTGCTGGGGGCTTGGGCTGTTAGGTCCGTGCAGGCTCCTCTCGCGGTAAATAGAGGGAGAGGGAATGCTGCGGCTACTGGACAGGGAAGTAGGGCAGGAGATAGGAAGAAAGACACAGGGACAGGGGCAGGGAGAGAGACAGAAAGACAGACAGACAAAGGGGGCCAGGGAGGGAGGGAGAGAGACATAAAGAAAGACAGCGGGAGGAAGAGAGACAGAAAGAAAAAGACAGGGGTATGGAGAGAAACAGAAAGAAAGATAGACATATATTTTACCACCAGGGGGAGGAAGGGAGACAGAAAGAAAAGAAGAAAGACACAGGGACAGGGAGAGACACAGAAAGACAGACAGACAAAGGGGGCCAGGGAGAGAGACAGACAGAAAAAGACAGCAGGACAGAGAGAGACGGAAATAAAGACAGACAGACAGACATATATTCTAGCACCCGTTAATGTAACGGGCTAAAATACGTCTTTACATATTTCGCAACATGGTCATGAATTGCTTGCACCGATAGCATTGAAGAATTTATTTTAACAGCAAGTAAAACATTATCAATGAGTATCTTTATCTGATCAGGAGTCGCTTGTTGCCGATTAACTAATTCTTTTCTGTTTTCACGATCTTCTTTCGATTCTGTCAACATGTTTTTCAACAGACTTCTGCTTTTGTTTTTCAGTTTCGTGACTGCTTCAATGTGCGATTTTTGGCTCAAATGCCGTTTTAAATGATCAACTTTCCAATTGGTCCACGTTTTTCCTGATGTCCAGTCGCTAATGTATTCCGCTTTTATGCAAATTTTGCACTTAACACCATCAGTTTCTGAGTAATAAAAAATTTCCCCAAGTAGCATGTGCTGTGCGGTGCCATGCGGTAAATCCGTTTCAACATAGCATTCAGTCAACCACTCTGTTTTAAAACCCAAGCACCTCTTCTTGCCTGTATTATATAAACTTTCCTCAGCTCGCCGCTTAGACATGGCCATGAATTATTAAAAATAATGAATTCTTTGATATTTAAAGTAACTTAATTCAATATAATGACTACCGAGTAAGTTGTTGTGACTAGAACTTTTATTGCGCAAGATTCTCTCTGGAAAAGAGGAGGCTCAGGGGGGATATGATAGAGACCTTCAAAATACTTAGGGGCATAGAGAGGGTGGACAGGGACAGGTTCTTCAGACTAAAAGGGACGACAGGTACGAGGGGGCACTCAGAGAAACTGAAGGGAGATAGGTTCAAATCAAATGCAAGGAAGTTTTTCTTCACCCAAAGGGTCGTGGACAAATGGAATGCGCTCCCGGAGGAAGTGATCCGGCAGAGTACAGTACAGGGATTCAAACAGGGATTGGACAGATTCATGAGGGAAAAGGGGATCGTGGGGTACTGAGGGAGGTGCTGGGGTGTTGCATAAGTATAGACAGCTCACCAGGTCGTGCAGGTGCAAGGCCGGAGGGTTAGGACATTGATGGGAAGATAGGACTTCGATGAGAAACCTAGGGGGCAAGGGGGCCCCCCTTCTGGTGATTAAGGCAGGTCATGACCTGTTGGGCTGCCGCGGGGGAGGACTGCTGGGCGGGATGGACCTCTGGTCTGACCCGGCAGAGGCACTGCTTATGTTCTTATGTTCTTATTGTTATAGTGCAGTTTTAGAAACCGCTCCACGTATTTTACTGAGCGACGCCAATGAAAATAGTGAGGGATCGCTCATGCACTCAGCTTAGAGGGAACATTGGTTACAATCCCCCAAACCACCCACAACGCCAGCGCTATCTCTATTAAGTAAAGTGGTGGGGTTCCCCCACCAACACCCCCGTCGAACCCCTTTAAAATACGTTTTTTTCTTCCGCACGAATAGGTCCTGCGCTCAGTTGTCTGCGCTTGGTTGTTGGCGCGCGCTTTTGACTATGAGCCCTGGATAATACCTGTTTCGGTAAGTAACTATGCTTTATCCCAGGACAAACAGGCAGCATGTTCTCAACATATGGGTGACCTCCAAGCTAACCAGAATGGGATGGTGGGAGTGTTAGCAATTCAGGAGAATAAATTTTGTAACACTGCTTAGCCAAAATGGCCATCCCGTCTGGAAAAAGCATCTAGACAATAATGAGAGGTGAAGGTATGAACCGAGGACCAAGTGACAGCTTTACAGATTTCCTGATACCGCCATGGCTCTGACTTTATGGGCTGTGACTCGACTCTGTAGATGCAGTCCAGCCTGAGCATAGCAGAAAGAGATGCAAGCAGCTAACCAGTTGGAGATGGTGCGCTTGGAAATCAGATGTCCCAACTTGTTTGGATCAAAGGAGACAAAAAGTTGAGGAGCAGATCTGTGTGGCTTAGTGCTTTGCAAGTAAAAAGCCAAAACACATTTACAGTCCAGATTATGAAGAGCTGTTTCTCCAGAATGAGAATGAGGCTTTGGAAAAAACACTGGAAGTACAATGGATTGATTGAGATGAAATTCTGAAACCACTTTAGGTAAGAATTTAGGATGCGTACAGAGGATCACCTTGTCATGATGAAATACTGTGAAAGGTGGGTCTGCAACTAAAGCTTATAGCTCACTGACCCTGTGAGCAGATGCGAGAGGAATGAGAAAAATCACTTTCCAAGTGAGATATTTGAGATGAGCCAAAGCCACTGGTTCAAAGGGAGGCTTCATCAATTGAGTAAGAACAACATTGAGATCCCAAACCACTGGGGAGGTTTGAGAGGTGGTTTGACATTGAAAAATCCTTTCATAAATCTGGAAACCACAGGATGAGCAGAAAGGGGTTTCCCTTCGATAGGCTGATGAAAAGCAGTAATTGCACTGAGATGGACTCGAATGGGAATAGATTTGAGGCCTGACTGAGATAAATGCAGCAGGTAATCCAAAACTGAAGACAAGGAGGTAGATTGAGGCTCCTTGTGATGAATGGCGCACCAAGCAGAAAATCTAGCCCATTTCTGATTGTAGCATTGTCTAGTGGTAAGCTTCCTAGATGCCTCTAAAATGTCCTGTACAGACTGAGAAAACTGTAGAGTGGCAGTTAGGTTGAGAGGTACCAAGCTGTCGGGTGTAGAGACTGCAGGATGGGATGAAGGAGAGACCCTTGACGCTGTGTAAGCATAAAAGTAGTGGCTCCCTGCTGCTGAGTTGAAGTAGAAGTGAGAACCAAGGTTGCCTGGGCCACCGAGGAGATATCAGAATCATGGTAGCAAGTTCCTGTTTGAGTTTGACAAGTGTCTTGAGAATGAGAGGGAACGCACAGAGAAACTGATTAGTATATTCCAGAAGAAAAGCCTCTACCTCCAGTAGGTGAGGGGAGTATATCCTGGAGCAGAACTGAGGCAGTTTGGGTTGTGGGGAGACACGAAGAGATCTATCTGAGGAGTTCCCCACTGAGAAAAAATGAGATGAAGAGGTGAGGAATTGAGTGTCCATTCGTGAGGTTGTAGAAGACAACTCAATTTGTCCGCCAGACAATTTTTCTCTGCTTGAATATAGACAGCTTTCAGGAAGGGGTTATGAAGGATTGCCCAATTCCAAACTTTCAGAGCTTCCTGGCAAAGAGGGAGAGATCCTGTTCCTCCCTGCTTGTTGACATAGTACATGGTGACTTGATTGTCTGTCCGAATAAGGACTACCTGGTCGCGAAGAAGATGCTGAAAAGCTTTGAGAGCATTGAAGATCGTTCTAAGTTCCAACAGATTGATGTGATACTGACGATCCGTACTGGACCATCGAGATGAGCCTCCCAAGCATAGATCGAAGAATCTGTCATGAGGACCTTCTGAAACAGTAAATCTCTGGAGAGATTGGAAGAGAGCATCCACCAGTGGAGAGACTGTCTCAACGAAGGAGTCTCTCTGATGTGTTGAGAGAGTGGGTAGAAAGCCTAAGCCCACTGAGATGCCAGGGTCCACTGAGGAATTCTGAGGTGAAGTCTGGCAAAAGGAGTCACATGAAAGGTAGAAGCCATATGACCTTGAAGAACCATCATGTGTTTTGTTGAAATCAAAGAGAGGGAAGACACTTTGTGGCAGAGCTGAAGAAGAGCATCCTGGCATTAATGATGAAGGAATGCTCTGAATTGTACAGTGTCCAGGACAGCTCCGATGAACTGTAGAGTTTGAGAGGGCTGTAGCTGGGATTTGATAAAGTTGATTTTGAACCCTAAACTTTGGAGGAACCAAGTAGTCCGTTGGGTCGCTACAATAACCCCTTGATGAGCCAGTTGTCCAGGTAAGGGAACACCTGTAGACCATGGTTCCACAGTGCTGTTGCTACTACAAGGCACTTGGTGAACACTCTTGGAGATGATGCCTGGCCGAAGGTTAGCACTCTGTATTGGAAATGCAGATTTCCCACCCAAAATCTGAGGAACTGTCGAGAGGCTGGATGAATGGGAATGTGAGTGTAAGCCTCCTTGAGATCTAGAGAATATAACCAATCGTTCTGATCTAGAAGCGGATATAAGGATGCTAGAGACAACATTTGGAATTTTTCTTTCACTAAAAATTTGTTGAGTGCTCTGAGATCCAATATAGGTCGCAGATCGCCCGTCTTCTTCGGAACTATGAAGTAGCGGGAGTAAAAACCCCTGCTCTGCTGTTCCAAGGGAACTTCCTCGATGGCACGGAGCTTGAGCTTCCTGAAAAAGAAGGGTGGTCTGTGATGAATTGGAAGAATACTCTCTTGGAGGAAGATTTGGTGGAATCTGGAGGAAATGAAGAGAGTATCCTTCCCTAAGGATGGACAGCATCCAGGGGTCTGATGTAATGATCTCCCAACATTGGTAAAAATGATGGAGACGACCTCCAAAGGGAAGGCGAGAGGACAAAGGCAGAACGATGGAGGTTATGATCTGTATCAGATGGTCAAAAAGGCTGAGAGGCCTTAGGTGCAGCAGGAGTCTGAGGTTCTTGCTGCCTTTGCTGTTGCAGTTGTTTCTTAGGAGGCACTCATGTATAAAGAGCTACTCTCTGTGGAAAACGCAATGGAAGAGGCCTGAAGCCTTTAGAGGTAGAAGGCTTAGGTTTAGGTCGAATGATGGAAGCAAATGATTTCTCATGTTCAGACAATTGTTTAGTAGCTGCCTCGATGGAGACATCAAACAATTCATTGCCCTGACAAGGGATGTTGGCCAAACGATCTTTGAAGATTAGGGTCCATATCTACAGTTCCGAACCAGGCAAGCTGGCACATTGCCACTGAGAAGGCAGTGACCCTCGAGCAAAGTTCAAATGCATCATAGGAAGATTGAAGAAGATGCCAGAGTGGTAGTCTCATGCTGAAACTCTGGAAGACGATGTTGAGGAATATATTTGAAAAATTCAGGCAGGATGTCAACCAAATGCTTGAAATAAGTGAAAACAAAATTGTAATTCAAAACTCTAGTTGCCATAAGAGAATTTTGATACAAGCGACAACCAAACTTGTCCATGGTCCTGTCCTCTCTTCCAGGAGGGACAATGGCATAAACTTTGGCAGGATTGGTCCTTTTCAGAGAAGACTCCACGAGAAGGGACTGATGGGATAACTGAAATTTCTCGAAGCTCTTGCAGTGGACCATCCTGTAACGAGATTCCAGCTTTCCTGGCACAGCAGGAATGGAATGCTTTTAATCTTTAAATTATGTTCTAACCTTATATTAGTTTCCTTTCAGATTTTTACCTTTCCCTCCCTAATGTTCTTTCCTTCTATGGTTCTTTTCTGTACTTTAAAATATTTAATTTGTAGTTCTATCCCTCCTTACCTTGTGTATTGATTTGTCCATAACTCTGTTGGTCTAACCAATCCTTTTAAATTTTAAATGGTATGTCTAAATATATGTTTATTTTTATAAATGTTGTAACTCGCTTAGTAAATTTAAATAAGCGATTCATCAAATCAAAATAAAACTTGAAACTTGAATAAGGTGTTTCAAGATTCCGCTTGAAAGTTTAAGATGTCTATTGATGGGCAATTTAAGACACTCTGCATACCCATTTCCTCTAAATACTCCATACAGTATTTGGAATCAGAGTACAAAGTAATACTTAGGTCCTTACTCATTTGACGTAGGAACAAAGAAAAAGATATCTGGTCCGAGGAAGGGCGACCTCAAGGGGAAGGTGACCTCGAGGTACCTCGCAAAGCAGAGAACGAAGGTGAAGCTTCTCTGGAGTACTGATACCTGAGGTCTGAATATGTAGGTATAGATGACTCACTGAGAGAATGGATAGAATCCCTCGCAGGAGAAGAAGCATAGGTGTAAGGCTCTGGAGGTGGTGTCCTCAACTTCAGAGTTGGAGGTGTTGAAGAATCTTGAGGCCTGGAGAAACGAGGCCTGTCTTGAGAAGAGGACCTGTGCCTCAATCGATGCCTCGACTGATGTGGAGAAATGTGCCTCGAACCAGGCAGGTCCCGCTGAGAGGAACGTCGAGGAGCCTTCGCCCTATGTCTTGGAAAGGGCGATGCCTTATGCGAGGAAGGAGGGCTGGAGGCTGAAGATCGAGACACCAAAAAGGACTGAACACCTTGTGTCGAGGTATCTTGAGGCACTGGCAAGGACTCGGCTCCTTTAGTAGCGTGCTTATACTCCAAACGAGACACTCAGAAAGACTCGACTCCTTGCATAGTGTGTGTAGAATCCTCTTGAGGCACTCCCAAGGACTCAACTCCTTGTATACAGTGGGTAGATTCAGCTCGAGGCACTACCAAGGACTCAGCTTCTTGTGATATTGCTAAGTGCTCAGACTGGACTACAGGAAGCAGAGTCGAGGTAGGAGTATGCTTGTCAAGCATATAACCAAACTCCTGAGCCATAATGGTCTAGATCATAGCTTGCAAATGTGACACCAAGACTTGAGGATCTGGTATATTTGGTGTGGCTATAGTCTCCGAGGAAGAATGACTCTTTGACTTGGAGACATGTTTCTTGGGCAGGTCGATAACCACTGCTGGTACGTGACCCGAGGGAGGCAGCGAGGAAAGCGGCTCCTCAGGAGAAGACTTAGCAGATTTGCCCGAGGATGAGGACCCCCCAAACGAGGAAGGTTTGATTAAGGTCGAGGTAGAAAGCAGGAGCCCCATAGAAGACTTGACCGGAGTCGAGGTCGAGACCAGGGTTAGTGGATCCATACCTCCAAAGATTTTCTCCACCTGAACTTGATGTTTAATGACTCAAGGTTGAAGGGTAGCACAGTGGGTACACGACTCTGGATGATGGTCAAGTCCCAAATACTGAACACACCACCTATGTGGGTCAGTGAGGGAGATCGCACGCTGGCAACGGCTACACTTCTTGAAGCCTGTGACTGAAAGATAGCCGCAGCAAGTGACACAAAGAAAATAAAGGAAAAACTAACGGTTTGTTTTTTTAAAAAATTGAAATGAAAACGTGCAAAGAAACCCTGTAAGAAAATAATACACGAGCCGTGGTGAGAGAAGGCATGAAGTAGAATTTAGTCTAGAGCAGAGCATCGAAATAGGACTTCTCTGCTCCTCAGAACACTGAGAACTGAGGTGACTCGCGCCCTATGTCGGAAAGGAAGGCATGCGCGGTGTGGCAGTCGCAAACTTTCTTAAAGTTCTTCAAGCAAGTCTGCTTGCGAAGCTGCCCGCATCCGGGCTCCGTGGATGACATTGCCCACATGTTGAGAATAGGCTGCCTACTTTTCCTGGAATAACCCCAGCTTCCCCGCTCTTACATTAAGTTAATACGGCAGCCTGCAGGATCACTGGTGCTATAGCGATCCCTGCATCTGCTATCGTCCCCAGTGCACGTTCTCTCTTCTATGGTCCCGCCCCTCCTTGGACGTCAGGGTCTGGATCGCGGCAGAGGAAACATACCACTGAGGACGACGGCAGCTGTAGGGATCACTATAGCACCAGCGATCCTGCAGGCTACCGTATTAGCTTAAGGTAAAAGTGGGGAAGCTGGGGGAACATGTAGGCTTGCGGGGGAGGGGGCAGACCAGAAGGAAAGGAAGGAGAGGAGGTGCAAGAGCAGAGAGGGAGAGATAGGAGAGGAGAGCGATGCCAGGGCATGGGGGGAGGGAAGGGAATGAGATAGAGATACCAGACCATGGGGTGGAGTGGGAAGGAAGGAAGGAAAGGAGAAAAGAGAGAGATGCCAGAGCATAGGGGAGGGAGTGGAGACAGAAAAATGGAGAGGAGCTGAAGCTGAAATGAATCATGTACAAAGGAGAAAAAGGGCACAGGATATACAGTTTATTGAAGCGACATAAAAAGAGGGAAGACGCCATATGGAAAACAGACAGGGTGGACACTGGATGGAAAGGGCATAAAGAAGGTGGACAGTGGAAGGAAGGGGCAGAGAGAGGGTGGATGGAAGGGGTAGAGAGACCAGAGGCTGGATGGAAGAAGCAAAGATAGAGGGCAGATGCTTGGAAGGGAGAGAGGACAAACAATGTATAGAAAGAAAAGAGCGAAGAGAAGATGATTAAAGCAGAAACTACAAAAGGTTGAAAGAAATTATTTTTGTTGCTTTACATAGAATCAAGTTAGCATTGTAACTGTATTGATAAAACTTTATAAATAGGAAATGGAAATAAGGCAATTTCTTTTGAACTAAACCCCTTTCCTCAGGTCAGAACAGGAAACTATAACAGCAGTATACTGTACAGTCTTGAAGAAAGATTTGGCCTCTGAAAGCTAATTGAAAAATGGATTAGTCCAATAAAATGGTATTTTCTTATTTCTCGTTATTTGTTTTATTTCTATTTGTTAATTTTTAAAGTGGTGATTGTTATGTATCAGTTTTTTTCAAATTTACATCTACTGTCTTTATATTTTGTACAGTATTAGGGGACATGTGTCACTGTTTCTGTGATGTTACATTAATTTAACTTTTGTCTACATATTTCTATTTTTAATTTGTGATTATTCCATATTGGGTGAGGGTGTTTCTGTGTGTATGAAAAGGACATGGTTTTCTGTTAGCATTGACTGTACAAAATCAATTGACTGTGCAGGTTCTGGCTTGTTTAGTTTTACAATTCATGTGTTGGTGTTCTAGTGTTCACTGCAGTGTTTAAGATGCTGCCTTTTCCTAGGTGCACCCTTGTTGTGTGGCTCATGGATTATTACTAAAAATAACCTTTTATTTAGAGGAGGGGGTTGTTAAAAAACGATCAGCACTGGCTGTCATATATACTAGATACACCACTGGATTTAATGACCCTATTCTAACCACCAAATTTCCCTGTCCCATCCGGTTACTTTTTCATGCCACCCAGCTGGAAAAAATTTCTGGGGAGAACACTGAGAAGGGTAACGTTAAGAGTGATTTATCTGAGGAACGGAGTTCTCCACCTCAGAAAATCGAGTGAGCAAACATCCAGTACTTTTTTTTAAGTTGCACACATTAACTTGTTTCACCATATTAATAATAATAACAATTTATTTTGTATACCGCCATACCCAGGGAGTTACAGTTACTTGGCAATTTTATAAACCCTTAGGTGTACTGATGAAACTGCAAACAAATGATTGACCCTTAGAACTCCACAAAAATGGAAAGCTGGCAAAAAAAAACCCAACAACTCTGTGGAGACCTTATCAAGATTTCTTAAAGGATTCTACAAGGGTGGTTTGAAACATGGTTTGTTTGGTTTTTAAGTAAGTTAAACAACTTAGGGCTTCTTTTACAAAGGTGCATTAGGGCCTTAACGCACGGAATAGCGTGCGCACTAGCTGCTAATTTTTCAGCTAGCGCACGCTAATCTTGTGCGTGCGCTAAAACCGCTAGTGCACCTTAGTAAAAGGAGCCCTTAGTCTCCTCCGAGGGCTATATATATTTATTTTATTTATTTATTTATTCAGTTTTCTATACCGTTCTCCCAAGGGAGCTCAGAACAGTTTACATTAATTTATTCAGGTACTCAAGCATTACACAGTCCATTGAGTTTACAGGTTTATCGTAAGCTGTTTTACCCTTTTTTTTTTTTAATAAGAAAAATGTAGCAGAGCAGATTAGATTTCTCACCACTATTGTTCTCGCACACCATTAAATCTGGTGTAGGTGCAATTTGGGGTTGGCACAAAACCACACTTGCAAGATAAACCTACACTATAACAAAGCGAGGACACGTTAGTGCACTGGGTTTTGAAGCCAGTTCTAAAAATAAATTAAATCTTAAAAAAATCACTGCACGATATGAAAAGAATAAGGAATTGATGCAGAACAAATAGACTGTGCATTAACTAGTCGCCTTATAAACTAGTCCTATGGGGAAAACTCATGAAAGCCCATCATATGCACACAATCACCTCAGAACTAATTTGGTCTCTCCCTCCCTCTACAAAGCAGCAATTAAGCACAGAAGAGAACTAGAAGGAAAAAAACATACTCTGACGATTCAATCTCTATCGACATCGTAGTAGAACCAATCGACAACCATCCAACAACGATAATCCCAGAAATCTCCACGCGTGTGTACCACTACCTCTGCTCCGGGTAACTATTGACACTGCGTAGGCTCACTTCCTGCTCACGCAGTTTTGTCATCACGTGACTTACGCATAGCATAACTTGTGTTACGTGAAAGAGGAAGTTAAAAATATATTGGGAAAAAAAATCTTAAAAATATGTATTCTTTACATTTTATTAATTTATAAAAATAATACAGTAATACAATACACAAAGACATCAAAATACAATCAGGTAAAATAAAAATATAAAAAAGTGTTATGCTTCACAGAGCTATTACTGCAATACATTCTATATTAATGATTATTTTCTGACAAATATTTATCTAAGCTAGACCAAACTTTTAATACACTGTAGGATGATCCTAGTTTATCAGCTAAAGATAAGTCAAATTTGTTAACTTGCAAAACAGATTGCCACCAGAATTGAATGTTGAGAATAGAAATGTCCTTCCCAAGCATAGTAGCCTCTCAATTATCCAGCACCCATGGTAGGGTTACCCTATTTGTGAAGGCAGAAAAAAAGCGGATACATGACGTGCCTCTCACCCCACTCACTCATGAGGATTTATTGCAACTTAACTGTTCCTTCATTTCATAAGAAATTACATGTTTCTATGTTCAGAAATTAGTCTATGCATGGGATTACAAGGTTGTAACTGCGAGCCAACAGCATTACAGTTAGAATAAGGTGACCATACGTCCCGTTTTCAACGGGACAGTCCCATTATGGGACCGACCGTCCCATTGTCCCGACCCACCGTTTCGGGACGCCGAAATGTCCCGTTTTCAGGGACAGCGTCCTGAAGCTGTGCGCGGGGACAACGGACCGGTGATCGCTTCTCCTCCCGCGCTAAAGCCTGCCTCCCTCCTTCCCTCCCTACAGCTCCAAAATGGTCAGGGTGGGCCTGTCAGGTCCGAAATCACCCTCCCTATTATCAGGGCCGGCATTAGAGGATGGCAAGGGGGCCCTGCGATCCAGGCAGCTCACTTAGCTGCCATCAGCCCTGCCTTCGGCTGCGCCAGTAATGCTAAACTGCACGGTAAAACCAAAGAGAGAAGCCGTGGGACTTTCCCACTTGCCTGCATCGCTCGAAGTTCTTACGCTCTTGATCCCGCCCCCCCTCTGAAGTGACTTCCTGTTTTTGAGGGGCGGATCGAGAGCGGCAAAACTTCAAGCAATGCAGGCAAGTGGGAAAGTCCCGCAGCTTCTCGCTTTGGTTTTACCGTGCAGTTTAGCATTACTGGCGCAGCCGAAGGCAGGGCTGATGGCAGCTAAGAATCACCTCCAGTCTCACAGCAGCACCAGAACACTTGCCTCTAAATTAAGCTATGGGCTGATTCCCAGTGGGTAAAGAGGGGAAGTACTGGAATGGGATGTGAGAAGATGGTGGGTTGGCTGGCTCAGGAAAGGGGAGAAAGCTGCTAAATCAGATAAGGAAGAAAAAAAAGGAACACAGGAAGATGCTGGACATGAAGGTTGTAGGGTGAAGGAAAAAAAACAGACATGAGGAGTAGGAAGGCAGGTGGGAGATGCTGGACACAAAAAGAGAGAGAAGGAAAAGGGAGAGGAATGAGAGATGCCAAGTCCATGGGAGGGAGGGAAAGGAAAGGAGATACCAGACCATGGAGGGGGAGGGGGAGGGAGAGATGCCATAGCATGGGGGGAGAGAGAGGAAACAAATGCCAGAGCAGAGGGAAAGGAGGGAGATAGATGCCAGGGCATGGGGAAGGGGAGGGAATGAGATAGAGACGTCAGACCATGGGGTGGAGTGGGAAGGAAGGAAGGAAAGGAGAAGAGAGAGATTCCAGAGCATAGGGAGACAGAAAAATGGAGAGGGGGGAAGCTGAAATGAATCATGTACAAAGGAGACAGTTTATTGAAGGAGCACAGAAAGAGGGAAGATACTATATGGAAGAGAGAGAGGGTGGGCACTGGATGGAAAGGGCAAAGAGGGCAGAGAATGGAAGGGGCGAGACAGAGGGTGAACAGTAGATGGAAGGGATAGAGAGAGGGGGACAGACACTGAATGGAAGTGTGGAAGAGATAAGGGACAGACGCTGAATGGAAGTGTAGGGGAGAGGAGGGACAGACGCTGAATGGAAGTGTGGGGGAAAGGAGGGACAGATGCAGAATGGAAGTGTGGGGAGAGGAGGGACAGACACTGAATGAAAGTGTGGGGGAGAGGGGGGCAGACTGAATGGAAGTGAGGGAGAGGGGGAGCAGACACTGGAAGGAAGTGGGGAGGAGAAAGAAAAAAAGGGCATATGCTGGATTGAGGGAAGAGGATAGAGTTAGATACTGGAAGGGGTGAGGGAAAGAGGTGGCAAGCTATAGGTAGACACAATGAAAGAGGGAAATTGAAGACTGAATAGTAAGAAATAATTTAGACATAGGCAGAAAATAAATTGAGAAGGAAGAACAGGAGGAAGGGAGCAAAGAGAGAGATGCCTGAGCAGGGGGGAAGGGGAGGAGACAGATACCAGACCTGGGAGGAGGAAAAGAGGAAGGAGACAGATACCAGATCTGAGAGGAGAAAAGGAGGAGAGAGATAAGCTAAAATCTGCTAGGAGGGAGGGAGGAAGGTGAGAAAGAGGCAGAAAAAGTGTGTGTGGGGGGGAGGTTGTAAGCAGATTAGAAAGACTAGAGAGAGAAAGGCCTGGACCACAGGGGAAAGACAGGAAGCAGATGCAGGACTATGGGAAGTTCAGACAGAGGGGGAGAGACCCTGGGGAAGAACAGGGAGATTTAAGATCATAACAGAGGAGGGAGAGAGAGGGAGACCTGGAATAAAGGTACAAATGAGAACTGACACTGGATCTGGGGAGGGTAAGAGGGAAAAGAGAAAGAAACCTGGACCCAAAGGGGATGGGCTGAATTGTGAAAGAAATGTTGGATGCGAAAGAAAGAAAGATTGGATGTACAGTCTGAAGGAAGTGCAACCAGAGACTCATGAAATCACCAGCCAACAAAGGTAGGAAAAGTGATTTTATTTTAAATTTAGTGATCAAAATGTGTCCGTTTTAAGAATTTATATCTGCTGTCTATATTTTGCACTATATTTGTTTGTTTTTCTACAGTTACTGAGGTGACATTGCATATTTTAAATTCATCTGCCTTGACATCTTTGAAAAAAATCCGAAACTCGTAAATGATAATTAACATTTTCTCTGCGTAGTGTGCTTTGTGTTTTTTAAAAAATTTTATGTTTACCATTATGAATTAATAAGATATTGTGTGTACATGAAAAATGAATGGAAGAAATTGGGGGCGGGGCTAGGGTGGGGTCTGAATATTAATAGATGTCCTGTTTTGATTAAAAAAAATAAATGGTCACGTTAAGTTAGAACCATGTAATTCTAAGGTCACGCTCAGTCTCTACTTTCCTCTGTCTTCTCTTAACTCGTACCAGGGTTTTGTGTTCATTTGTCATTTTTCTCTCTCCTCTTGTCTTCTTCATCTCCTCTTTTACATCCATCTCTAAAAATGTTTCCTCTCAGTTTTCTTCAGTTTATTTTTCTCGTCGCTTCATTCATTCTTACTCTATACTTAGGGTTACCAGATGACCAGATTTCCCCGGACATGTCCTCCTTTTCGAGAACATGTCCGGGGGTTCATACGGCTTTTCAAAACCTGGCAGTTTCTCTCGGGTTTTGAAAAGCTTCCCGTCAAAATTGCGTCTGGAAGGGGCATCCGCACATGCACACATCCGCAATGCGGTGATATAATGCACGTCATAGTCTCGCGTCTACACATACACGGATGCTATCTGTGGGCGGAGCTGGGGGGCAGAAAGGGGCGTGACAAAAGTGGAACTGGGCAGGGCTGGAGGGAGTGGCCATGGGTCTGGATTTTCACTCAGCTGCCCCTATCTCTCTTCACTTATCTCCTCCCCTATGTTTTCACCCCCCACTTTCTATCTTGCTGTGTCATATGCCTGGAAAAACTGCCAAAATCCCTACAGCGTGCTCTGTCACTGGCAGTGTTCAAGTCCAAGTTAAAACATAAGAATTGCCACAGCTGGGTCAGACCAGTGGTCCATCATGCCCAGCAGTCCGTTCAAGTGGTAGCCCCCAGGTCAAAGACCAGTGCTCTAAATGAGCCAAGCCCTACCCACATAAGTTCCAGTTCAGCAGGAACTTGTCTGACTTTGTCTTGAATCCCTGGAGGGTGTTTTCCCCTATAACAGCCTCCGGAAGAGCATTCCAGTTTTCCACCACTGTCTGGGTGAAGAATAACTTCCTTACGTTTGTACAGAATATATCCCCTTTTAACTTTGGAGAGTGCCCTCTCATTCTCCCTACCTTGGAGAGGGTGAACAACCTGTCTTTATCTACTAAGTCTATTCCCTTCATTATCTTGATCATGTCCCCTCTCAGTCAACTCTTTCAAGGGAGAAGAGGCCCAGTTTCTCCAATCTCTCACTATATGGCAACTCCTCCAGCCCCTAACCATTTTAATCGCTCTTCTCTGCACCCTTTCGAATAGTACCGTGTCCTTCTTCATGTATGGTGACCAGAGTTGAATGCAGCTCTCCAGGTGAGGGCGCATCATGGCCCGGTACAACGACATGATAACCTTCTCCGATCTGTTCGTAATCCCCTTCTTTATCATTCCTAGCATTCTGTTCGCCCTTTTCACCGCCGCCATTCATTGCGCGGACGGCTTCATCGACTTGTCGATCAGAATTCCCAAGTATCTTTCCTGGGAGGTCTCCCCAAGTACCGCCCCAGACATCCTGTATTCGTGCATGAGATTTTTGTTACCGACATGCATCACTTTACACTTATCCACGTTGAACCTCATTTGCCATGTCGATGCCCATTTCTCAAGCTGAATTATGTCACGTTGCAGATCTTCGTAATCCCCCTGTGTCTTCACTACTCTGAATAACTTCGTATCATCCGCAAATTTAATCATCTCACTTGTCATACCAATGTCCAGATTGTTTATAAAGATTTTGAAGAGCATGGGTCCAAGCATTGAGCTTGGACCCATGCTCAATGCTTGGACCCCACTAGTGACACTCTTCCAGTCCGAGTATTGTCCATTTACCCCCACTCTCTGTTTCCTATGCTCCAACCAGTTTTTATGTTTAAATATGTTTATTGATTTTGCAAGAAAATAGCATCACACAAGTCAAACCATTATCCTCCCCCCACCCTCCCCCTCCCTATCCCCAACACCCACCCCCCCAACATCCCACAGTAACAATGATCATCCTCCATCTATTGAAGTATTACAGGTTCAATAAGTGACTTCGTGCTTTATGAGTCAACGTTAACCAAAATGGTTCCCAAACAGAACTAAATAACCGGCCTCTAGGTGAGTCCAATGAAGTTAAGGACATACGCTCCATCGAGGCTTGACGAAGCATCAGAATTCTCCAGAATGACAAAGTTGGTGGGTCTGATACAATCCAGCAATGTAGTATAGTTTTCTTTCCCATGAGGAAAGTCCGGGCCAAGAAGCCTCGGAAACCTCTCGGAGACCCCCGGGGGAGTGAGTCCATCGTGAACAGCAATTCCGGACGATTTACATATCCCTGATGCCACATGGAAGTAATATGCCGCTGAAGTTGAATCCAAAAGCCCACTATCAATGGACACGACCAGAACTGGTGTCCCAGCGTTGCTCCTGGATGAGCGCATTTAAGACACGTATCCGATGCTCTGAGGTTAGCACGATACAGGTAAGTTGGTGATCTGTAGAGTCGTAAGTAGAACTTATAGTTCATTTCAATAAGGGTCACTTGAGAGGTAAGAGAGTGAATAGAGTGAAGACCCTGTTGTATATGTTGACCATTCACCTCACAGGGCAGATCCCCCGTCCAGCGGGCCGCATAGGCATCATAAGAAATTGACCCCAGACTGTCCCGTAAAAAGCGTAAATAAAATTTCAAAGGGATGTGGGTCTGTGCTGTTAAACATAACGCTTCCGAAATTGTCTCCTGACATTGGTTCGTGAGCCCTTCCGGTGGGAGAGATCTAATATAAGATGTCATCTGAGCATATGCCAACCAGTCCCGAGGCGTCCAACTATATTCAGTCTGCATCACCGCGAAGGATGGCACCGTGCCCTGTGCTGTTACCACCTGTGAGATATAGTGCAAATTTGACGTTCTCCACACAGATACCGGAAACCTAGATGTCCCAGGTGGAAAGTCTTTATTGTCCAAGAAAGGTAAGTATGCTGTAGCGGTATGGTTGATCTTTAGCATTTTACACAAACGTCTCCACACTTGACGCAACGGTTGAAAAAGAAACTTTCCAAGAGGTGGTGGACCCCCCGGGAGACGCAAAGCGTGCAGCAGATAGCTAAAGTGGTATAGGGAACATAGGACTAGTTCCGAAGAAGTAGCCGAAAAATGGCTAGTCCCCCGGAACCAATCACTCAGGTGTCTCATTTGACACGCCTGAGAGAACAATCGTAAACTATGAAGGCCCAGTCCCCCCTGCGCCCTAGGAAGCATCAAAACAGACAGTGAAATTCTGGCCTTTTTGCCATTCCATAAATAAGAAGTGAGGTATTTCCCCACCTCCCTCTCATGTTTGACAGACAATAAAATAGGGAGCATTTGAAATATATAGAGCCACTGGGGCAACAACACCATATTATATAAAGCAATTTTACCCATGAGTGATAGCGGAAAGTCCCTCCAAAGTGACAATTTCTGTCGTGTAAGCGTCAAGAGTGGTAGGACATTCTCTGAATATAGGCTGGTGATGTCTATTGGTATTTGTATACCTAAGTATTTCAGAGAAGTGGTAGCCCATTGTAATGGAAAAGGTCCCCTCCACTGAGCAGGAAGTCCTCGAGACAGGGGAAGTACCAGTGATTTTTGAAGGTTGAGTATCAATCCCGAATATAGGCTAAATTCATCTAGGATGGCTAATGCTCTTTTCAGGGAAACCTGTGGGTCGGCTAACGTCAGTAGCATATCGTCAGCATATGCCAATACTCGTAGTTGGGAGTCTCCCTCCGGGAGCCCCACTATACCATCATCTCTCTGCAATGATCTCAGGAAGGGATCCAGATAGAGCAAGAACAACATGGGAGAGAGAGGGCTACCCTGTCTCGTACCTCGCGCAATCTGAAAAGATGGCGTCTTCGTACCATTCACTAAAATGCTAGCAGTGGGTGACGTATATAACAATCGTATCATATCATAAAACCAACCGGTAAAACCCATATAGGAAAGTACCGAAAATAGGTAGTTCCAGTTGACTTTATCAAAGGCTTTCGCCGCATCTAAGCTAACCAATATTCCATCTGTACGCGTTATGTGAGCTCTGTGCATGGCCGTCAATAATCTTCGAACATTGAGTACCGAATGGCGCTGCTTGACAAAGCCAACCTGCTCAGGAACTATCAATTGGGGAAGCAGTGTCGCCAGTCGATTGGCCAATACCTTATCCAATATTTTAATATCTACATTAAGTAGAGATATAGGCCTATAGGATTCTATATCTGTGTCTCTTTTCCCCGGTTTTGGAATTAATGTTATATATGCATGGTTAGCTCCCTCCGGAAAAGCTCCCTCCTCCTCTGCCGCTTGATAATACGCCTCCAAGGGTCCACAAATTTGTGTAAGTAATAGTTTGTAAAATTCCGGGGAATACCCATCAGGGCCCGGGGATGTTCGATTTTTCAGTTGTTTCACAGCTAATTGTATTTCCTTCCCCTGTATTGGCCTATTTATGGCGATACGCATAGGAGAGGACAGTCTTGGCATTCCCGCATCCTCCAAGAAGTCCCCCGCCTCCGGTCCCTGTGTGCCCTCCACCGAGGAGTAAAATTGTTTATAATAACGCAGAAAACTATCAGATATGCCCCCTGTGCCCGTCACCTTCGTTCCATCAGGCAAGTGCAGACAGGGAATATATCTATCAGGCCGCCTTGATTTGGTGAGTAAAGCAAGTAGTCTACCCGGTTTGTTCCCGTATCTATAGTATTTATGTTGGACAAAGTATAAGTGTTTTTTTGTTCGTTCATGAATCAGAGAATTTAGGGCGGCCTGTGCTGAAGTCAAGAGTTCATTAGATCATCTTGTAGGATGTGCTAGGTGTTGTTTCTTAAGCGTCTTGCATTGCCGCTCAAGATGTATAATGCCCTGTGATACGCGTTTTCTATACGCCACTACATAGGAGATAATGTCGCCTCTAAGAACTGACTTGGCCACTTCCCAAAATAAGAGAGGTGTCTCCCTATGTTGAGCATTAAAACGAAGGTAGTCCTCCCATTTCTCCGTTAGGTATGTTATAAAGTCTTGATTATCCATTAAATAAGATGGGAACCGCCACCCACTAAAAATAGGAGACGTTTCTGTAAGTATATCTATCCATATCGGGCAGTGGTCCGATACGGAAAGGGGACCTATCTCCGAGGCTTCAATCTGGGAAAATAATGAGGTTGATATGAAAATGTAATCTATTCTGGAGAAGGATTGGTGTGCCCGAGATTGATGTGTAAAGTCCCTCTCTCGTGGGTGTAATAATCTCCAAGGGTCTACAAGATCCAGTGCCTCACACAAATAGGGTAGGCCTTTGCTCGGAGGCACGCTTTGACTAATGCCTGGCCCCGTACGATCCTGCTCCGGATCCAGAACTTGATTAAAATCGCCCAGAATCAGTAAAGGTGTTGTAGGGTCATGTTGACCTAAAGTAACCAGGCCCTGAAAGAAGTTGTGATCGTATTGATTAGGACCATAAGCTATTAGAATGTTGAATACCCTGTCCGATGTGATCACCTTACAAAGTAGGGCTCTACCCTGTGTATCTGCATGTATCTGTTCAACCCGTCCCGGAAAGCCTCTGCGCACCAAGAGGGCCACTCCAGCGTGTTTAGTAGTGGCCGAGGCAGAAAAAATCTGGCCCACCCAGCCCTTTTGTAATTTAGCATGTTCAGTCATAGTTAATCGTGTTTCCTGTAAGCAGGCAAGATCTACCTTGTGATGTTTTAACCTGCTCAAGATCTTGGTCCGCTTCACTGGAGAAGTTATGCCCCCGACATTCCAGGACAATTCCAGCCAGTTTTTAATCCATGTGAGCATTTCACCCTCGATTCCATGGCTTGCAATTTTCCGAAGTAATAATTGAACCTTGTTGAACGCTTTCTGAAAATCCAGATATACAATGTCGACCAGGTCGCCCTTGTCTATCTGCCTGTTTACTCCCTCGAAGAAGTGCAGCAAGTTAGTCAAACAAGACCTTCCTTTGCTGAAAGTGTGCTGGCTGGTCCTCATCAGACTGTGTCCGTCAAGGTGATCAATGATGCGGTCCTTTATCAGCGCCTCTACCATCTTTCCCGGTACCAAGGTCAGACTCACCGGTCTGTAGTTTCCTGGATCTCCCCTCAAACCTTTTTTGAATATCGGCGTAACATTCGCAAACTTCCAGTCTTCCGGAATCTTTCCCGATTTGAGCAACAGATTGGCTATTAGTTGAAGCAGTTCAGCTATGGTCCCTTTCAGTTCCTTGATGACCCTCAGATGGATGCCATCCAGTCCCGGGGATTTATTGCTCTTAAGCCTATCGATCTGCCTGCATACCTCTTCTAGACTGACCGTCAACCCTGTCAGTTTCCCATCTTTGTTTCCAGCATATAGCCTGATGGTTTCCAGTATGCTGTGTATATCTTCTTTGGTAAATACAGACGCAAAAAGTGTGTTCAGTTTGTCAGCAATTGCTTTGTCCTCCTTTAACATTCCCTTTATTCCATGGTCATCCAATGGTCCCACCGCTTTGTTCGCGGGTTGTTTCCACTTAATATATTGAAAGAACGACTTGACGTTTTTTGCCTGCTTGGCTATTTTTTCCTCGTAGTCTCTTTTGGCCCCTCTTACCACCTTATGGCACCTGCTTTGATATTTGTGCGCTTCCAGTTTTCATCCATTTTTTTACCTTATCCATTTCTTAAACAAAGTCTTCTTGTCTTTGATCGCTTCCTTCACCGCTAGTGAGCCACGCCGGTTCCTTGTTTTTTTTCCTCTTGGATCCCTTGTTGATACGCGGTATATATAGATTTTGTGCCTCGGTGACTGTGTCCTTAAAAAGGGACCATGTTTGCTCTAGCGTTTTTACAGTGCTTATCCTCTTCTTAATCTTCTTCCCTACCATGAGCCTCATCCCTTTGTAATTCTCTTTTTGGAAGTTAAGTGCCGTGGCCGTCGTTCTAGATCAATGTTTTGCAGGTTGAAGTGGATCATATTATGATCACTGCTTCCCAGTGTCCCTTCTACTTCTACACCTTGCGCCAGTTCTCGTAGTCCATTTAGAATTAAGTCCAGAATCACATTTCCTCTCATATTTTCCTTGACAAGTTGTTCCAGGAAGCAATTACCTACAGCATCCAGGAACTTGGTCTCCCTACAGCAGCCAGAGGTGCCTAGGTTCCAGTCTATCCCTGGATAATTGAAGTCACCCATGATAACTGTGTTGCCTCCCTTGCAGTTGCATTTAATCTCGTCTGTCATTTCTCCATCTATTTCTTCGGACTGCCCTGGGGGTTGACAGTAGATGCCGATCTTTGTTTCCATTCCATTTGTTCCCGGAATTTTGGCCCATATAGACTCTACCTTATTTTTCATTTACGGCGTGTTCTCTCCGGTAGACTCAATTCCCTCTTTGATGTATAGGGCAATACTCCCACCTTTTTGACCTACTCTGTCTCTGCAGTATAGCTTGTATTCTTTCTTTACTAAGAAATTAACTATTTTTTTCTGCAGCCCTCCAAGTACCCTATTTTGTCTGCGGCCTTCACAGTTAAAGTTTAACATCTTTCCTTTCTCAAAACTGACATAATTCAATCACTATATTGAAAATAAAATCATTTTCCCTATCATTATTGTCTGGTGACTTTATTTTTCTGTGCTTTTAACTATGTTTCCAGGGCCTTCTTGTCCATTAACTGGTTTTCTCTCCATCTTCACTTTCTGCCTTGCATCCATCTTTCACGTCGTCGCACGGAGTTTTCCCTCCCCCTCCTGAATCGGGTTAAATTTGGCGGGATTGGCAGCGTTCTCCGTTGTTTGGAACATTTGAATACATCTTGCAAACGGTATGTTTCTGTATTTATATATTTTTTCTGCGCCTTCTTCTGTCCTAATAGCCAGTAAGATGTGACTTTCTCATAGCACAGCTGGTCTATGGTACTGTCTGTGCCATGTACTGATAGTACTTTTTGTATTTTAGATCATCTCATGGAAATGCATTACAGCTTACAGCGTGTCTTAAAGATTGTTTTTTGGGTCTCCTGAAGCAGACCACGAAACGGGGCCATGTTGAGACCCCTAAAAAGTTTATCTCTACAAGATAAGTGCACCAATATTCCAGTGAGATTTATCATACTTAAGAGTCTCAGAATTTGGATCAAGTTTAAAAGCATCAAGATAATAATTTTTACAATTTTTACTAGTTCTCAGAGAGTGATTATTTGAACCACATATGCAATGACTGGACGGTAAACTCTTACCCTAAGAGAGGGTTTTCACCCCCTCTTCAGAGTTTCACTTTTCTGAGCATATCTTATAAGTGATTTTCACTCTCTCTGCACTGGTTTACATTAAAGTCAGGTCTTGTTTAGATTTCAATTACATATTTTGACTGACTTTTGCTATAATACTGTCCCTGTGTGTAGTGTGAACGAAGTTGCATCCATCTTTGGCATTAACTTAACATTCAATTTTTCTGCTTTCTTCTCAAAATCTACTTTTCCATGTCTTACCTTCCCTCTCCTCCCTATTTCCATGGTCTGACATCTCTCTCCTTCTCCCCCAGTGTAACATTTCTCTTTCCCTTCCTTCTTTCTGCCCCCTGCAGTCCATCTCCCTTCCTTTCCTCCTTTCTGCCCCCCTTCCAGTCCAATATTTCTCCCTGCTTTTTTTTCTCTCTCCTGCATGCTTCTCCTCTGGTCCTCCTTCCCTCCCCCAAACAACATCTCTCTCTCCCTTCCTCCATGAGTCCAACTTTTCACTCTCTGCCCTCTCCCCCTTCCCCAGTGTAACATTTTTCCTTCCCTACTTTCTGCCCACCCTATCCATCTCACCCTCTCCATGTCCAACACTTTCTGCCTCCTGCATTCTTTCTCTCTCTGTCCTTGCCTCTTCCGAGTGGCATCCCTCTTTCCCACCCCCCAACCCAACATGCACTCTCCCCATATACCATCTCACCCTCCCCTCCAGTGTGTAGCACCTTTCCTTTCCCTCCCTTTCTGCTAGTCCAGCAGCACTTATTCTTCCTTCCTTATACCTCCCCCTGTCCAGCAGTACCCTTTCTCCCTTCCCTGTTACCCCTGTCTAGCAATACCTCTCCTTTCTGTAGCCTAGTGGAAGCTGTGTACTTTTGACTTAGTCACACAGCTGCCGCTGGCTTTAGTTTAGCTTTAGCCGTGGTTTTATCAGGTAGCCTCGGGGCTTTTGCTAGACCAGCCCACCTTGCATCATCGAAGTGGGCCGGCCAAGCAAAGGCCCCATGACTGCCTGATGAAGCTAAACTAAAGCTAGTGGCCGCTGTGTGACTAAGTCAAAATCACACTGAGCTGCCGCTACTGGTCCAGGGGTGGGAAGAAGAGGAGTCCCGGCAGCGTATAGCTGGCAGAAGGCAGGAAGTCAGCCGGCAATTGGCGGCAGAAAGCAGGAAGTCAGCCGGCGATTGGCGGCAGAAGGCAGGAAGTCAGCTGACGTCGGCACGGGTGATCGGTGGCAGAAGGCGAGATCGCATTCAGACTGCGGGCCACAAAAAAGTACCTGGAGGGCCATGAGTTTGAGACCGCTGCTCTAGAACTATTCCCTGCAATTACAGAGGGGAGAGAGACAGGCATCTAGAGCACCTGCAACATCTGAAGGTTTGGGGCGTAGCTGTACCTTTTTACACAGGAAGGCAGAGCACCTTGAGGAGGATAAAGGAGAGGAAGGCCAGACACTTGAGGCACACACAGCGCTAAGGGCTGAAGGTTCTAAATGGGCAGGAGAGGTCAGAGGCCATGGAATTGGTAGAGGTTGGTGAGGGACTACCAGAACCCAAGAGCCAGTGGGACCAGGCCATGGAGACTGCGCCATACAAACAGCTGGAATCAGCAGAGCAATCAATGGAAGTGTGTTGGAACACTAAGGCAAGTGAGCTTTAAAGCCTTGTAGATTTATGAAGTTTTTCCCACAAGAAGATGAAGACTAAGCCTGGAACATACTTACCTTTTTCTTTTTCCCTGCTGCTGATAATTCCTGAAAGGAGTGGGTTTTGTTTTCAAGCATTTTCATGCTTTTGAATGGATCGATAAAAGACTGTTGTTGTTTTTTCTCTCTGCTTGCTGTGAGGACTGGACAGGAGCTTTCTAATCACCTGTATGTTTGCTCAGAACTGATTAGCCCATGGAGGGGAAAACTTAAGGCTGCCAGAAGCCAGGACTGAGATAAGCTCAACCCTACTGGGAAAGGAGTGAGACCAGTAAAGCTTAAGTGCTAGAAAGTGAAGTTGTACAGGAGAGCTCAAGTAAGCCTAAGGAATTTTTTTTGTTTGAAATAATCCCATCTTCTAAGGGATTGAGCTGATTAAGAATTGGAGCTAGGAGTGATGATGTGTTACAATTATACACAGCCCTGATTCTGTGGAGATCTTTCTCATGTGTTGATCTCCCTCACACAAAGAATAATTATGGGGTTATGGTTTATGGAAATGCATATAATTAATTGGTATTTTGAGGGGTCATGTGATGCTTTAAGCCCAGGCAGACGCAGCTGGCCTGAGCTCCCGGGCCCCGAGTCCGAATTTGGTGATTTCGCGGCAGACCGGAGAGCATAAAGCACTTCCCCGAGTTCTTGGCCGATCGGGAGGCATATGGACCGATATTTAGTGTCGCCGACACACTCGATGGCCTCCCGTTCCACAAAAAAGGATCGCGAATGCACGCGGCCTGGGGAAGACAAGATGGCGGCCGGACCGGCGGCAGCGGTGAGTCAACTCTCCCCAGAAGCGCTGCACGACATAACGCAGGCGGTGACACTAGCACTGCAGCCCAGCTTGGATCGCCTCTCAGAACAGCTCCAGAGGCTGGAAGCCAAGATCACAGATACGGCCAGCCGAACAACTGCCCTGGAAACCCGGGTCTCTGGTTTGGAGGACGTCCAGGGGACCCAGTCCACTGAGCTGCAAGCTTTACTGGATCTTACCCATAAACAAGGTGACTGCTTTGAAGACCTGGAAAACCGGTCACGTCGGTCGAACCTTCGCTTTCTGAGATTTCCTGAAACCATAGCAGGTCCAGCACTACTGCATACCTTAGAAGCCTGGTTGCGAGATACCTTCCCTCTGAGGGTTGATGTGGGTCCCCTACGCATAGAGCGTGCTCATTGCATTGGTAGGGAACAGACTGGGACTGCGCAGCCCCGCATGATCATTGCTAAAGTGCTCAATTACCATCATAAAGTAGAAATTCTTCGACAATATAAACAACAACGTAATAAGCTAAAATATGGGGAGGCTGAGATTCGTATTTTTCAGGATTATTCTGCCGCTTTAACATAAAAGAGAAAATTATTTTGTCCCCTTTGTTCCACTCTGGTAGAAAAAAAAGTGAGATTTATGTTTATCTACCCTGCCACCTTGAAATTGCACTATCAGGGACAGTGGCATTCTTTTGACTCTTCAGCGGACACAGCTACTTATCTCAATACCCACATGCTGCAGCCCCAAAGTTCCAATGGATGAGAGGACAATTATTGGCTGTTTGATCTAAGCTTAGCTTGACTGGCATCTGGCTAGTTGTTCTATGATGCCACTCATTGATTTTTTTTTGGGGGGGGGTTGATATATGGTACTTTGGACTGTTGTTTTGTCCTTGTTTAAGTCATTTTTTCTTGGATTAGCATATTCTGCTGTTTTGCTCCTTAACATGCTAATATTGGGATAGTTCTTTCTGTTAGTGGAGAAGATTGGTTTTTCTTTTTTGACATTGGTTGACTTGGGGCTCGGGGAGGCATCCTTTTCGTGCCCTTATGCATCTGCAGCATCACCTGTGGTGTTTCTGCTGATGTGTCTAGCACAGAGGAAGGGGTTGATGACAGATGGGGGGTTGGGGTGGTCGGGTGGGGGGTGGTGGTGGGAGGGAAGAGTTGTTGGGGGGTATTCTTTTTTCTTTTTTTCTATATCCCTGTGCAGAGTTTTATTTCAATCAATGTGTTCAACATCGCTCCGGTTGTTGGGTGGGATCCTCAGACTGTTGGGAATATTTGTTTTCTGACCCAAGGTGCTGGGGGGACCATACAGCGTGATTTTTTCCTTATGCTACTCGATGCAATTTTCTCTGTTCATCTGTTCCGGGTAGGGCTGGGTACCTGGGATAGTTTGGAAACCTTGGTTCGTTCAAGCTATTATTTTGCTTCTGTGGGCTTCCCATGTCCTTAGCTAATTCAATAGGGATAGTGTCTTGGAATGTTTCGGGCATTACCTCCCCTGTTAAGAGAACAAAAATCCTTAACCAACTTAAACGTCATAAAGCGGATATAGTATGTTTACAAGAAACCCGTTTGACGGATGTTGAACACACTAAGTTGAAAAATTCCTGGATGGGGGCCGTCTATGCGGCTTCGTCACCCCAGAAAAAAGCTGGGGTGGCGATATTGATTCACAGGCCTTTGCCCTGTCACGCTCATCTGGTGGAGAAAGACCCCCAGGGACGATTTATATTGCTTTTTATAACTGTAGGTACCTATTCTTTCTATTTGCTAAATTTATATGCACCCAAAGTATATGATCACTCCTTTTTTGAACGAATAGCTAATTTGCTCTTGTAACGCGTGACTGACTCATTATTTCTTGCTGGAGATTATAATCAGGTTCTTGATCAGAGTTATGACAGGTCGAATCCGGGAGCTCCTATGGTGGAGTCTGATAAGCGGGGCATTCCATACTTGTGTAAGACTTTAGATTTGGTTGATCCTTGGCGTCTGCTTCACACCACAGAACGTGATTATACCCATAGATCCAGGGCACATGGTATGTTTTCTAGAATTGATTATATACTTGTTACTAGATCTTCTTTTCTTAATATTGATGCAGCTACTATAGGACCCTCGGTTATCTCGGATCACTCCTTGATCTGGGTGGAGGTTAATGTTGGCTTCGAGTTATTTGTTTTCCAATGAACATTTTAAAAATTTTTTGTTGGAAAAGTGGAATAATTTCTTGGAATTTAATAGTCAACATTTACCTGAGCCTGAATTATTTTGGAATACGGCCAAAGTGGTCTTGAAAGGGGAATGTATCGCTTATGTCATAGCTAGAAATCGTAGGTTATCCAGGGGAATTTTACGTTTGGAACGTGATTTGGCAATTGCGAAACGGCACTATTTGGCTAATCCCAATCCAGCGGCGAAAGATAATTTATTATCTATTGAGACCACACTTAATTCCTATATACACGAACGTACGCTGAAGATGTTATTTTATCAGAGGTTTAAATACCACCGTTATGGCAATCGTTCAGGGAAATTATTAGCCTATTTGACTAAACGTGCGAGAGGTCAGCGGTTTATTTTTGGTCTTCGGGACGCTGGGGGAACGCTACGACATAAAACGGACCAGATTGCTAATATATTCTTAGATTATTTTCGGGATTTTTATGAAAGGAGAGATCGAGAAGGGGGCCCCCTATTGAGGGATTATTTGGAGGATTCAGGTCTTCCTCAGTTAACTGATTCGGAAGTGGAGCTTCTCAATGCCCCCCTTGCAGAGTTGCAGAGGGTGATACAGCTTCAGAGGAATTATTCTGCCCCCGGACCAGATGGCTTCACTGCCGAATTTTACAAATTGTTATCCTCGCAGATTGGTCATCCTTTACTGGACTACTATGCTCAGGTTATAGCGAGGGGCAGTTTTCCAGCGGGTGCCAATGAAGCACTCATAACACTTATTTTAAAGCTGAGTAAGGACTCTACTTCTCCTGAGGCTTATCGCCCTATCTCCCTCCTTAATGTTGATATTAAAATTATAGCGAAAATCTTGGCGGATAGACTTGCTCTCCTGCTTCCAAGGATCATAGGTCCGGAGCAGGTGGGTTTTGTTAAAGGAAGGCAGGCAGTGCATAATGTCCGTTGGGTGCTCTTAACTATGGCCCATACTCAGTCGCAGGACATACCCATATTGTTGGTTAGTTTGGATGCAGCCCGAGCTTTTGACCAGGTGGACTGGGGATATTTGTTCGAGGTATTGGATTACTTAGGTATCAAGGGTTGGTATGCTAGGGCGGTTCAAACCTTGTATAGAGCACCGATGGCTCGATTGTTAGTTAATGATATCACAACGGAAGCCTTTTCTATTGGTTGGGGCACCAGGCAGGGTTGTCCCTTATCTCCGCTTCTTTTTTTGCTTTATTTGGAGCCGTTTTTACGAACTATATCTAAAGACCCGGATATAGTGGGAGTTCCGTTTTCGACTCAGATGGTCAAAGTATTGACTTTTGCGGATGACTTAATTTTTACATTGACTCAGCCACAGCGTTCCATTAGTTATTTACAACATTCTTTAGAGGAGTTTTATTTTTATTCCGGCTTTACACTCAACTATCAAAAAACTACAGTTTTGGCTCTTCCCTCATCTATACAAGATGCCTGGGTGGGTGAATTTCCATTTGCTTGGGCCCAGACCTCCATTAAATATCTTGGAGTGTGGCTACCTCGTGATCTTTCCACTTTATATGATTGCAATGTGACATCATTATTGGGGGATACTCTGTCTGAATATGCTTCACACTTGGCAGGCTTTTCCCTTATCAGTGGCGGGCCGAGTGGCTTTGTACAATATGGTGTTGTTTCCAAAATGGCTCTATCGATTTCAAGTACTTCCCCTTTTATTGTCCCATGCCACTCGAGTCCAACTTATTAGAGGGCTACAGTGGTTTGTCTGGGGTGGCAAAAGACCGCGTATGACTTTTTCTTGGCTTTGCCTCCCCAGAGAAAGGGGGGGCTATGGTCTATTGAATATTCAGTGGTATGCAATGGCGTGTCAAATGAGACATATTAACGATTGGTTTTGGGGTACATCTCATTTTTCTGCCACTGCCATAGAATTATCATTGTTGGTTCCTTACCATATTAGTTTTTTGTTACATGTGACGGCCCCAGCCCTCCGTCTGGTGGTAGCACAATATCCTATATTTGCTCCTGCGAGACGGACTTGGCGTTGGGTATGCAAATGTTTGCACATGTCCCCAAAGATCTCTCTCTTCCTTCCTCTACAGGGGAATGCAGATTTTTTACCAGGTATTCACTCTGCGTCTTTTCAGAGATGGGCCTCTTTGGGGTTATGTTATATCTTTCAGTTGTACATCGATGAGGGGCGATTTGCTTCTTTTGCTTCATTACAACATACATTTGGACTTTCTGGAGTTCACCTTTTTGCATACTTTCAAATATGTCATTATATACGGTCACTGCCTGCTAATCATTTGACGAACATTTGTCAGGAGACTCTTTCTGAAATGTTCAGTTTTTCTGCACAGCAATTAATTCCTCTGCGATTCCATCATGTATGCATTCGTGACAGTCAACCTGGCCACAACTTTGCTATTTTGGCAGACACCTGGGCTGAGGATTTACAATGTACAGTGGTGCCTCACACAACGAACTTAATTCGTTCCAGGAGCAAGTTTGTTATGCGAAAAGTTCGTTATGTGAAACGCGTTTTCCCATAACAATACATGTTAAAAAAAATAATTCGTTCTGCAGCATAAAATATGCTAAGATGACATAAAAAAAGATAAATTTGTCAAAATGGTGAAAATGGTGGTCTTGCTGAGGCCAAACTCTTTGACGAGGTCACACTGTTTTACCCCACATTCACTCCTTCTAATTATTTCCCGTTTCATTTCAACAGAAATCACCTTCCTGCTTTTTTTAGAAGCCATGATATATAAAAAATATTGAGTTTATCTTAAAAGGACGACTGTATACAGTGAGAGAGGGCAGTTAAGCGCAGTGACTAACGACTGCCTGCAGTGCCTGCGCGGAAGGATGCAATACATCGGCAGCTCGGGCGACTTCGTTGTGTGAAACGAAGTTCGTTGTGTGAAACGAAGTTCGTTGTGTGAATCAAGACATGAAGTTCGTTGTGTGCAGCGTTCGTTGTGCGAGGCGTTCGTTATGCGAGGCACCACTGTATTATTACTTCTCATCAGATCCAGCAGGTTGTCAAAAATTTGAGAAAGATATCTACCAATATTCAGCACTGGGAACAGCAATTGAAGTTTATACTTTGCCTTTACATCTCACCCATACGAGCTTACCGGATGGGCATTTCTCAGAGTAATCAATGCCCTAAATGTTCTCAAGCGAATGCATCCTTGGGCCATATGTTTTGGTTTTGCCCTGGTATCCTTCAGTTCTGGCACCGCTTGGGATCTTATATTACCGTTCTTTGGGGTTGGCGGTGGTCTCCAACCCCCAGAGCACTCTTTGAATTTTATGATGTAGTCTCTCCGAAACCTAAAGGCCTCTCAGCCTTTTTGGCTCGAGCTATGTTACTTGGGAAAAAGGCTATACTAACGCAGTGGCTGGCCAGCGATGCCCCGACTTATAGTCAATGGAAATCATTGATGATTATACATGCTTCCTTAGAATGTAGACATTTTATTGATCTTGACTCTGGACCGGGGCGAAGATTTACTGTGATTTGGGAGCGATTCTGAAAGACCCTTCCATCAGTGTCCCGGAGTAGACTCTTGAACTCCTAATTGATTGATTTATTGTCTTCTTATATCCAGGGATTTTTTGTTTGGGTTTTTGTTGGAGGGGTGGGGGGTTGGGAGGGGTGGTTTGGATTAAGTGCAAATATGTCTATATTCGCATTGTTTTTGCTATGGATGTTGTTGTTTTCTGCACGTTGAAATTGAATAAACACATTTAAACATAATTAATTGGTATTTTAACTCTAATTTTAACCTGAAGTTTAATTTTGATATATATTTAATAAATCTTATTTTTTATGAAAATACATATCTTTGTGTGAGTTATTGGCATCAAAAAGTACCCTATATTGAGCAGAGATGCAGTAATTGTGCTCACTTTCCAGCTACAAATAATAATGTTAAACACCTTCTTGTTTAAACCTGTGTAAAATAGTTCACAGATATCCTTTTTATTAACACTTGCCCAAGAAGTACTACTGAGATTTGAACTTACAACCTCTGACTTTTTGAGCAAACAACTTTAAAACTAAGGGCTCCTTTTACTAAGGTGTGCGAGCGTTTTTAGCGTGCGCTAACCACGTGCTAAACAAAAAATACCAATGTAAGCTCTATGGAGGCGTTAGCATTTAGTGCATGCAGTATTGTAGCGTGCGCAAAACCACTAGTGCACCTTAGTAAAAGGAGCCCTAAGCTAGAGAATGACACGGTGGCTGTTACCCGCGGCTAGCCGCGGGTAACCTGCCGAAATGGGGGAGAGAAAAGAGGTGGTTGCTGCAGGTACGGGGAGAAGGCCATTCACTGCCCCGAGGAGAGGTGAATGGCTTTGTCTCCGCAGTGAAGGGAGGGAATGCGCGTGGTCACTGATCACGTTCCCTCCCTCCATACTCCATACCGATCACTGCCGCTGCCCAAGCATCTCCCTTCCTCCATATTGTTGCCGCCTAATTGCCGCTGCTGCCTGTGCCCGATCACCTCCCTCCCTGCTCCTTACCTTCGCGGCAGACAATTTATAAATATGCTTCCTACCAGCATCCAGAGCGTTGAAATCGTGTGCGGCTGCAATAAAGGTAATCTCAGATGCAACCGAAAGTTGCATCAGAGATGACCTTTCCTGCAGCCATACGCGATTTCAATGCTCCGGCTGCTGGTAGGAAATATATTTAGAAATTGCCTGCTGTAAAGGTAAGGGGCAAGGAGGGAAAAAGGGAAGAAAGGTAGGGTGGTGAAAAACAGACGCTGAAGGGACCTGGGGAAGGTGGGGGTGGAGGAAGTGGGGAGAAGATACTGGGAAATGAAGAGAGAGTGGGGAGAAGACGCTGGGAAATGGGGAAGAGAGAGTGGGGAGAAGACGTTGGGAAATGGGGAAGAGAGAGTGGGGAGAAGACGCTGGGAAATGGGGAAGAGAGAGTGGGGAGAAGACGTTGGAAAATGGGGAAGAGAGAGTGGGGAAAAGACGCTAGGAAATGGGGAAGAGAGAGAAGGGAGAAGACGCTGAAGGGAAATTGGGATGACAGAGTAGGGAGAAGACGCTGAAGGGAATGGGGAAAAGAAAGTGGGGAGAAGATGCTGGAAGGGAAGAAGACAGATATGCCAGACTATGGGGGAGCGGAGGGAAGAAGATGGGTGCCAGACCAAATGGGGGAGGGGAGGTTAAGGGAGAGGCACAGTAACAGAGCAAATGGAAGGTGCAGAGAGAAGACAGACAGTGGATGGAAGGAATTGAATGAATAGATGAGGAAAGCAGAAACCAGACAACAAAGGTAGAAAAAAAAAATTCTATTTATTTATTTTCTTTTTCCCTTTAGGATAAAGTAGTATATTAGTTGTGTTGATAAAAATGTATAAATAAAGCCCTGCCAGCTGAACATCTCTTTCTTCAGTTCAGCAGCCAGAACTTTGATTTATAAGGAAGGAATAAGCTAAATATTGCAGTACTGAGGCTTGTATGCTGCGGGGACAGGACGGTGATGGGGATGGCGGGGCGGAGACAAGGCGGTGGTCCTGTGACGGGGCAGTGACAGGGACAGATTTTTTTCCCTGTGCCATTCTCTACCCTAATCCACTGGTCAAGTGCACTAGCTCTCTCTGTCCCAGGAGCAAGTTATGAACCAAGTTTAGGGCCACCAGGATGTTTCATTATCTCTTAACATTTGATTTGTAATGGGAACATATTAAAATGAACTTTGCCAAAGGAAAGAAAAATAGAAATGTGCTTGGCTGCCTGCACTCATTTCCCCAGCTCCCCACGTCAGGCATTAAACCACATGTCAATTCAAAAGCGAAGCGTATACCCTCAATTCACAAACAGTAATTTCTCTAGAATACATGTACCTTCAACATCTGTCCTGGTCCTCTGCTGTTTTCCAAAACTCTCATAATCTGTGACCAGAATGCTTCCTTTGTTTTCCTTTGGTATTTGTGTTCCTCAATCACTCTCATACAATGCAGGTGAGACTAGAGAAATTTGGAGGCTGTGGACTGTCTCCCTTGCAAATCCCTATATCTAGGCAGTGACATTGTAAAAGGGTGGGGGTGGGGCGGACTGTCCTGGGCACCATCTTGGTGAGGACAAAGGCACCTGCCCTTCTTTCTGCCCCTTCCCCCACACTCCACTGTCGCACTGCTTCCTTTTCCCCGTACCACTATAACTTAAGTTGCACAAGCAGCAATCCCCAAGCTGCTGCTGCGCCAGCATCAGCTCTTCCTCTGATGTCAGGTCCTGAACATTGTGGTATGTAGCCTATGCCTGCTAGGCGTGACCCCAGAGCAGTGCCTAGGTTAAAAGCAAACCCTTCCTATACTGATTCATTTAAACCTCTTTCTGATCCATCAGATGATTTTTCTTCCTTGAACTCTAGGGGGAGTCAGAGAGCAGAGGTGCAGGGTGCCCATCCCCCACTCATTCCAAAGGTTGCACACAGGAAATCCTTTTCACCTGAGGGTTGGGGGCGGGGCTACAAACTGCTTGCTCACAGAATTAAGCTCCTTGAGAGTCAGAAGGAAGGGAGACAGGGAGAGGACATGCAGCAGCTCTCAGGGCTGAGGGTCCTGGATAACAGCCAACCACCAGAATGTATGGAGCTGATGGAGGCTGGGGAGGAGGCACCTTCCTGTGTGACTGAAAACCCTCAGGCTATGGAACTAGACCAGGAGCCAATTGCTGAGCCTGTGAATTAAGTTCTTCCCATGGAAGTTTGCTGCATGAAAGGCAAGCCGCTTGTTGCACTTGAGTGAGTAGCTGTTGCCTTTGCTGTGTGGATTACTTCCAAGTTTGTGTTGTCCCTGTGGGAGCTGTAGAGCGCTGAAGCTCCAGACAACTGAAAGGACTTATTTAAGTTTGTGGGGTTTTTTTTCTTGCTGTTCCTCTTTGTGGGGAGGAAAGGATTGTTTCCATCCCAGGCAGTGGGGTTTGCCCTGCATATTCAGTGGTGGGATAGTGGGCCACGTGGAGCACACTGCCTGACCAGCACGCTTATTGCTGGAAGAGTCACAACTGCAGCTCTGACTAAAGCTGCAGTGTTCAGCCTCAAAGACTGTTTGTTTGTGTTTTGAGAGGTTTTTTTTCTTTTGAATGAACTGAGTATTGGCTGGGATAACAGCCTAGTTTTGAGAAAGACTTGTGCTTGATGAGTTGGAAAACTATATCTTGGAACATTTCTACTTTGGGACAGCTTGCTGTTATATTTTTTTTAATTGTTTTCTTGGGACTATTTGCTAACGCAGAAACATCCTGACAGATTTTATGTTTATTTCAAATGAAAGAATAGACCCCAAGTTTTGCATAAGAAGCCTGATTTACCTGGTGTGCCAGTGTTTTTTTCTGTCCATTTCCTTGTGCAGCCCTCCGCGGTTCACAAGAGCAAAATTTTCTTGTCCCAGTTGCTCACGGCCCATTGTCCTGAGACGGCTGGTGACAACATGCACCTAGAACATTACAGTGGTATGGGGGAGGGAAGCACTGTGCGCGTGGCAGGAGGGGTGGGGAAGGACCATGTGGTAGGTGGGGGGCCAGAGAAGAGGGTGCTGAGAGGAGCTCCACCACCCTGGCCATCTCTCACTCTCGCCACATCATATTTTAATGGGCTTCATCTATTACCCTATCAGTAGCTAGTATCACTGGTACACTAAGAGGCCAGCATATCTTATACTCAATTTTTATGTGACATGGAGATAAAGACATGAGTTAGATTGTTATGTCACACTGCTATATGAAGAATGTCATGCCACTGACACTCATCCTACTCCTCCCTCACCTTTCTCTTTCTCTCTTTCTCCATTATCCAGGTTGAAGCTCTGAGAAAGCATGACTGGCTCCTCTGACAACAGGAACAACAATTCCTCCAAGGGGTGCGTGAGGAACTGCGTGCTGAGACCAGTGAGTTATGAGTCCATCTCATAGACTCTCTCCACCTCATATGCACCTCTATGCCAGATAATATGCAGGGAGATAATGGCACAATAGTTAATGATACAGCCTCATTTCATGCCGAGGGCTCAAACTCATGCTGCTCTTTGTGACCCTGGGCAAGTCACTCAATCCCCCCATTGCCCCATTAGACAAATTGTGAGCCCACCAGGATAGACGGAAAAACGCTTGAGTACCAGAATAAATAAATGTAAACCATTCTGAGAGAACAGTATAGAAAATTGAATAAATAGTATGAAATGTTTCAGCCTCTGATAACCAGAGCCAGTATTGTGACATCATAATGTCTTATTCCACCAATAAGAGCCAACCTCATCAGTGATGTCACAATGGCTTAATTGTCCTATACTTGGCTCACTTATGCTACATTTGATTTCTAGAGTGGCACAGTAGTTAAAGCTACAGCCTCAGCACCCTGAGATTGTGGGTTCAAACCCACGCTGCTCCTTGTTACCCTGCCCACATCACTTAACCCACCCATAGTTCCAGTGACATTAGATAAATTGTGAGCCCACCAGAACAGACAGGGAAAATATTATGTAAACTGGGCTGAGCCCCCCCCCTGGAGGAACAGTATATAAAATAAAATAAGCAAATTTTAATAATGTACCTTGTAGTAGGTTTATGCTTTTTATTCATTCCCCTGAATGTGGCCTATAGTGGAATCCTTGGTATGTGCCTGCTTGTATTAACATTTGAAGAAAAGAAAGCAACAAAGAATGTCATGTTCCAAAGAGTAGTTGACACTACCTGACTGTATCCTATTTCCATGTTTCCTTCTGGTCTAGCTGAAGCTGCAGGGGAAGCACCCCCTGGAGAAGGCGCAGGAGCCAGTCCTGAAGAGGCCAAGGTAGAAGAGGCAGGGGAGAAAGAGCCAGCAGGACCAGCACTGCCAGCAGAGTGCTGGCTCTTTCTTAAAGAGAAGTCAGCTGCCTCCATCCAACCCCTGTCACCTTCTGCCCATAACCCCATTCAAACCCCTACCCCTCACTCTCCTGGAACTGCCCCACCCTATCCTGACCCATTTCACCTTCTGCCATTGTCCTTGTCCCCATCCAATCCCCTTCCACCTCTGACCCCAACAGCAGCAGCATGACCAGCCTCAGGAGGGGGCTGGCCTCCTACATTCTCTCCCACCCTCTCCAACACAGAGGGATCTAGGGAGAAGTGCACCTGATGCTGCAGATGCACCTGTCCCTGGAAACCTTCAGATATTGGAGAGGATAAGGGCCATGGAGAAGACCCTGGTGATCCTGTTGGAGGAAGTTCAGGCATTGAGAGGGCATATGGCAAGGGTGAAGCATGCCCAAGGGATCCAGTCTGGTGATCGAAGACATGTTTCAACCCAAGTGCCTGACCCTACTCAATGCCTGTAGTTTAACCTCCTCCTCCTATTCCTGAGGCAGCTCCAACTGCTCTTGGGTGCACTGGACCCTTCCCTATTTTGTTTTATGTTAAGAAAAAGTTTTAAATTTTAAAACTATTTTATTTTTTAAAAATTCTATTTTAGTTCTATTTTAGTATTTAAAAAGTTTTACATTGGTTTATAGGTGTCCTGTGTGGTTTTCTCTGTCTGCCATCTTCAGTTTACTGTAGAGAGTGGAAGAGAGATAGGGTTCACAAGGTACTGAAGAATGTGTAACTATCACTACACTACTGCATCTTAATGGGCCCTGGCCTTCCTTATGCAAATAACCACAATGTCACAGAGAAATGTTTAAGATCTTTATTGGTCTACGTAATTCTATTATTTCCTAGCCACTCAAATATAGAATAATCACATTCTAGGAAAGCAGCAACGAGTGTAACCTTATGCAACTGCAGAGAGATGAGATGGATCCCAGATACACAGGTAGGCAGTCAGGCATATGCTATACAGAGTAAGCCACTTCCAGATCCAAACGAAATGCCAGCCTACATGAGGAAGGGAAGAATGTCAGTGTGGTGTAGAGAGTTGTGCGGGGACAGAAATCCCACCCATCCCCGTGAGGAATCCCCTCCGTTCTCGCCCGTCCCCGCGAGGAATCCACTATGTCCCCGCCCGTCCCTATAAACTACAGAAATAGTTATTTCATTTAATTATGCTACTGAATTAAAGGCTCTGGTAGAAACCCATTTAAAAATAAGCAAAAAGACTTTATTAATTTGGAAATATTAATTGGGAAGAATACATTCTTTGAAAATGGGTTTCTACCAGAGCCTCTAATGTTTATAAATTTTTATCAACACAACTAATATACTATTTTATCCTGAAGCAAAAAAAAGAAAGAATTTTTTTCCTACCTTCGTTGCCTGGTTTCTGCTTTCCTCATGTTCTCATTCAATTCCTTCCATCCACTGTCTCTCTTCTCTCTGCGTCTTCCATTTGCTCTGTTACTGTGCCTCTCCCTTTCTCCCCCATCCCAAATTGGTCTGGCACCCATCTTCTTCCCTCCGCTCCCCCCATAGTCTGGCATCTGTCTTCTTCCCTGCCAGCGTCTTCTCCCCACTCTCTCTTCCCCATTTCCTTTCAGCGTCCTTCTCCCCCCATCTTCCCCATGTGCTTTCAGCGTCCTTCAACCCCCCCTTTGTCTTCCCCATGTGCTTTCAGCGTCCTTCTCCCCCCCTTTGTCTTCAGCATCCTTCTCCCCCCCCCGTCTTCCCCATGTCCTTTCAGCGGCCTTCTCCCCCCTCAGTTTTACCCATTTCTCTTAAGCGTCTTTTCTTCTCCACTCCACCTTTTCTCCCTTTCTCCCTCCCTGACCCTTACCTTTGTGGCACTTCCCCACCCAACTGACAACAGAACAGGCCTGGTCGGACAAACCTCCCTGCCCTGTAGCCGCGAATCTAAATTACCTTCTTACAGCAGCTGGAATATTGAAGCTGCTGTAAGAAGGTAATTTAGATTCGCGGCTACAGGGCAGGGAGGTTTGTCGGCCGGGCCTGTTGTCAGTCGGTCGGGGAAAGCGCCACAAAGGTAAGGGGACCTGACTGGCTGTGCACACTCCCCCCCATGGCTGCAACCGGGGTGGACCGACCCCCTTTTTGGTAAGCCATTGCCTTCTCCCTACCTGCCCTGCCGCAGCACACAGCCGAACGGAAGTCTTCCCGATGTCAGCGCTGACTTCGGAGGAAGGGAGGGCTTTGCTTAAGCCCTCCCTCAGTGCTGACATCGGGAAGACTTCCGTTCGGTTGTGTGCTGCGGCAGGGCAGGTAAGGAAAAGAAGACTAGCCTCACGGCTGGAGTGCCATCCAACCCCGCAGGAACCCTGTGACCCTAGGGGAACCCGCGGGATCCCCGCCGTCCCCGTTCCCATGCAGCTCTCTAGTGTGGTGGAATTGTAAAGGTTTCATAAAGAGCTGCTGGGAGGAGAAGTCAAGCTCTAGACAAGAGGATGGATTGAGACAGCTGGGTTTGTCTTCCTTCTACTGAAAGCAAGGAGGTCAGATAGTAAAACCCAGAAGTTTCTTCCACTGAAAGCAATGGAAGTAAGTAAAACCTGGATTTCTCAATCCGTCCTCCTTTTTCTGGTGCCATATGGTAACCATGCCCCCAAACTTAAACAAAGCAATCTACACACACTGGTTTGGTAAACCAGGTGTGTTAACATGGAAGGAGTTCTGAAGCAGGAAGGTTATGGGAAATGAGTAAATGTCTCACTCAAAGAGATTGTAAACCACAAACACACTGTTGGAGTGGGACGCATCTACTCACCTATGCATTAACAATATCAGTAATATGGAACAGGATCTACCAAGACCACACCAAGAACTACACAAGGATGCCCTTGCAGTGGTGTACCTAGCATATGTGACACCCGGAGCCCATCATTTTTGGCACCCCCCATTTGTACAAAAAACATGATTTTTAGTAACAAGCCACACGTCACACATGAGTACCTAGGAAAAGGCAGCATCTTACATATTGCAGTGAGCAGTACATCAATACACCCATTGTAAAACTAAACAAGCCAGACCAGTACAGATCAATCCTACACCGTCAATCCTAACAGAAAATCATGTCTTTCGAACACACAGAAAACACCTTCGCCTAGTATGGAATATGTCAACACAAACTAACCCCTCTCCCTTTTACAAAACTGTAGTGTGGATTTTAGCCACGGTGGTAACAGTTCTGACGCTCATAGAATTCTGAGCATCAGAGCTGCTACCACCACGGCTGGCGCTAAAAAACGCTCCACAGTTTTGTAAAAGGGGGGATAAAATAGAAATACATAGACAAAGGTTAAATTGAACCAGCAAGAAGCTGGACTCTGCATAAAATGCAACACCACAGAAACAGTGACATATGTCTCCTAAAGCAATAAATAAATAGAAAATTTTTGTTTTACCTTTGTATTCTCTGGTTTCTGCTTTCCTCATCTTCTGCCATCTCTCTGCCTCTCCCTATATGGCATCTTCTCTCCTTCTATGCCCCTTCCAGAAACTGTATGCCTCCCCTTCCAGCTCTCCTCTAGACCCCCCCCCCCCTTTGGTCTGGCATCCATCATCTTCCCTATGTTCCCTCATGGTCTGGCATCTTTCTCCTTTCATCTCTTTCCCTCCCCCCTGTGGTTTTTAGCATCTCTCTCTTCTCATTTCCTCTGCTCAGATCTGATATCTCTGTCTCCTTCCCCGTTCTCTGGCATCTCTCTCTTCCCTTTCCTTCTCTGGTCTTCCTTTTTTATTTTCTGCCTCCGTTTAAATTAAATTCTTTCTTACTATGCAGTCCTCAGTTTCCCTCTTTTCACTATGTCTACCCACAGCATGCCACTCCTTTCCTTCACCCCTCCACTATTTCACTAACTCTATCTTCTTCCCCCATCCAGCATATGTCCTTTTTCTTTATCCCTCCTTCCATCCAGTATGTGTTCTCTTTCTTCACTTCCATTCAGCATTTGCTTTCCCTTCTCCCCACTTCCATCATCTGACCTCTTCTCTCTCCCCTTTCTACCCACTTTCATCATCTGCCCCCTTCTCTCAATCTCTCCATCCACCACAGGCCCATCTTTCTCACCTTTCTGATTTTGGCAACAAGATCCGCAACCCCCCCCCCCCCCCCCGGACAACAGGCCCGGTCCGACAAACCTCCCTGTCCTGTGGATGGCGATGTCTAAACTGCCTTCTTACAGCAGCCGGAGTGTTGTAGTTGCATATGACTGCCGTAAAGGTCGTCTCTGATTCAACTTCCGGTTGTGTCAGAGATGACCTTTACGGCAGCCACACGCAGCTTCAACGCTCTAGCTCAGGAGTGCCCACACTTTTTGGGCTTGCGAGCTACTTTTAAAATGACCAAGTCAAAATGATCTACCAACAATAAAATTTAAAAAAAAACCACAAAGCACATGTACGCTGAGAAAATGTTAATAATCATTCCTATTGTGGGTTTTTTTCAAAGAGGTCAAGGCAGATGACTCTATGCACTGTCACCTCAGTAACAACCATACAAAAATAGACAAATATACCCCCCTCCCTTTTTACTAAACCACAATAGCAGTTTTTAGCAAAGGGAGCTGTGCTGAATGCCTAGGACTGCTCTCGACGCTCATAGGCTCCCTGCGCTAAAAACCGCTATTGCGGTTTAGTAAAAGGGGCCATAGGAGTAATACTAGACCAAAGCCTAACCATGAAGGACCACATAGACTCCTTAATCAAAAGAGGGTTCTTTACTCTCTGGAAACTTAAGTCCATTAAGGCGTACTTCCACACTTCAGCTTTCAGAATGCTAGTACAATCCCTAATACTAAACCACCTGGACTATTGCAACATCACCCATCTGACGATCCCCCAGAAGCAAACGCAAAGACTACAACTGATACAAAATGCAGCAGTCAGGATGATTTTCGGGCTGAAGAAGTCCGATCACATAACCCCTTCTTACCGACTCCTACACTGGCTGCCGATGGAGGCGCGCACAAAGTTCAAGCTAGGATGTCTCTGCTTCAAAGTATTAAATGGTCTAGCCCCAAAATACATCACAGATCTCTTCTCATTCCCAACCAACAGACACGAAAGAAAAACACACATGAAATTTGTCTCCCCACCGGCTAGAGGGTGCAAATATAAGAGACACCATCAACAACTGCTATCATATCAAGCAGCCATATGGGGTAAAGACCTAGAAAAACTCATTGCACACACAAACAATTATGAAGAATTCAGGAAACACCTAAAAACTTACCTATTCTTGAAACACCTAGGCAACGAACCGGAACATCAACCCCCCTCGTAACATCATCACATAACTAAACTTGCAAACTATTAACCCCAACCCCTAATCACTAACTATGAACACTCTATTCAAGTCACGGAATACTTCTACTTCTGAGCAAACAGCTTGGCACTTCCGGGCCTTGCAACACACAAACTGTTGTTAACATTTTTAATATTATCAGATGTAGACTGCTTTACTCTTTAATTCATTGTACGAGAAGTATACTGCTATACTCTTTAATTCATTGTACGTAAAGTTTCTCTTTATTGTATTGAGATGTACACTGCTAAACTCCTTAATTCATTGTACATAAAGCGTCTCTTTATTGTATTTACATTTTCTTTTATTATATTCACAATCTCTTTTACTGTAAACCGCCTAGAAGTCGCAAGATAGCTGGCGGTATATAAAAATAAAGTTATTATTATTATAGTGCAAAATATAGACAGCAGATATAAATTCAGACACATTTTGATCACTAAATTGAAAATAAAATCATTTTTCCTACCTTGTCTGGTGATTTCATGAGTCTCTGGTTGCACTTTCTTCCCTTCTTTCAGCCTGTATGCTTCCTCTCCTCCAAACCTCATTCCCTCCCCCAACTTTTTCTTTCTCTCTCCCTGCCCTTTCTTTTTTTTTTTTCTCTCTTCATGCCCTCTTTCTTTCTTTCTCCATGCCCTCCACCTAGCCACTGCTGCCACCATCGGGGAACAGGCCCCAAAGCCGCTGCTGCGGCTGCCCCAAGCTCTCTCTGCTTCCCTGCGTCGGGCTGACCAGCATTCCTCTCCCCGACATCAATTCTGCCGTCAGAGGAAGTTCCGCCCAGCCAGGCAGCGATTGGCTGGCCCAAACTTCCTCTCTGACGACAGCCTTAGGCGGGGTGCACAGCTGGCCAGGTCCGGAAAATGGTCGATCGCCAAAGCAAAGTGAGTCTATCACGGAGTCCTTGGATGGGCTCTGCGATCGACTCACTTTGCCTTGGCGATCGACCATTTTCCGGACCTGGCCGGCTGTGCCCCCCCCTAAGGCTGCACCCAGGGCGGACCACCCACCCACCCCCCCTTGGTACGCCACTGTGCCCTTGCATAGCCACATGAAGAAGATGGTCCAGAACACTTGAAAAGGGACAAGAGGGGAAGCATGTTAACACATTGAGGATGTACCCAACTTATCACAAGGGCTAGAGTTACTATATTGCTTCAGAAAAACGAGGACAGATTGAGAAATCCAGGTTTTATTTCTACTGAAAGCAATAGAATTAAGTAGGATGTCTACAGATATCTGGGCTTTACTTCCACTGAAAGCAAAGGAGGTTAAACCCTGATATCTCAATCTGTCCTCTCTTTCCTGGAAAAACACTGAACAATGGGCTAAGTCCTCTATGTCTGCAGACCAAATAAAAAATAGGACTTACTAACCTAATCGTCAGAGAAGGCTCCTAAGCTCTCAGATGCCTGCACTGATTATTCAAGGTGTTTAAATTAGTCATTGCAGGAACAGGATGTCTTTCATCGAGCTGCATTTGTAAATTTTTAAAGTGCTAATTATACATAGTAACATAGTAGATGACGGCAGATAAAGACCCGAATGGTCCATCCAGTCTGCCCAACCTGATTCAATTTAAATTTTTTTTTTTTTTTTTCTTCTTAGCTATTTCTGGGCGAGAATCCAAAGCTTTACCCGGTACTGTGCTTGGGTTCCAACTGCCAAAATCTCTGTGCAGACTTACTCCAGCCCATCTACACCCTCCCAGCCATTGAAGCCCTCCCCTGCCCATCCTCCTCCAAACGGCCATACACAGACGCAGACCGTACAAGTCTGCCCAGTAACTGGCCTAGTTCAATCTTTAATATTATTTTCTGATTCTAAATCTTCTGTGTTCATCCCACGCTTCTTTGAACTCGGTCACAGTTTTACTCTCCACCACCTCTCTCGGGAGCGCATTCCAGGCATCCACCACCCTCTCCGTAAAGTAGAATTTCCTAACATTGCCCCTGAATCTACCACCCCTCAACCTAAAATTATGTCCTCTGGTTTTACCATTTTCCTTTCTCTGGAAAAGATTTTGTTCTACGTTAATACCCTTTAAGTATTTGAACGTCTGAATCATATCTCCCCTGTCTCTCCTTTCCTCTAGGGTATACATATTCAGGGCTTCCAGTCTCTCCTCATACGTCTTCTGGCGCAAGCCTCCTATCATTTTCGTCGCCCTCCTCTGGACCGCCTCAAGTCTTCTTACGTCTTTCGCCAGATACGGTCTCCAAAACTGAACACAATACTCCAAGTGGGGCCTCACCAATGACCTGTACAGGGGCATCAACACCTTCTTCCTTCTACTGACTACGCCTCTCTTTATACAGCCCAGAATCCTTCTGGCAGCAGCCACTGCCTTGTCACACTGTTTTTTCGCCTTTAGATCTTCGGACACTATCACCCCAAGGTCCCTCTCCCCGTCCGTGCATATCAGCTTCTCTCCTCCCAGCATATATGGTTCCTTCCTATTATTAATCCCCAAATGCATTACTCTGCATTTCTTTGCATTGAATTTTAGTTGCCAGGCATTAGACCATTCCTCTAACTTTTGCAGATCCTTTTTCATATTCTCCACTCCCTCTTCGGTGTCTACTCTGTTACAAATCTTGGTATCATCTGCAAAAAGGCACACTTTTCCTTCTAACCCTTCAGCAATGTCACTTACATACATATTGAACAGGATTGGCCCCAGCACCGAACCCTGAGGGACTCCACTAGTCACCTTTCCTTACTTCGAGCGACTTACATTAACCACCACCCTCTGGCGTCTGTCCGACAGCCAGTTTCTGACCCAGTTCACCACTTTGGGTCCTAACTTCAGCCCTTCAAGTTTGTTCAACAGCCTCCTATGAGGAACTGTATCAAAGGCTTTGCTGAAATCCAAGTAAATTACATCTAGCATATGTCCTCGATCCAGCTCTCTGGTCACCCAATCAAAAAATTCAATCAGGTTCGTTTGGCACGATTTACCTTTTGTAAAGCCATGTTGCCTCGGATCCTGTAACCCATTAGATTCAAGGAAATATACTATCCTTTCTTTCAGCAACACTTCCATTATTTTTCCAAAAACTGAAGTGAGGCTCACCGGCCTGTAGTTTCCTGCTTCATCCCTGTGACCACTTTTATGAATAGGGACCACATCCGCTCTCCTCCAATCCCCAGGAATCACTCCCGTCTCCAGAGATTTGTTGAACAAGTCTTTAATAGGACTCGCCAGAACCTCTCTGAGCTCCCTTAGTATCCTGGGATGGATCCCGTCTGGTCCCATCGCTTTGTCCACCTTCAGTTTTTCAAGTTGCTCATAAACACCCTCCTCCGTGAACGGCGCAGAATCTACTCCATTTTCTCGTGTAACTTTGCCAGACAATCTCGGTCCTTCTCCAGGATTTTCTTCTGTGAACACAGAACAGAAGTATTTGTTTAGCACAATTGCTTTCTCCTCATCACTCTCCACATATTTGTTCCCAGCATCTTTTAGCCTAGCAATTCCATTTTTTATCTTCCTCCTTTCACTAATATATCTGAAAAAAGTTTTATCTCCCTTTTTTACAATTTTAGCCATTTGTTCTTCCGCCTGTGCCTTCGCCAAACGTATCTCTCTCTTGGCTTCTTTCAGTTTCACCCTGTAATCCTTTCTGCTCTCCTCTTCTTGGGTTTTTTTATATTTCATGAACGCCAACTCTTTCGCCTTTATTTTCTCAGCCACTAGGTTGGAGAACCATATCGGCTTCCTTTTTCTCTTGTTTTTATTGTTATTATAAACTTTTTGCTTTGCCAAACAATAAAGTGCTATACAACGTGCAACTTGTTAAAATATCAACGAACTTGGAGCTTAATAACCGGCACTTATCTTTTTGTTTCTGCTCTTATGCTGTTACTGCTCTTCGTTGTGCCTTGCAGCCGTTAACTCTACGGGCCCCGTTTCACCTTTTTATCGGCTTCTTCAGAGGTCTTCCAATATATACTGCAAGTAAAGAAAAATTACCATTCACTGTATTGCTTTTATTCTCAAACAATTATAACAAATAAAGATGTTTCTCCTCAAATGCTGACACATATAGGCATGCCACTGTAGGTGCCATCTTCGCTCCCATAGCCGTGCCTCGAACTTGTAAAAAGAAACAGTAGTCAAATTCAAAATAGTTTTTACTGAGGGCAATTCGAGCAATAGTAACCAAAAAGTCAATTCGTTTAAAGGACAATTCCATTTGTTCCAAATGCTTTTGAATGATCAATATAGTTGCTTCCTGTGGGATATTTGTATATAACGCAGTAATAAAGAGTCACTAGAATAGCATGATCAGGAACGTGTCATGTGACTCTCTGACGTATGAGTGAGTAGAGGGTAGGTTTTCCACGTTCTCATGTTCCGACGTGTTGACGTGGGTCCACACCGGTATGAGATATTCTTTAAATAATTCATCTGTAGCTTAGTTCTCTATTTGAATCATTAGAAGCAACAAGGTGTGAAAGGCAACTTTAAATTGTACTCAATATATAGAGGTGAGTGCCTTCTTTTAGATCAGGGGTCTCAAAGTTCCTCCTTGAGGGCTGGAATCCAGTCGAGTTTTCAGGATTTCCCCAATGACTATGCATTGAAAGCAGTGCATGCACATAGATCTCATACATGTTCATTGTGGAAATCCTGAAAATCCGACTGGATTACGGCCCTCAACGAGGGACTTTGAGATCCCTGTTTTAGATGGAGCCATATATAGTCTTTGTAAAGCAAATATAGGCTTTTCTTTTAAGATGATTGTTTCATTAAATATATTCAGTTTTAAGATATGTTTATCTTTGTTTCAGTGACTTCACCTCCAGTTAAATCTGCATTTGTTTGTTGGCTCCCTGACGCAGTACCGAAACATGGCACGTCGGAACCAGTTAGTTGTCTAAGCTAAGTACCAACATTTTTCTATCATAAAACTGCGGTAGAAGGTTTAGCATAGCTGCATAAGCTAGCAAATAGAACAATTTATGAATACACGATTTGGAGTAAAGCTTTATTGAACACTGCAATGATTGGTGGGTGAGGTGGAGAGATCAGCCTTCATGTCTCTGAGCAGAGTTCTATTGCATTTACAATTTGATAATATTTTGAGTTAAAACTCATTTCCTACATCATTTCTCGAGTGACTCTTTATTAGTTATAGCTACTTCTTTAGTCACTCAATGATAACAATATTACAGTTGAGTCAATTACCCCTGTAGCGTTTATTAGCTTATATGAATAGCATGGTGTGGTACAATGTGTATCTCAGTGTGATGTAGTGGTTAGAACACAATGCACAGATAACAGAGAGGAAAAGGTCTCAGTATCCCCGCAAACAATCCAATCAGGATAAAACAGTTTGCACTTATCAGGGTTCTGGTATCTTTCATTGACCTGAAAAACCTCTCTGTGAAGTGCTTTTGACTTAATCTCTTTTTTACTTTGTTTGTCTTTTTTACTTTATAATTTATAACATAACATAACATTGTGCTTATTGACTGTGTAACCAGAAGTTCAATGCGGTTTACAAAAAGTTATAAAAGTAAACATATTACATGAAATAACATAATTCATTAAACAGTCAAATATTTAGAAAAAAGATAGGTCTTCAATTGTTTTCTAAATGTCCATAGGAATGGGTAGTAAGCATCAATATTCGGAAATCGTTGTTGCCTGAGATGCCAAAGTATGATTTAGAAATTTATTACTCCTACAAACCTGGACAGATGGAAAATTAATCTTATAATAAATTAGAAAAAAAAAACAACTTAGTAAAACTTATCTTAAGTGTGGTGCAAAAATTCCCTCTGCATTCTAAACCCAGTCAAGGTTTATCTTATCCCCGAAGGGACCCATTTCGCCTTAAATAATAGCTTTCTCAAGGGTCAGTGTATAGCAGGGAATACTGGACATAGAAATCCACTCACTGAACTCTGGCCTTTACTTCCATTGAAAGCAAAGGAGGTTAAACCCTGATATCTCAATCTGTCCTCCCTTTCTTGAAGCCATATGTTAACCCTTTAATCTTGACCTGCTTAGCTTATATGAATGCTATGTACCAGTGGGAAGAGAGCAAATGACTCCTAAAAACGCTCAGAGAAGTGAAACTCTGAAGGGGAGGTGGATACCTTCCCTTGGGGCAAGAGTTTACCGTCCAGTCATTGCATTTTACTTTACAGAACTTCACTTTCTAGCCACTGGTAAAATGAGACCCCTAAGAGCCTGTACAACCACAAACTTTAAAAAGCTTGCACAGATAAGTGTATAGTTTCCAATGAGCAAGAGTCTTTTTGTATAATTTTTTGAACAATTTTTTGTCAATTTATAAATTATTTAAACTGTTCACAATTTTACCAGTGGCTAGAAAGTGAAGTTCTGTAAAGTAAAATGCAATGACTGGACGGTAAACTCTTGCCCCAAGGGAAGGTATCCACCTCCCCTTCAGAGTTTCACTTCTCTGAGCGTTTTTAGGAGTCATTTGCTCTCTTCCCACTGGTACATAGCATCTACATAGTCAGTCTCCTATTTATTATTTCATTCAATTTACTGACTAGTATTCACATATGAGTCCCTGTATGTTTTTCTAGCTTATATGAATAGCATGGTGTGGCACAATGTGTGTGTAGTGAACATAAGAAATGCTGCTGCTGGGTCAGACCAGTGGTCCGTAGTGCCCAGCAGTCCGCTCTTGCGGTGGCCCCCAGGTCAAAGACCAGTGCCTTAACTAAGATCAGCCCTACCTGCATACGTTCCGGTTCAGCAGGAACTTGTCTGACGTTGCCTTGAATCCCTGGAGGGTATTTTCCCCTATAACAGCCTCCGGAAGAGCATTCCAGTTTTCCACCACTCTCTGGGTGAAGAAGAACTTCCTTACGTTTGTACGGAATATATCCCCTTTTAACTTTAGAGAGTGCCCTCTCGTTCTCCCTACCTTGGAGAGGGTGAACAACTTTGTCTTTATCTACTAAGTCTATTCCCTTCATTATCTTGAATGTTTCGATCATATCCCCTCTCAGTCTCCTCTTTTCAAGGGAGAAGAGGCCTAGTTTCTCTAACCTCTTGCAGTACGGCAACTTCTCCAGTCCCTCTTCTCTGGACCCTTTCGAGTAGTACTGTGTCCTTCTTCATGTACGGTGACCAGTACTGGACGCAATATTCCAGGTGGGGGTGTACCATTGCCCAGTACCTTGCCGATAACCTTCTCTGATCTGTTTGTGATCCCCTTCTTAATCATTACTAGAATTCTGTTCGCCCTTTTCGCCACCGCCACGCATTGCACGGATGGTTTCAACTACCAGTACTTCCAAGTCTCTTTACTAAGGGGTCTCTTCGAGTACCGCACAAGACATCCTGTATTCATGTATAAGATTTTTGTTACCAACATGCATCACCTTACACTTATCCATGTTAAACCTCATTTGGCATGTTGCGGCCCATTTCTTGAGCGTGTTTATGTCCCGTTGCAGTTACACCGTGAACGTGAGCTAGGATTTAACAGAGAGAGGAAAAGTCTTTTTTGTTTGTTTATTTTGTTTACACCACAGCACCAGTGTGGTTAGGAGAGGGCAAAGGGGGTGAAGAGACTATAAAATAAACTCACCAAGATGTTTGGAAAAAACATCCAATTGTGCAGGAAAATCGAATCGAAAAATCAATTCAATAGGCTGAATCAAATCGAATTATTTTTTCCTGAATCGGGCAGCACTAGCTTAGTTCACTGTTTTCCCACTTCTCTTATGTCCTCCCATCCTAACAGCTCTTTCTTCAGGTACTCTCCCATTTTATTGATGTCTGTACGTTTGAAATCTAGGACTTTTAGTATTGTGCAGCCGCCCTTCACTTTAGCTGTTATATCAAACCAAACCGTTTGATGAGCGCTACTTCCCAGGCGAGCACCCACTCGTACATTAGATATGCTCTCTCCATTTGTGAGGACCAGATCCAATATCGCTTTTTCCCTTGTGGGTTTCGTCAACATTTGTCTGAGCAGAGCCTCTTGAAAGGCATCCACAATCTCCCTATTTCTTTCCGATTCCGCAGATGGAACTTTCCAGTCCGCATCCGGCAGGTTGAAATCTACCAACAGCAGCACCTCCTCTTTATTTCCAAACTTTTGGATATCCACAATCAGATCTTTATCAATTTTCTGCGATTGAGTTGGAGGTCTGTAGACTTCACCCACGTAGATAGAAGTTACATCTTTTCCTTTCAGAGCAATATCGCTTCTTCCTGATACAAAAACTCATGGATCAAAGGCTAAAAACTATCCTGGGTGAAACTCTGGGCAATTGAGAAATCCTCAAAGGTGGGAGAAAAAAAGCATTGTGTTCCCAGGAATGTCTCATTTCTCCTCCCTTACTGTCTTTTGCTCACCTTGGCAATATTCACAAAGTTAATAGTACCAACTGTTAGCAAAAATATATTAACTCATTCTATTATTGTTATATTATAAGGTTATTTCTCATTCAAAGGGGAAGAAATAGAAAATTACATACCACCTTTTTTGCAGCTTTACAACCACACAAAAAGGTTTTTACAGGTACTTCAAACATTTTCTATCCGTCTCAGTGGACTCACAATCTATCTAATATACCTAGGGTAGTGGAGGAATAAGTGACTTGACCAGCGTCACAAGAAGCATTTTGGAACTCACAACCTCAGGATGTAACTCTAACCACTATGCCACACTCTCTTCCGATTCTGTTTCCACCCATTTTTCTTAATCATCGCGATCCGATTTCACTTCCTTTGTCCCACACGGAATCGAGGCTTCGAAAGCATAGCCCGCCTCCTCTGTGGCGTACGGCCTCTTGATTGGGAGGAGAGGCGCTTCCGGCCAGTGACACGCGTCTCTTATAAAATATTCCGGATGCGGCATTCGTCTAGAAGTTTCTTTGGGAAAGTCATCGTATAGGGTTAAGCATCACTTTTTGGTAACCGAGTATATACTTGCGTTGGTGAGTGTTTATTGCCTTTACCGGTTGTTTAAAGGGTGGTGTGGGAGGGATGTTGTTTTCGGTGGAACTGCTAGTATTGTTTAGGGGTGGGTGCGTACACCATTTGGATAGCAAATGTATGTTTCGTGTTAAAAATGCTTATTTTATCCACTTTATTTGTATTGGTAAATAGGGGCTACAGGATGAAACTGTGAAAATTTAAATGAAATAGTTTTTGAGAAGAACTGAAGGGTCGACATAGAAAACAGCCGCGGCTTTAGCCGTCATATTGTATGACTTACTTGGAAGGGAAGTGGCGTGGGGGTAGCTTTCCGTTTGTGTGGTGGTCCAGAAGCTTTATCGCTACTAGACAACAGCTTAACTAGCTTTGGTTGAGTTCTGGGGTTACGGCTTCAGCCCCCAGGGATTTTTTTTTGGGGGGTGGAGGGTGGTTTTTCAGGTAATGAGCGATTGGTTTCCCTGGAAACGTGGCCGCCTTCCGCCCCGTGCGGCATTCCATTAATCACTAACTAGGGAGTCAGTGCTTAGTGGTGTGTTCTGCTCGATGACGTTACAAAGTGAGAATGTGGTTCTTTCGTTTTTAGAATAAAATATAGCACGAAATTCATGTTTATTTGTTAATCATAGATGTAGGTTACGTAAACAGGTTTCATATTTAATGCTCAATTTAAAAAGAAAAACCACAATGGAAACTTTGTGAAGATTGGGGTAGGAGTGAAATCTGAACTGTCATAATGTAGATTTAACACAATTAAAAATATGAAATTGAATGTTTAAAGTTTTAGCTTTTAGAAATAAGTTAAGAGAAGTATTGATGGAGTAGTACTTGACAAGATAACAAGAACCTGGGAGATCTGATTTTAAGGCATTTGGCTTATTAACCTTTCTAATTAAATATAAACAAGTTGTGCTGGGGATTGATTGTACAAACAAATGCTGTCTCTACTGTAGACTATGGCAGAGAAAGTAAGAATGGAGATCAAACCTTTTAAAGCATAACCTGCTTTTTCATGTGCCACTGCTGTTCTGTATGTCCTCTTGGTTGGTGTGCTGCATAGTTGGTAGTTAAGCTATAATCTGAGCAGGAATAATTGGGTGAAAATGACAAGAAAACAGAAAAACTGATTTTGTTGTTACCATAAAAGTCTCTAAAAATCAAATGCCTCATAAATATTTCTTACCACAATTATGGAAAAGGCTAACTTGGAGCTCAATGAGCATGTGTACATATGCTATAAAATAATGAATCAGTGAATATGTGCTCACCAGGACATACATAAAAACAAATGAAGCAATTAGCTCATTTTGTCAACATGCTCATATTTCACATCATATATTCTGTGTTGCACAGAATTCCCCCATCTGTGCAGACTTTCCATTCTGCTGTTGTTCATGTTCCTATGTCCACCCCCCCCATCTCCTCTCTGTCGGTCTGGCCTGTCTCTCTGACTCCCCCCCCCCCAAAAAAAAAATAAAATAAAATAAAAAACAAAACATACCTGAGGACCTCCAAAGGAAGCAGCAGTGGTGGCAGCCAGACAACATAGGCAAGACGGTGAACCTGCAGCTTATAACAGGCCCTGCCAGGGTCTTCTCTCTGCTGCCTCACTTTCTGTAGATAGATGACGCAGCAGAAGGAGGCCCTGGCAGGGCCAGCTGCAAGCAGCTTGTTCACAGTGCTGCCTCTGCAGGCTAGCTGGTGCTGCTTTAGGTGGGAGGTGGGAACATGAATGTTTGGTGTGGGGGTGGATGGATCAGAGTGGACTTGGACTGCAAGGGGGTGGTGGAGCAGAGGGGACATGGACTGCAAGTGGGAGGTGAAAAGAAAAAGATGCTTGATTGTAGAGAGAGGAAGAGAGATAGATGCTAGACTATGGGGAGTAGGTAAGGGATTCAGCATGTAAGTGAGAGGTGATGCATTTGGTGAGGGGACGCAGATGCTGGATCTCCAAGTTGGGGGGCGAGATGGTAAGAGAGGAACAAAGACCAGAAAAGGGATGGGAAGTGAAGAACAGATTCTTAGCCAGTGGAGAGATGCCAGACTATGGGGGCTTTAACAGTAAATTATTGTACAATCCCATAGGAAATTGGAAGACTGGGCGTCCAGATGGCAGATGAAATTTAATATGGACAAATGCAAAGTGATGCACATTGGGAAGAATAACTTGAATTACAGTTACCGGATGCTAGGGTCCACTTTGGGGATTAGCGCCCAATGTGCGGCAGTGGCCAAAAAAGCAAACGGGATGCTAGGAATTATTAATAAAGGGATGGTTAACAAGACTAAGAATGTTATAATGCTCTTGTATCGCTCCATGGTGCGACCTCATCTGGAGTATTGCATTCAATTCTGGTCTCCTTATCTCAAGAATATATAGTGGCACTAGAAAAGATGTAAAGGAGATGGAACTCCTTTCGTATTAGGAAAGGCTAAAACGGTTAGGGCTCTTCAGCTTGGAAAAGAGACGACTGAGGGGAGATATGATTGAAGTCTACAAAATTCTGAGTGGAGTAGAAAGGGTATAAGTGGATCAATTTTTCACTCCGTCAAAAATTATAATGACTGGGGGACACTTGATGAAGTTACAGGGAAATACTTTTAAAACCAATTGGAGGAAATTTTTTTTCCCTCAGAATAGTTAAGCTCTGGAACGTGTTGCCAGAGGATGTGGTAAGAGCGGATAGCATAGCTGGTTTTAAGAAAAGTTTGGACAAGTTCCTGGAGGAAAAGTCCATAATCTGATATTGAGAGAGACACGGGGGAACATAAGAATTTCTGCTGCTGGGTTAGATCAGTGGTCCATTGTGCCTAGAAGTCTGCTCACGCGGTGGCCCTTAGGTCAAAGACCAGTGCCCTATTTGAGTTTAGCCTTACCTGCGTACGTTCTGGTTCATCAGGAACTTATCTATCCTTTTCTTGAATCCCTGGAGGGGGCTTTCCCCTATAACAGCCTCTGGAAGAGCATTACAGATTTCTACTACTCTCTGGGTAAAGAAGAACTTCCTTACGTTTGTACGGAAACTATCTCCTTTTAACTTTAGAGAGTGCCCTCTTGTTCTCTCCACCTTGGAGAGGGTGAACAATCTCTCTCTACTCAGTGAATTCCTTTTAATATCTTGAATGTTTCGGTCATGTCTCCTCTGATTCCTCTTTTCAAGGGAGAAGAGGCCCAGTTTCTCTAGTCTCTCATTGTACAGCAACTCCAATCCCTTAACCATTTTTGTTGCTCTTCTTTTGACCCTTTCGAGTAGAACTATGTTATTTTTTATGTATGGTGACCAGTGTTGGATGCAGTATTCCAGGTAGGGGCGTACCATGGCCCAGTACAGTGGCATTATAACCTCTGATCTGTTTGTGATTCCCTTCTTAATCATTCCTAGAATTCTGTTTGCCCTTTTCGCTGCTGCCACACATTGCACGGACAGCTTCATCGACTTGTCGACCAGTACTCCCAAGTCTCTTTCCTAGGGGGTCTCTCAGAGTATAAGATTTTTGTTACAGACAAATGAGGTTTACACTTATTCACGTTAAACCTCATTTGTCATGTCACGACCCATTTCTCGAGCGTGTTTATGTCCTGTTGCAGGTCTTTGCAATTCTTTGTCTTCACTACTCTGAATAACTTTGTTTCATCTTCTAATTTAATCACCTCGCTCGTCGTACCAATTTCCAGGTCGTTTATAAATTTGTTGAACACAGGCCCGAGCACCGAACTCCACTCGTGACGCTTTTCCAGTCCGAGTATTGTCCATTTATCCCCACTCTGTTTCCTATCCACCAACCAGTTTTCAATCCAAGTGAGTATTTCACCCTCTATTCCATGGTTCGCAATTTTTTGAAGTAGTCCTTCATTAGGGACTTCGTTGAACGCCTTCTGAAAATCCAGATATAAGATGTTGACTGGGTCATCCTTGTATATCTGCCTGTTTACTCCCTTGAAGTTCGTCAAGCAAAATCTTCCTTTGTTGAAGCTGTAATGACTGGTCCTCATCAGATTGTGTCTGTCAAGGTGATCAATGATGTGGTCCTTTATCCCAGGACAAGCAGGCAGCATATTCTCACATGTGGGTGACGTCATCTACGGAGCCCCAACGCGGACAGCTTTTCAAGCAAACTTGATTGAAGTTTCAAGCTTGCTATGCTGCACCACGCATGTGCATGCCTTCTCCCTCCACTAGAGGGCGCATCCCCACCTCGTGGTCCTCAGTTCTGTTTCTTCCGCGGAGCCAGAAGCCCTGTTGAGTTTTTGCTCCGTGCTATATTGCCTTCTGTCACCGTGGCTGGGGTTTATTTCTTAGTCGCTGTGCCTTTTTTTGTTTTTGCTTTGATCACGTAGTTGAAATCCGTCGAAAAGAAGTTTTCGTTCCAGGCTCCGGGGGCTCCCGGTAGCCGTGGCCGCGGGACCTCGTTCATTCGCAGCCTTGTTTTTTGTTCATGTCCAGACCTTTGTCAGGCTTTAAAAAGTGCACCTGGTACGATCGGTTGCTTTCCATCACCGATCCCCACCGGTGGTGCCTTGTCTGCTTGGGTGCGGATCACCCGACGGACTCTTGCACTAGCTGCTCCACTTTTCAACCTCGAGCGCTCCGCCGCCGGCGCGCCCGCATGGCAGAGCTCTTAATTGTAGAACCCGCGGCGGGGAAGGCCTCGACGTCGGCCTTGGCCTCGGCCCCGGCCTTGACCTCGGCCTCGGCAACCTCGACCTCGTCGCGGATGCCTTCATCTTCGAAGCCTGTGTCCTCGACGCCAAAGTCGGCCCCGGGTAAGTCCCCGCTTCCTTCCTTGGGCTCCTCGACGGGGGTGGGTGGGTCGTCCTCGGCCCCGCCCCGGGCGTCGAAATCGGGTGCTCCGCAGGAATACTCGTTGCCGAAGTCGCCCTCGAGGGAGCACCCGCCGGCACCGGACATGCCGTCCATGATGGCCATTCCCGTGTTTCAGGACATGCTCCGAGCGCTTTTCTCCTCGGAGCTGTCCTATGCCCTGGCCCACCTGCAGCCGTTCTCGGCCGCGACCCCGACCTCGGCCCCGGTGGTTGTTCCTGCCTCGGCCCCGGACTTGGCCTCGGCTATTGACCAGCCTGTGCGGAGCGTGCGACCTCGGGACAAGGTGTGCCGGGTTCGCAGGATTTCTTCTTCCGAGTCCTCGACGGGGTCCTCCAGCGGGTCCTCGGCCTCGGGTGAAACACCGGTCCCGTAAGTCCAAGCGTCCTCGTGGGTCGCCTCGGAGGCACGGTCGTTCCCTAGCAACAGCAGCAGATGAAACCAGAGACCAATGGGATAGCTCACATCTACCAGCAGGCGAAGATAGAGAAACTGATTAACAGGTGGTCCTATTGGCTGGCACTCCTCCTGTTTATCTAGTATTCTCTATCTCCTAACAGGTGGTCCTATTGGCTGGCACTCCTCCTGTTTATCTAGTATTCTCTATCTCCCAGCAGGAAAATGTCGCTATTCAACTAGCTCCTGAATTCTGGCTGTGGCTGGAACTTTATTTTCTCCTGTTGAGGTTTCTCTTCAGTGAGACTGCCATTCTGTTTCTCCTGTTGAGGTTTCTCTTCAGTGAGACAGGGGTGTCCAGCTAAACGGTGCCGGCTTTAGAGGTTACACTTGGGCCCCTCCTAGTCCCTGCCTCACCCTCCCTCCATTGATAGAGGATCTGACTGGGTCTCAATTTTTTTCTTCTTTCCCTTCTCTGTTAAAAAAAAAAAAAAAAAAAAAAAAAAGACCACAGTTGTTACATTCTGCCATGCTTTTGCTGGAAACTGGCTTCAACTGGTCCTAACAACTAACTTGTGAGTATGTCTGGCTTTTACGGTTGTTTGAACTTCAGGTTCTGTTTGGGAGTCTTAGTACTGTGGGTTCGGTCATCATACATTTAAGGTATGGATATTTTATTGAGGCTAAGTTTTATGACTAGAAATCTGTGAAGGGAGCCGGGACTTCCCGCCCTTTGCATGCACGCGCTTTGTTTCCTTGTTGGTTACAGCGCAGCAGTAGCAATGCGATTTCATGCTCGTACTTGTTCTCATTGTTGGGTTTCAGTGCAGCAGTAGTCCTGTTTATTCTGAGGCTCTCTTTCATTAGTGTTTGTCATGGCCATGTGCAGCTGATTGTGCAGGTGCCGGTTTATAGCAGCGCGCATGAGATGGGATATGTTTTTTCCGGCGCTGTGGGCCGTTCTTCTGGTTATTCCCCGAGTCTGATTTTCTTTCTATGCAAGCCGCGGCAGGGTAAATTTTGTGGGGCTCGAATCCGACTGTTTCTAGGAGCGTTGATGCAGCGGCCACGTGTCAGCGAGAATCAGGCGTGCGCATGAGTCTCCAGCGATGGCGGGAGAGCTGCAGCGTTCCGGTAGTTTGTTTCCAGCTGACTTTGGTCAGGGTATGCCGGGGCTTCTCTCTTTTCCAGTTCAGACAAGTTGTATGTGTTTCACCAGCTTTGGGACAAGCTTGGGCAGCTTTATTTGTCTATGTCTGTGTTCCTGCTGTACTCCCTTGAAGGAAGCTGCTTGTTTAATCGGACTCTGGGGTTAGCACTCAAGGGGTTTACCAGAGAGACTCTGACCTGTGCTAGGTCACCCAGTCTCGGTTTGTCTCCAGACTGGGGCGACATACGGCAACTCACGGCACAGTGAGATCAGCAGTAAGATAGTGCCCTGTATTTCACACAGGTATCTCATTGTCTCTCTTGGGGTCCCTGCAGATTGAGCCTTTGTCTATTGGTAACTGTCCTTATTTGGGCCTCTGTGCTGAGCTGCATGTGTCTAGTAGTGGCACAGGATATTTATGCCTAAAGGTAGTACAAGCAGTTTCCAAGTTCGGGCTGTCTCTATGGGCATAATGACATTGCACATATTCCTGCGGCCAGGACTCTCTTTCTCTATTTCTGAGGGGGCCTGGACTTCAGATTTCCATGCTTATCACGCTGGTTTCTCCTGTCACCATTTTCTCATGGCACATGCTAGACGGGCCCCCCGACCAGACAAAGGGCTGTACAGCTCCTTTTAACCAGGAGCCAGTTACCTATTCTATCAAACCCGTGGAGGATCACGCACTATGTGGCTGTTAGCCTCATCCCTGAAGCTCTCATTAACGATGTGAGCTTTGTCTGATACCTGTAAGGATGCTGCTGTTTTCCACGGGGCGGTAGATGCATCATCTTGATTGAGTCTAGTACATATTCACTTTAAAGGACATACGTATTTCGCTCATGTTGCATGGGGTTAGTACTGTTTTCATGGTTCCAGTATATTCCTCTTTACATTGTGAACCTTGATTTTTCCTAGGAGAATATTCTTGCAGATCCTACAGTCTCATTCTGCCATTCCCTGACCTTCTGCACTTCATTCTGAGGGGATCTTGACTTCTTCCAATGACTCTTCAGGCTTTCTCATGAGGGAGAAGACACTATAATGTCAGGTCAGAGGGCTGTGAAGATTTTTCAGGATGCTTGCATCTTTGCATTCTCCTCAGGTTTTCCAGTTTGTTCTTGGAGTCTCTGTTTTGTGTTTCCGTTTTCAGTGTTACTGGTCCTCAGGACAGTTCTTGTAGTTCTTCGGGAACTAAGGGACGTTGTTCCACTTACTGCATGGTGCCCGAGACGGGGGCATTGGGCAGGCTGGATCCCATTCTGCTGAATTAGTTTCTCGGGGTTACACATTTCTGTAGACAACCTGGGAGCAGTGTTCCCGCTAAGCTGCGCTGGGGTGCGCTGACGCACAAAATATTACCTCGCAGCGCACAAGTTTCTCGTCACAGCGCACACAGTGTAGAGCACAGTTCTTCAACCGCCGGTCCGCAAACAAAATCTTGCCGGTCCGCGAAGGATTCGGTCCCCGCCGCAACGAAAGGCCGGCGTCAGCTGACTTGCAACTTCCTGTTGCAGTCGCTGTGCCGGGACTCCTGCCTTCGCCGGGACTCCTGCCTTCCACCGCGTTTGCCTCCTGCCTTGTCTCCGCACCTCCAGACCAGCAGCGGCAGCTGTGTATGCTTTTAACTTCGGCACAGAGCTGCCCCTAATCAATAGTTTAGCGCGGTTTCATAAGGCAGCCTCGGGGCCTTTGCTAGGCCGGCCCACATCGCATCATCGAAGCGGGCCGGCTATCAAAGGCCCCGAGGCTGCCTCATGAAACCGCGCTAAACTATTGATTAGGGGCAGCTCTGTGCCGAAGTTAAAAGCATACAGAGCTGCCGCTGCTGGTCTGAACTCTTGGGCCGCTGAAGGAGGGCAAAAAGCAGCTGTCCTGGAGGTTTCCCTTCCTCTCGCCTTTACAGGTTCCTTTTTTCCACCTTTTTTTTTTTCCTTCAAACGGCAACGGGCCCCAGCATCGACATCAATCAAGTAAGTTCCACTGTCAATCAAGCGGTTCTGCTCGGCCAAAGCTTCCCCTGTGACATGAGCCACCCTCAGGGGAAAGAAAGTGACCCACAAAGGTGAGGGGAAGGGGGGCAGATGATGGAAGTTGGGGGGGGGGGGAGAGAGAGAGAGAGAAGGGGCAGATGATGGAATGGAGGAGATGAGAGAGAGAGAGAAGGGGACAGATGATGGAAGTGAGAAGGGAGAGAGAGCAGAAGGCAGATGGATGTCAGTTGAGAGGGGAGAGCAGATGCTGAATGGAAGTGGGGAAAGAACACATACTGGATGGAAGGAGGAGATAAATAAAGGGGGAAGAAAATAGTAAGATAATGGAGGGGTGAGGGAAAGGGGTGACAAGCTGTGTGTAGACACAGTGAAAAGAGGGAAACGGGACTAAATAGTAAGAAAGAATTTAATTTAGATGGAGGCAGAAAATAGAGAAGGAAGACCAGAGAAGAAAAGGGAAGAGAGAGCAGAGAATGATCAGATCTGAGTGGAGGAAATGAGAAGAGAGATATGCTAAAAACCACAGGGGGGAGGGAAGGATAGAGATGCCAGACCATGAGGGGAACAGAAGGAAGATGATGGATGCTAGACCAAATTGGGGGGTGGGGGGGGGGCAGGAGGAGAGATGGCAGGGAAAGACAGACAGTGAATGGAAGGGGCAGATGCTGGACTGAAGAGACAGAGAAGGTTATCATGCTGCTGTACCGGGCCATGGTACGCCCTCACCTGGAGTACTGCGTCCAGCACTGGTACTTTAAGAAGGACACGGTACTACTCGAAAGGATCCAGAGAAGAGCAACTAAAATGGTTAAGGGGCTGGAGGAGTTGCCGTACAGCGAAAGATTAGAGAAACTGGGCCTCTTCTCCCTTGAGCAGAGGAGATTGAGAGGGGACATGATAGAAACATTCAAGGTACTGAAGGGAATAGACTTAGTAGCTAAGGCAGGGAGAACGAGAGGGCACTCTCTAAAGTTGAAAGGGGATAGATTCCATACAAACGTAAGGAAGTTCTGTGGTAGAAAGCAACATATTTATTTGGCTCATAACTTGCTGGCGCCCGATATTTTTAGCTCACAGTGAAAAAAGTTTGCTCACAACACCCGCCCGCTTAGAGGGAACACTGCCTGGGAGTATATTTACATTTTCTCTATGGATTCCGAATTGGCACTTGGTTTGCCTGCCTCTCTTGGAGCAGCGCTTTCGGTTTTGGCACATGCCATTTCGTCTACCCAAGGCTTCACGAACGTTTTAGGTGATGTGGGCGGTGGTACCGTTTTGGCTTTACCGGGCAATTCATCTAATTTCTTCTTGACTGCCTGCTTGATTCGGATGACTTCCAGTCGGGCCATTTGACTGACACGAAAAGGGTGGTATCTTTTCCTCAGTTCTTTACACGTGCATCTTCGAATTTGCACAGCGCTCTTTTCTCCTGTACTATTTATAGGTATATCAGGGTAATGTTTTTATTCATATAGGAGAGACGCGTTTCTTTCTGGAGACTGGGGCATGGGGTCTCGGTCTCAGATTGGTATTCTTCTTCGCTTACCATGACCAAGAGTATGGGATTCTGTACAGTTTCTGGGATCCATATTGCTGACTCTACTGGGAACTTCGGCTTGCTTTCCCCTTACGCTACAGCAGTCGCTTTTGTTCCGGTGGTTCCCGGTATCTCAGGGCTCCAATTATTTGGTATGCTCCTCCTGCATTGCTCTGTATGATTTGGTGGCTCAGCGCAATTTCTCTTTTCAAGGCATGCCTCGGTCTTTGCTGGACTAGCTCATGACCACCGACCATCCCGGGCTGTCGGGTTGGGGAGCTCGGTGGCTTCCATCCTCAGCTCCAGGATTCTGGTCTTCAGAGGCGACTCAGTACTTGTTCATTCTACTCTTGAGCAGGGTCAGGCTACCTTTCTGGAGCTTCTGATCATTCTTCCGGATTGCCGCTGAGGGTCCTTTTGGTCAGTATTAGGATGGGGGTATTTCTCTACAGCTTGGGCAGTAGGTGTTGTACTCAGTTGGCAGGTGAAGTTGGTCTGCTTCAATGGGTGGACTCTCATCTTCGTCTTCTGTTGGCAGATCCTTTTATGGATCAGGATAAGAGTTTGGATAGACTTTCTCTCCGCGGAATCTGAGCATGGCCCATTTCTTGTATGTTACAGTGTACAGCGCTGTGTACGCTCTGGAAAGTGTGCATGTTAGTAATAGTGTAATCTTCTGCATCCTGGATATTGTGATTTGTGGCTCAGGCGTTCTAGCTCCTTTTATGAACGCGAGATCTCCTTGACCTAGACCTCATGGTCTTGTCTCTCAATTCTAAGCTTCCTAGCTTCTTCGGCGGGCCCAGGGAGTGGGAGTTAGAGGGGGTAGCTGCATGGCTCCTTTCTCGCCTCTGCCTTCTCTTTTTCAGTGTTTTCCGCTGGCTGATGATGGCTTGGATTTGCCATCTCGAGCTCGCTTTCTGGGCACAGTATTTGTAGAATCTCTGGATTGGCGGCGCCATCCTTACTATGCGGAGTTGATGAGTCTTTCGACAGCCGGACTAAGAAGTTTCCTGGTATTTTCGGCTTTGCTCGCCTAGGGTCCGATGAACATGGATATTTGTACTACTTTAGTATTACGACCTAGTTTTTTGAAAAATCTTGGCTGACGTGTAAGGATTATGCGAAGCAAGTTGTTTCTTCTCTTATCCAGGTGCTACAGACATCTTCTCCTGTGATTTCTGCTTCCTTTTGAAGGTTTTTCCTTTCTTTGGTGCTTCTTAACGTTTGAACCACTCCAGAGTTCCTTTTTGGCACAAGTGTATTGCCGAGGGCTTAGCGTTCAATTCCCTTCAGCTTCTGGTGCCATTCTTGGCTTGTTACAAGGGCTAGGTATATTGCTCTTCGCTTACTTCTCAGCTTCATGTAGTTCAGTTCCTAAACAGAGTGTGGTATATTAATGCGCCTCTTAAAAAGCCCGGTTTGGAGTACAATCTTCACGTACTTCTTCTCAGTTTACCAAAGGCTTCATTTCATCCTTGTCTTTTGGGACTCTAAAGGGCTGTGCCGTTGAACATGGGGTTTCTTGTGGCCATGGCTTCAGCTCTGCAGTTTTCTATGTTGCAGGCCTTGTGCAACGGGGATTCCTATTTCTGATTTCTGAAATATGGGATATCAGTTTGGATGGTACCACTATTTCTTTCTAGGGGGGTGTCATCCTTTCTTTTATGTCATGCTCGCTTTTCCTTCCTTCTTCCTGGGAGGAGAAATTGGGAGCAGTGCTTTTATTCACTGCATTTTTTGATACGTATGTAGCGTTCTCCGCGAACTCGGTTTCTAACGACTTTTAGTTGTTTATATCTCCTTTTTGTATTCTTCAAGGGACGCCTCAAACATATGGCGGCGTCCGAAGCCTCCATCGCTCAATGGGTCCAGGAGGACATTCTTTATGCTTGCTTGCTGGCAGGGAAGCGGGTGGCGAAAGAACTTCATGACCATTCCGCCGGAGCGATGGCTACTTCTTGGGCTCGGCCCAGAGGTTTTTTTCCTTGGAGGAGATTTGTCTCGCGGCTAATTGGTCTTCCGAGAGTGCTTTCTCTCCGCATTTCTGCTTGGATGTGGGGGCTCATGCGGTAGGGGCGTTTTGTGCTTCGGTTGTTGCGGAGACGGTGTTTGCTTCCCATCTAGATTGAGGATTGCTTTGCTACATCTCATTGGTCTCTGGATTCATCTGCTGCTGTTGCTAGGGAAGGAAAAATTTACGTTCTTACCTGTTAATTTTCTTTCCCTTAGACGCAGCAGATGAATCCAGAGCCCCACCCTTTCTGGATGTTGTCTCTCGGTTTTTTCTTTTGCAACTTTCGCAGTTTGTTATTATGGCAGGTTGTTTTCTGTATTATTGCATTTTGAGATTTGTTATGGGAAAGAAGTTTTTTACATGCTATGCCTATTGATGGTTATGGATGCTTGGGCAAGGAGCTATACTAGATAAACAGGAGGAATGCCAGCCAATAGGACCACCTGTTAATCAGTTTCTCTATCTCCGCCTGCTGGTAGATGTGAGCTATCCCATTGGTCTATGGATTCATCTGCTGCGTCTAAGGGAAAGAAAATTAACAGGTAAGAACATAATTTTTCCTTCCTCGCCGACCCGGGAGGCGGAGGCTCTGAAGGTTTCGGAACTCAGCCTGACTAATCCGCGGCTGTTCCGTTCCCCTGCGGGGAAGGGATCGAGGGATTCCTCCCCGAGGAGGAGGAAAGCTTTGGTACCCCCGGGAACTTCCCCGAGGGGCTCCTCGGGACTTCGGAGGTCTCCGACCCCGACGCGGTCCCTCGGGGCGGCTTCCTGGGGGTCGGAGGCTGGCACGGGTCATGAGCCCAGATACTCACGTGAGGCTTCTCCGTCCTTCTTGGCGGCGCAGGCCTCTCGCTCCCCTTCCCCTCCCTCGAGGCCCTCCTCGTTTTCGAGGTTTGTGGTGGATATGGGGAAGGCTTTGGACCTGGACCTTTTGACGGGGTCCCAGTATTCCAAAGAATTTTTGGAGGAACAGGATTTACTCTCTCCTCCGCGGGAGTCTCCACGCCTGCCCTTAAACAAGGTCCTGGAACAGACCTTCTTGCGGAATTTGGATTCCCCTTATGCGGTAACGGCTGTCCCCTCCAAGATGGAATTGAAATACCGCACGGTCCCCTGTAAGGGTTTCGAGAAGGCTCAGTTGTCCCACCAGTCTTTTCTTGTGGAGTCGTCACTGAAGAAATCCCAGCCTTCTCGAGTGTCCGCAGCGGTTCCGCCTGGGCGTGAGGGGCATACCCTGGATATGTTTGGGCGCCGCCTCTACCAAAATTCCATGATGGCGAATAGGGTGCTTAACTACACATTTACATTCTCTTCGTACCTGCGCCATCTGGTCAAGTCCATGCCCCGTTATCACGGGGTCATGCCCGACTCGCATAAGGGGGACTTTGGCAAGCTCATGGATTCTCTGTCCCAGCTGCGCCTTTTCCTTTTCCATGCTGTCTACGACGCTTTCGAATTAACATCAAGGGTCTCCGCGTTCGCGGTGACGATGCGCCGCCTAGCGTGGTTGCGCATTGTAGATATGGACCCCAATCTGCAGGAGCGCCTGGCAAATTTGCCCTGTGTGGGCTCGGAGCTCTTCGATGAGTCCCTGGAGGCGGCTACTAAACGCCTTTCCGAACATGAGCGCTCCTTCGCCTCCCTGGTCCGCCCCACGGCGAAGTCGTCGGCTCCAAAGCAGTACCGGCCTCCACCGCGGCGTTATCCGCAGAAGTCCACGCCAGCTTTCTCCAGGCCTCTGCCCAGGCGGCCCCCTCAGCAGGCCAGGGCTCCACAACAGAAGCCTCGGGCGCAAGGGGCGTCCAAGCCGGCGCCATCTTTTTGACGCTCTGAGCAGATGGGGGCGGGCCTCCTCCGCATTGTCGTCGACCCCGCTACCCATCGGGGGTCGGTTGAGGGCATTTCATCCTGCCTGGACTCTCATCACCTCCGATGCTTGGGTGCTCTGAGTCGTCTCGGAGGGTTACTCCCTCAACTTCAGGGAAATCCCGCCGGACAGTCCACCCGGCGCGTGTCCTTCAAACAGGTCGCAGCTCCCCCTGCTCCTTTCGGAGGCCAGGGCCTTGTTGGGTCTCTGGGCTGTGGAGCGGGTGCCCCCCGACCAGCGGGGAAGGGTTTTTACTCCCGCTATTTTCTGGTCCCGAAAAAGACCGGGGACTTACACCCCATTTTGGACCTCCGGAGGCTCAACAAGTTCCTTGTCCGGGAGAAGTTCCGTATGCTATCTCTACCGGTCCTGTACCCGCTGCTGGACAAAGGGGACTGGATGTGCTCCCTGGACCTAAAGGAAGCTTATGCCCATGTTCCGGTGCATCCTGCCTTCCGCAAGTTTCTACGGTTCCAGGTGGGAGAGTTGCACCTTCAATACCAGGGCCTCCCCTTTGGCTTGGCTTCGTCCCCTCGAGTCTTCACGAAGTGTATGGTGGTAGTCGCGGCGGCCCTGCGATCCCAGGGTCTGCAGGTCTTTCCCTACTTGGACGATTGGCTGATCAAAACTCCTTCCAGGGAGGGGGTTATCTTAGCGACCCGACAGACGTCTGGGGTTCGAAGTGAACTTTCCCAGGTCTCAATTGTGCCCTGCTCAATCCCTTCAGTTCATCGGGGCCGTGCTGGACATGGTTCGCCTCCGTTCGTTCCTCCCTCCTCCGCGGTTGGAGGCCCTTCTTCGCCTCAGTCGCCAGATATCGCTGCTGCCCTCAGTATCGGCGCAGCACCTGATGATTCTGCTGGGCCACATGGCATCTACAGTTCATGTCACGCCGATTGCCCGCTTGCACCTGAGGCTTCCTCAGTGGACGTTGGCCTCACAATGGCGTCAGGACTGGGACCCGGTCTCCTCCCCTGTGACAGTGACTCCCTCCTTGAGACGCTCGCTCCGTTGGTGGGCCAACTCTTCCAATCTTTCCAGGGGTTTGCTCTTTCTCGCCCCTCCGCATCGCAAGGTCCTGACCATGGACTCTTCGGAGTACGCTTGGGGGGCTCATCTTGAAGGTCTGCGGACTCAAAGACTGTGGTCGGCGGAGGACCGTCTTTGTCACATCAATGTCTTGGAGCTTCACGCCATTTTTCTGGCTGCTCGAGCTTTCTGCCACCTGCTGCACGATCAGGTAGTCCTAGTGAGGACAGACAACCAGGTGGCAATGTACTATGTAAACAAGCAAGGGGGGACGGGCTCTTGAGTCTCTGTGCCAGGAAGCCCTTCGCCTCTGGGAGTGGGCGGTCTCTCAGAACATCTTCCTTCGGGCGGTATATATTCAGGGAGAGCGGAACTGTCTGGCGGACAAACTCAGTCGCCTCCTACAGCCGCACGAATGGTCGCTCAACTCACGAGTCCTGCACGAGATCTTCGACCGTTGGGGGACTCCTCAGGTGGATCTGTTTGCCTCTCCGGAGACTCACAAGCTCCCTCTCTATTGTTCTCGGATGTACTCCCCGGATCGTCTCGAGGCCGATGCCTTTCTTCTCAACTGGGGGGGGGGGGGAGGTTCCTTTATGCGTTTCCTCCTTTCCCTCTGATCTTGAGAACGTTGGTACATCTCAAATCGACCAGAGCCACTTTGATTCTCATTGCGCCTCGTTGGCCTCGTCAACCCTGGTTCTCCCTGCTCCTCCAACTCAGTGTCAGGGAGCCTCTGCTTCTGCCCGTTTTTCCATCTCTGCTGTCTCAGAGTCGGGGTTCACTGTTGCATCCGAATCTTCAGTCCTTACATCTGACGGCTTGGTTCCTTTCCCCTTGACTTCGGTTCCTGTTTCTCAGTTTGTCAGGGAGGTTTTGGAAGCTTCGCGCAAGGTCTCGACTCGGCTTTGCTATTCCCAGAAGTGGACCAGATTTTCATCCTGGTGTTCCTCGGATCATCTGGATCTGAGCTCGGTTCCGGTGGCTTCGGTCCTGGAATATTTGCTTCATTTATCTCAGTCTGGTCTGAAGACGACTTCCATTCGGGTGCATCTCAGTGCTATTGCTGCTTCCCATCGGCATCTCGAGGGTAGGTCTCTCTCCCTTCATTCTTTGGTTGCTCGTTTCATGAGGGGTCTTTTGAACGTCCATCCTCCTGTTAAGCCTCCTCCTGTGGTTTGGGATCTCAACGTGGTTCTGGCTCAACTGATGAAGCCTCCATTTGAGCCTATGGACAAATCTCATCTCAAGTTCCTCACTTGGAAGGTGATCTTTCTACTTGCGCTCACTTCTGCTCGGCGGATTAGTGAGCTGCAGGCTTTGGTTGCGGACCCGCCTTTTACTGTGTTCCATCATGACAAGGTGGTTCTCCGCACCCATCCTAAATTTTTACCTAAGGTTGTGTCTGATTTCCACCTCAATCAGTCCATTGTTCTTCAGGTGTTTTTTCCGAAGCCCCACTCTCATCCTGGCAAGGTGGTACTTCACACACTTGACTGTAAGAGGGCGTTGGCTTTTATCTTCAACGCACTCAGTCTCATCGGAAGGTTCCTCAATTGTTTTTGTCCTTTGACCCTAATCGGTTGGGACGTCCCATCTCCAAGCGCATCTTGTCCAACTGGTTGGCTGCTTGTATTTCTTTTTGCTACGCTCAGGCTGGTCTCACGCTCCATGGTCGAGTCACGGGGCATAAGGTCCGGGCTATGGCAGCTTCTGTTGCTTTCCTCCGGTCTACGCCTGTGGAGGACATCTGTAAGGCTGCCACTTGGTCTTCGGTTCATACTTTCACTACTGTCTGGATACTTTATCCAGGAGCGACGGCCGGTTTGGCCAGTCGGTTTTGCGTAACCTGTTTTCCTAAATTGCCATCCTCCCACCTGCCCTTTTTTGGTTGGCTTGGAGGTCACCCACATGTGAGAATATGCTGCCTGCTTGTCCTGGGATAAAGCACAGTTACTTACCGTAACAGGTGTTATCCAGGGACAGCAGGCAGATATTCTCACAACCCGCCCTCCTCCCCGGGGATGGCTTCTTTGCTGGATATGGAACTGAGGACCACGAGGTGGGGATGCGCCCTCTAGTGGAGGGAGAAGGCATGCACATGCGTGGTTTAGCATAGCAAGCTTGAAACTTCAATCAAGTTTGCTTGAAAAGCTGTCCGCGTTGGGGCTCCGTAGATGACGTCACCCACATGTGAGAATATCTGCCTGCTGTCCCTAGATAACACCTGTTACGGTAAGTAACTGTGCTTTATCAGCGCCTCTACCATCTTTCCTGGTACCAAGGTCAGACTCACTGGTCTGTAGTTTCCCGGATCTCCCCTTGAACCTTTCTTGAAGATCGGCGTAACATTCGCCACTTTCCAGTCTTCTGGAATCCTTCCTGATGTGATCAACAGATTGTCTATTAGTTGGAGCAGTTCAGCTATAACCCCTTTCAGTTCCTTGATTACCTTTGGATGGATGCCGCCCGGTCCCGTGGATTTATCGTTTTTAAGCCTATCAATCTGCCTGCATACCTCTTCTAGACTGATCCTCAACCTTGTCAGTTTCCCATCTTCGTTTCCAGCATATAGCCTATCAGCTTCTGGTATATTGTATATATATCCTCTTCAGTAAATACTAGTGCTGCTCGATTCACGATTCGAATCTATTCTATGAAATCGATTCATTTTTAGAAAATATCAGCGTTCCGATTCGATGACCAATCCTCCTCCTGCCTTCAGAAGCGGCAGTGCTGCCTTTTGCTGGCAGTGCACTGCCGCTCCTGCTTTAGAATACCTGAAAGCAGGAGGAGGGTTGGTCACCGAATCGGAGGGCCTGGAGCTGATAGTGGATCTCCGGTTTTACCTTAGCCTCTGATCCGAGTTGAAGTCACACACAGGTGGAGTGCTGCATTGCGGGCACAGATTCGCCTTAGTGTAACAGGACAGAGGGGAGCCAGGAAGTAGCTCCGGAGAATCAGAACCTGGGATCCCTTCAGGAGACCAGTAACGGATTCCCCCCGAACTGGACAGCACAGAAACTCCTTTCCCTGACCCTGTTAGAGCGCTACTCCTTCCATCTTGCAGCCTGGCTCCCTTCCTCTGCTACTGCACTTCCTCGATCACTTCTTCATTTTGCACCCAGAGCTATCCCCAGCAACCTCAGCATTCTATTATTACTGTAAAAAGACTCGGCAAACTTCCCCCTCTGCCGCGGCCGGCCAATAGGGAGGAAGAGAGAGGCGGGGCGAAGTGACAGGAAGAATTCTCCAGAGGGTGACTCGTTGGTCTGTTGCTTACAATTAAACCTCGAGTGATTGGTGGAGGGAGGACTCAGTTGGCTCGGGATAGGAGGAGAAGTGGCAGCGGGGATTAAGGATGATCTTTGTGGGGTGGTCTGGGTTTCTTTTTGGTTTTCTGGTCTAGCGGTGTTTTGCCATGTTTGGGTTTTTCAGGTTTTTTTTTTTTCCCCAGTAATCTATTGTTTTTGGACCTGTGTTTCTAGCTGTTTCAATAGGAAATAATTTCTTGGTCTACCCCTTCTTCTTCTTCTTTTTTTTTTTTTTTAAGTATTTAAAGTGGCTTAAGCCAGACCTTTATTTTTGAGGGCGTTCTGGTCTTCAGTTTCCTTCCTAGCATCTGGAACTGGTCCTTCAGTGTTTTCCTGCTGTAGTTCCTGTTGCTCACGTTGTTTGTCCCTATTTTCACCGCCATATTTTCCCCTTCTGTGCTGTCGATGCTGCTCTCTATATCTTGTACCTTGGCTCCAGGTAGGCAGGTCACCAACTAATCCTTTCTTCCTCCCGTTATGTGGCTGTCGACTTGTCTTATGACGGAGTCTCCCGCGATGATTGCTGTCCACTCTATTTTCTCCTGTCTCTCCAGCCGTAGGTCCTTTTATCTGTGCACTTCCATCTTCCCTCATCCTGGCGTTTGCTTGCACCGGACTTGCCTTCCTCTGTGTTCCCTCCGCTATTTCCAGGTCTCTCTGCTTTGTCACCTATTCCTTCCTTTCCAGGTCTCACTGCTTTGTCACCTATTCCTTCCTTGTGGTTCTCCTCCAGGTGGTCTTCACTCACTGTAGGTATATCTTGACAGTTCCACTGTTGTTGCTGATTTTCCACGGCCTCCCTGTATGCCTCCTCAATGAACTTCCCTAACTCCCTGACTTTTTCATCAATGGTTTTCTTTGTCATGAAGTTTTATGCCTCTCTGTCCTCCTCCTCCACTGCTCGTTCTGCCCTCCAGGAATCTGACTTGCTTCTTCGGGCCCTCCAGTTCCTCGCATCGAGTGCATACATAAGATTGCCTTCCAGAGGGGAGGTAGTCATACATATGGCAAACAGTGCAGAAAGCTGGGTAGCTCAACATCCTGCTTCTGTCTGCTGCTTCCATTGCTGTCCGCTTGCCGGTCTGCGTCTGAAGTGACTTCTCCGTTTCCCTATATGCCTTCTCACACTTTGTCTGAAGTGGCTTCTTCTTGTGTAGGAATTTGTGTAGCGTCCTTGGTGTTATATGAAGTCCCTCTCCTGATTTTAAACCTGTTCCCCTTGTTGCTTGTATGTGTGTCTGCTGTGATTGCCATCTGCCACTACTTTGTTTGTTTATCTACTGCTTGTCCTCTTACTCTTGTGGTACTTGCTTGTGTAGGTGTCCTTCCCTAGTGTCTCTTCTTTGCAGTGCTCATCCCTTCTTAAGGCACTCTCGGTAAGGTGAGCGCTTTTAACGCGCACCGAACAGCTGAGTGCCGTTGGCCCCTCCCCTTTTAAGGATGGAGCTCCGGATCTGCTGCAGATGACGTTCGGGGGGGTGGGGGTGGGCAGAGCTACCTCTCGCAGCAGCCCCTCTACCTCTCTCTCTCTCTTCTGCCCAACTCTTCTCCTGCCTGCCCCGATCTCAAGGCAAACTGAATTTACTTTTCTACTCTTCTTAGCACAGATCTGTGTCTTGCTTGATTTTTGCTAGTAGAATATTCATCCATATTAATCAGTCCTGCCTCTATGGGCTGTTTCAACCTCTTGGGGGTTTTGGCATTGGTCTGCCATTATCTCGGTGACAGCTTTCACTTTTTCTCTTTAAATAATGTGGCTTGGTTGTGATCACTCTTTGTTATTCCTGCGTCCAGGCAAGAGAGTTTGGTGGTAACACAGGGTGATTTCCCTTCTTCAGTCATTAGATTGGGTCATCAGCTTCACAAAGAGCTCTCTGATTCCCTCACAATCATTGGAACATCTAGGGGTACGGTTCAACTCGGCTGTGGGGAAGGTGTTTCTTACCAGGGGCTGGGGCGACAAGTTGCAATCTCAGGTTCGCCTTCTTCATCAGTCCCCAAGGTCGCGAGTTTGGGATTATGTTCAGGTTCTCGGCTCAGTGGTGGCGGCTCTGGAGGTTGTGCCATGAGCACCATTTCACATGAGGCTGCTTCAACAGTTGCTTCTCTCTCGGTGAACCCCTGTGTCTCAGGACTACAGTCATCTACAATGGACGCCTTGGGCCTCGTTCAGCATGGAGTGGTGACTAAGCGAGACCAATCTGTTCAAGGGTATGCCCCTGGCGTCGTCAGGATGGGGGGCTCAATGCCTAAAGTTCTCAACACAGGAGTGTGGTTTCTGGAGGAGGCTCAGTGGTCTATCAACCTTCTGGAATTGAGGGCAATCCGGCTGGTGTGCCGAGTTTTTTGGCCTTTGGTTCGGGGCAGCCGTCGAGGGTTCTTTCGGACAGTGTCATGTTGGTAGCTTATACCAACCAGCAGGGGGGTACCCGAAATCCTCAATTGGTGTGCGAGATGATGATTCTGCTTCTTTGGGCAGAGTCTCGCATTCCTCTTTTATCGGCAGCCCACATTGAAGGAAAGGCAAACGTGCAGGCAGACTTTCTCAGCAGATATTTCTTAGATCCCAGGGAGTGGGAACTGTCCCAAGAAGTGTTCAAGAGTGTTCAAGCTCGTTGTGTGAAGGTTGGGCTTTCCAGAATTAAATCTCATGACGTTGGTGCATAATGTGAAGCTACCATAGTTCTTCAGCAGGCACCGGGATCAGGGGGTGGACGCGCTGGCTGTTCGGTGGCCTCCGCATTGTCTTCTTTGTGTTTGCCCCCTGGCCGATGATTGGTTGGGTGCTGCATCACGTATCTCTCTTTCAGGGCAAGGTGATCCTGGTAGCTCCGGATTGACCGCGCTGTCTTTGGTTTGCAGATCTGATAGGTCTTTTGACGGGCAAACAGTTGCAGTCCCCGGTGACACCGGATTTACTCACCCAGGGTCCAGTCAACATGGAAAATACGTCCAACTTTGGTCTTACGGCCGGCCTGACTCTTGAAAGGTCGCGGCTGAAGCGTAAGGGATATTCGGAGCAGGTTATTTCGATTCTTCGCCAGGCAAAAGAAAAAAAAGAGATCTACGTCTGCATCTTATGCTATAGTCTGGAGGGCTTTTGATTCTTGGTGTGGTGAGCAGGGTATTTTGCCCTTCCAGGCTTCTCTGTCTCTCATTCTTTTATTTCTGCAGGATGGGTTTACCAAGGCGTTGGTATATAATACCCTTAAAGTTCACGTGGCGGCCATTGCTTGTTACAGGGGTAAGGTGTCTCACTTTTCTCTGTCGTCTCAGCCTGATGTTGGCTTCCTGAAAGGGGTTAAATGCATTCCTCCTCCTGTTAAAAGGCTTTGTCTGAGTGAAGTCTTAAATTGGTGCTTGGGGGGGTTACAGAAGGCCCCATTTGAACCTTTGGCTAAGGTGACGCTGAAGGATGTGACGCTGAAAGCGGTTTTTCTGGTGGCCATGGCTTCGGTTAGGCGGGTATCTGAATTACAGGCTTTATCATGAAGGAATCCTTTTTTAAGACTTACGAATTCTAGGGTAACTGTTCAGAAAGTACCATCCTTTCTTCCTAAAGTGGTCTCGTCCGTTCATGTTAACCAGTCTCTCTTTCTTCCGGTCTTCAGAGAGGAGGACTGTGGCTTGAAGTTTCATTCCTTGCATCTCCTAGATCAGTGTTTTTCAACCTTTTTACACCCGTGGACCGGCAGAAATATAAGAATTATTTTGTGGACCGGCAAACTGCTAGGACTAAAATTAAACCCCGTTTCCGCCACATCTCTGCGAGCTCAGTCACCTCAGTAACTATAGAAAAATAAGATAAATATAGTGCAAAATATAGACAGCAGATATAAATTCTCAAAACTGACACGTTTTGATCACTAAATTGAAAATAAAATCATTTTTCCTACCTTTGCTCTCTGGTGATTTCATGAGTCTCTGGTTGCGTTTCCTTCTATCTGTGTATCCTTTCTTTCATTTTTCTTTCTGCACTCAGGCCTAAGAATTGTCCCTTTCTATTTCCTCCCTCTTTCCTTCCTATGTCTTTAGTGCCCCAGTGCCTCCTTCCCATGTCTTTAGTGCCCCCAGTGTCTCTTTCCCATGCCCCCAGTGCCTCCAGTCTTTAGTGCCTCCTTCCTATGTCCCTCTCACTGCCTTCCACACTTTGTCCCACCCCCACCCCTGAAGCCAGCCTGCCTGCCTGTCTACCTCTCTCCCTCCCTCCCTGGCCAAAGCCAGCCTGCTTGCCTGCCTACCTCCTTCCCTCCCTGTTGCACAAAAAAAAAAAAAAAGCCTTCCTTCTTCCTTTCCCCGGGTCAGCTGCTATCTTACCGCCCTGCTGCTGCTAAAGCTGACAGGAAGTTTTCTTTCCGACGTCTATTCTGACGTCGGAGAGGACGTTCTGGGCCAGCCAGGCAGCGATTGGCTGGCCCAGAACGTCCTCTCCGACGTCAGAATCGATGTCGGAAAGAAGACTTCCTGTCGGCTTTAGCAGCAGCAGCAGGACGGTAAGTTATCCCAGGACAAGCAGGCAGCATATTCTCACACATGGGTGATGTCACCGACGGAGCCCCGCAGCGGACAGCCTCGAAAGCAGACTTGCTTGAAGATCTTTATAAGAGCTTCCGAGTGCTGCACCGCGCATGTGCGCGTGCCTTCCCGCCCGAAATAGGGGGGGGCGCATCTCCTGTGAAGATCCTCAGTTCAACGTTTTCCTTGGAGCCAATAAGTCCTCTTCATCTTCGCTCTGTAGCAAACTTCGTTGCCTTCCGTCACCGCGGCTGTTTTTTTGTTTTATTTTCTGTCGCTGTGCTTTTCTTCTGTTCTTTAAATCCATTAAAAAAAAAATTCTTTGTTTCTCTTTTTTCGTCCAGTCCACGGGCTTTGGGCCTAGGCCCACTCGCTCGTTTCGGTCGACACGGACTTTATTTTTTCTATGTCCCGGCCTCTTACCGGGTTTAAACGCTGTTGCCAGTGTAAAAAGACGATTTCCCTTACCGACCCTAATTCTCGGTGTTTGGGGCCTTCTCATTCCCCTGAAGAGTGTACATCCTGTTGGACTCTTCAGTCTAGGGCCTTTTGTCGTCAGTGCGACCAGTACCAGCAACTTTTTGGTGGCATGGAGCCAGCCCCTGACAAAGCCTCGCCATTGGACTCGGCTTTGAAGATTCCGGCCTTGGTCTCGAAAGCCTCGACTGTGTCTTCGGCACCCACCTTGGTCTCGAAGGCCTCGACCTCGGCATCGGCTGGAGCTTCGGTCTCTAAGACCTCGACTTCCATTCCTGCTAAGGCCTCGACTTCGGTCTTGAAGGCCTCGACGGTCCCTAAAGTGAAAATGTCCTTCCCTAGCAACAGCAGCAGATGAATCTAGAGACCAATGGGATAGCCCACATCTACCAGCAGGCGGAGATAGAGAAACTGATTAACAGGTGGTCCTATTGGCTGGCACTCCTCCTGTTTATCCAGTATTCTCTATCTCCCAGCAGGAAAAGGTCGCTATTCGACTAGCTCCTGAATTCTGGCTGTGACTGGAACTTTATTTTCTCCTGTTGAGGTTTCTTTCTCTTCAGTGAGCTGGCAATGCTATTTCTCCTGTTGAGGTTTCTCTTCAGTGAGCTGGCAATGCTATTTCTCCTGTTGAGATTTTCTCTTCAGTGAGACAGGGGTGTCCGGCTGAACGGTGCCGGCTTTAGGGGTTACACCTGGCCCCCCCAAGTCCCTGCCTCACCCTCCCTCCGTTGCTAGAGAATCTGACTGGGTCTCAATTTTTTCTTCTTTCCCTTCTTTGTAAAAAAAAAACCAAAAAAAAACAAACTACAATTCCTCCATTCTGCTCTGTTACTGCTGATCAACCAGCTTTAACCGGCTTCAACCGGCCCTAACAACAAGCTTGTGAGTATGTCTGGTTTTTTACTGTCGGTTGAACTTCAGATTCTGTTTGGGAGTCTTAGTAATGTGGGTTCGGTCAACGTATGTTTAAGGAATGGATATTTTATTGAGGCTAAGTTTTATGACTAGAAATCCGTGGAGGGAGCCGGGACTTCCTGCCCTTTGCATGCACGTGCTTGGTTTCCTTGTTGGTTACAGCGCGGCAGTAGCGGTGCGATTTCATGCTCGCACTTGTTCTCATTGTTGGGTTTCAGTGTAGCAATAGTAGTCCTGTTTATTCTGACTCTCTTTCATCGGTGTTTGTCATGGCCATGTGCAGCTGATTGTGCAGGTGCTGGTCTATAGCAGCGCGTATGGGATGGGACATGTTTTTTGGTTTTTTTCCGGCGCTGTGGGCCGTTCTTCTGGTTATTCCCCGAGTCTGATTTTCTTTCTATGCAAGCCGCGGCAGGGTAAATTTTGCGGGGCTTGAATCCGACTATGTTTCTAGGAGCGTTGATGCAGCGGCCACATGTCAACGAGAATCAGGCGTGCGCTTGGGTCTCCAGCGATGGCGGGAGAGCTGCAGCGTTCCGGTAGTTTGTTTCCAGCTGACTTTGGTCAGGGTATGCCGGGGCTTCTCTCCTTTCCGGTTCAGACAAGTTGTATGTGTTTCACCAGCTTTGGGATAAGCTTGGGCAGATTTATGTCTATGTTTGTGTTCCTGCTGTACTCCCTTGAAGGAAGCTGCTTGTTTAATCGGACTCTGGGGTAGCACTGAAGGGGTTTACCAGAGAGACTCTGACCTGTGCTAGGTCACCCAGTCTCGGTTTGTCTCCGGACTGGGGCGACATACGGCAACTCACGGCACTGTGAAATCAGCAGTAAGATAGTGCCCTGTATTTCACACAGGTATCTCATTGTCTCTCTTGGGGTCCCTGCAGATTGAGCCTTTGTCTGTTGGTAACTGTCCTTATTTGAGCCTCTGTGCTGAGCTACATGTGTCTAGTAGTGGCACAGGATATATATGCCTAAAGGTAGTAAAACAGTTTCCAAGTTCAGGCTGTCTCTATGGGCATAATGACACTGCATCTTCCTGCGGCCAGGACTCTCTTTCTCTATTTCTGAGGGGGCCTGGACTTCAGATTTCCATGTTTATCATGCTGGTTTCTCCTGTCGCCATTTTCTCATGGCACATGCTAGACGTGCCCACCGACCAGACAGGAAGGGCTGTACAGCTCCTTTTAACCAGGAGCCAGTTATCTATTCTATCAAACCCGCGGAAGATCACGTGCTATGTGGCTGTTAGCCTCATCCCTGAAGCTCTCATTAGCGATGTGAGCTTTGTCTGATACCTGTAAGGATGCTGTTTTCCACGGGGCGGTAGATGCAGCATCTTGATTGAGTCTAGTACGTATTCACTTTAAAGGACATACGTATTTCGCTCATGTTGCATGGGGTTAGTACTGTTTTCATGGTTCCAGTATATTCCTCTTTACATTGTGAAACTTGATTTTTCCTAGGAGAATCTTCTTGCAGATCCTACAGTCTCATCCTTCCATTCCCTGACCTTCTGCACTTCATTCTGAGGGGATCTTGACTTCTTCCAATGACTCTTCAGGTTTTCTCATGAGGGAGAAGACGCTATAATGTCAGGTCAGGGGGCTGTGAAGATTTTTCTGGATGCTTGCATCTTTGCATCCTCCTCAGATTTCCAGTTCTTTTTGGAGTCTCTGTTTTATGTTTCCCTTTTCAGTGTTACTGGTCCTCAGGACAGTTCTTGTAGTTCTTAGGGAACTAAGGGACGTTGTTCCACTTACTGCATGGTGCCCGAGACGGGGACATTGGGCAGGCTGGATCCCATTCTGCTGAATTAGTTTCTCGGGGTTATACATTTCTGCAGACAACCTGGGAGTATATTTACATTTTCTCTATGAACTCCAAATCGGCACTTGGTTTGCCTGCCTCTCTTGGAGCAGCGCTTTCGGTTTTGGCACATGCCATTTCGCCTACCCAAGGCTTCACGAACGTTTTAGGTGATGTGGGCGGTGGTACCGTTTTGGCGCTACCAGGCGATTCTTCTAATTTCTTCTTGACTGCCTGCTTGATTCGGACGATTTCCAGTCGGGCCATTTGACTTGACACGAAAAGAGTGGTATCGTACCTCGTCAAGGAGAAGAAAAGAGCATTTCTATCATACAAACGTATGGGGGAAAAAGAAGCAAACGTTGAATACAAGACAAAGTCTGCAGAAGTCAAATCGGCAGTCAGAAGGCCAAACTTCGTATGGAAGAAACTCTAGCAAAGAACATCAAGAAAGGGGACAAATCCTTCTTCAGATACATTAGCGACAGGAAAAAGAACACAAACTGGATAGTGCGCCTTAGAACGCCAGACGGGAATTATGTGGAAACTGACTTCGATAAAGCCAAACTACTGAATGATTACTTCTGTTCAGTCTTTACCTGCGAGGCACCAGGGCACGGGCCTCGGCTGGATGCAAAGCAAAGCATGGATGACCCATTTCAGGAGTTTAAGTTCACATCAGCTGATGTTTACAAAGAACTGTCAAGGCTCAAGGTGAACAAAGCCATGGGACCGGACAATCTTCACCCAAGAGTGCTCAGAGAGCTATGTGATGTTTTGGTGGAACCGTTAGCCATGCTCTTCAATCTCTCCCTAAGTACGGGGAAAGTCCCCCTGGACTGGAAAACTGCCAATGTTGTTCCTCTGCACAAAAAGGGTTGCAGAGCGGAGGCTGCGAATTACAGACCAGTAAGTCTCACATCAATAGTGTGTAAACTCATGGAAACTCTACTTAAAGGGAAATTAGACACGATATTGGATGAGGAGAATCTGAGGGATCCCTGTCAACATGGATTCACTAGGGGCAGGTCATGCCAATCCAATCTTATCAGCTTCTTTGACTGGGTGACAGGGAAGCTAGATTCGGGAGAGTCTCTGGACATAGTGTACTTGGATTTCAGTAAAGCGTTTGACAGTGTCCCACACCGTAGACTATTAAACAAGATGAAATCGATGGGGTTTGGTGAGAAACTAACGGCATGGGTCAATGATTGGCTGAGTGGAAGACTTCAGAGGGTGATGGTCAATGGCACCCTCTCTAAGACATCGGGGGTGACTAGCGGAGTGCCGCAGGGCTCAGTCCTGGAACCATCCCTTTTTAACATATTCATAAGGGACTTGACCCGAGGGCTTCAGGGAAAAGTAGCGCTGTTTGCCGACGCCGCCAAACTGTGTAATATAGTAGGTGAAAGCGATCTCACGGATGGTATGGCGCAGGATCTGATAAAGTTGGAAAACTGGTCCTGAACATGGCAGCTGGGCTTCAACGCAAAGAAGTGTAAGGTGATGCATCTCGGCAGCAGAAATCCATGCAGAACATACACTTTGAATGGAGAAACAGTAGCTAAGACCTCAGAAGAGCGGGACTTGGGAGTAATCATCAGTGCAGACATGAAGGCTGCCAAACAAGTAGAGAAGGCCTCATCCAAGGCAAGGAGGATGATGGGATGTATCAATAGAAGCTTCGTCAGTCGTAAACCTGAAGTCATAATGCCACTGTACAGAACCATGGTGAGACCTCATCTGGAGTACTGTGTGCAGTTCTGGAGGCCACATTACTGTAAAGATGTACTTCGAGCTGAGTCAGTCCAGCGAATGGCCACTAGGATGGTCTCCGGACTCAAGGGTCTCTCATACGAGGAAAGACTGGGCAAGTTGCAGCTCTACTCTCTAGAGGAGCGCAGGGAGAGGGGTGACATGATTGAGACATTTAAGTACGTCACGGGTCGTGTCGAGGTGGAAAACGATATATTCTTTCCTAAGGGACCTTCAGTCACAAGGGGGCATCCGCTCAAACTCAGAGGAGGGAGATTTGGTGGTGACACCAGGAAGTATTTCTTTATAGAAAGGGTGGTGGATCACTGGAACAAACTACCGGTGCAGGTGATCAAGGCCACTAGCGTGCTTGACTTTAAGAATAAATGGGACATCCATGTTAGATCTCTACGTGGGTCGAGCAGCACTCTGACTTAATGTGATGGGACATTAGAGTGGGCAGACTTGATGGGCTATAGCCCTTTTCTGCCGTCATCTTTCTATGTTTCTATCTTTTCCTCAGTTCTTTACACGTGCATCTTCGAATTTGTACAGCGCTCTTTTCTCCTGTACTATTTATAGGTATATCGGGGTGATGTTTTTATTTATATAGGAGAGACATGTGTTTCTTTCTGGAGACTTGGGCGTGGGGTCTCGGTCTCAGATTGGTATTCTTCTTCGCTTACCATGACCAAGAGTATGGGATTCTGTACAGTTTCTGGGATCCATATTGCTGACTCCACTGGGAACTTTGGCTTGCTTTCCCCTTCTTACGCTACAGCAGTTGCTTTTGTTCCGGTGGTTCCCGGTATCTCAGGGCTCCAATTATTTGGTATGCTCCTCCTGCATCGCTCTGTATGATTTGGGGGCTCAGCGCGATTTCTCTTTTCAAGGCATGCCTCGGTCTTTGCTGGACTAGCTCATGACCACCGACCATCCCGGGCTGTCGGGTTGGAGGGCTCGGTGGCTTCCATCCTCAGCTCCAGGAATCTGGTCTTCAGAGGCGACTCAGTACTTGTTCATTCATCTACTCTTGAGCAGGGTCAGGCTACCTTTCTGGAGCTTCAGATCATTCTTCCGGATTGCCGCTGAGGGTCCTTTTGGTCAGTATTAGGATGGGGGTATTTCTCTACAGCTTGGGCAGTAGGTGTTGTACTCAGTTGGCAGGTGAAGTTGTTCTGCTTCAATGGGTGGACTCATCTTCGTCTTCTGTTGGCAGATCCTTTTATGGATCAGGATAAGAGTTTGGATAGACTTTCTCTCTGTGGAATCTGAGCATGGCCCATTTCTTGTATGTTACAGTGTACAGCGCTGAGTACGCTCTGGAAAGTGTGCATGTTAGTAATAGTGTAATCTTCTGCATTCTGGATATTGAGATTTGTGGCTCAGGTGTTCTAGCTCTTTTTATGGACGTGAGATCTCCTTGACCTAGACCTCATGGCCTCGTCTCTCAATTCTAAGCTTCCTAGCTTCTTCGGCGGGCCCAGGGAGTGGGAGTTAGAGGGGGTAGCTGCATGGCTTCTTTCTCGCCTCTGCCTTCTCTTTTTCAGTGTTTTCCGCTGGCTGATGATGGCTTGGATTTGCCATCTCGAGCTCACTTTCCGGGCACAGTATTTGTAGAATCTCTGGATTGGCGGCAGCATCCTTACTATGCGAATTTGATGAGTCTTTCGACAGCCGGACTAAGAAGTTTCCTGGTATCTTCGGCTTTGCTCGCCTAGGGTCCGATCAACATGGATATTTGTACTAGAGAATGACACGGGGAAAAAATCTGTCCCCGTCGCCGGCCCACCATCCTCTGCACCGCCCCGTCACCGCCGTTCCCTTCACCGCCCCGTCACCATCATCCCTTTCACCGCCCCGTCACCGCCACTGCCATCCCATTCACCGCCCCGTCACCGTCCCCGCTGCATCCATATAAGCCTTAGTACTGTAATATTTAGCTTATTCCTTTCTTATAAATCAAAGTTCCTGCTGCTGAACTAGAGAAAGAGATGTTCAGCTGGCAGGGCTTTGTTTATAAATTTTTATCAACACAACTAATATACTATTTTATCCTAAAGCAAAAAATAAATAAATAAATATAATTTTTTTTTCTACCTTTGTTGTCTGGTTTCTGCTTTCCACATCTTCTCATTGAATTTCTTCCATCCACTGTGTGTCTTCTCTCTGCGTCTTCCATTTGCTGTTACTGTGCCTCTCCCTTAACCCCCCCCCCCCAATTGGTCTAGCACCCATCTTCTTCCCTCCGCTCCCGCATAGTCTGGCATCTGTCTTCTTCCCACTCTGTCTTCCACATTTCCCTTTGGGGTCTGTTCCTCTCCACCCTCCTTCAATGTCTGTCCTATTCCTTTCCACCACCACCCTTCCCTCCCTCCTTTACCATCTGTTCCTTTCTACTATCCTTCAGCTCCTCTCACGTGGCTTATCTATCTACCTTCCTCCCTCTTATTTTCATGGCACGTTACAATGTAATTTGTGCATGCCACTGGAGCCTGCGAGCTCGGTCCCTGTCCCATCCCCACAAACCATCTCGCTTCTGTGCTCCTATTTTCTCCATTTCTAATATCTCCCCTATGTATCTGTCATTGCCCCCCCTGTGTCCATATACCATCCCCATGGCATGTCCCCTTTGTCTCTGTCCCTATGCCCCATGCACATAATTTCCCCTCTTTCTGTTACCTTCCTGTGTCCAGATTTCCCCTATCTTCCTCTTCCATACCAGTGTGTCTCTTCTTTTCAACCCCATCTAGCTTTTTTCCCTCTTTCTTCCCCCCTCCCTGCTTCTAGCATCTGGCTCACCTGCCAGTCCTTCCCTTTCTTTCCTGCTGTGGGTTTTTCTTTCCGACTTCATCCCCTTGGTCCAGAATCCTTTTCCCTTTCACTCCCTCCTTCCAATTAGAGAGCTGCACGGGAACGGGGACGACGGGAATCCCGCGGGACCCGCGGGCATCCCGCGGGTTCCCCCTTTGGGTCGCGGGGATCCCGTGGGGGACGCCCCCTAGGGTCGCGGGGATCCCGTGGGGACGCCCCCTAGGGTCGCGGGGATCCCGTGGGGACGCCCCCTAGGGTCGCGGGGATCCCGTGGGGACGCCTCCGAGGGTCGCGGGGTTCCTGCGGGGCTGGATGTACTCAGTCGCGCGGCTCTTCTCCCTACCTTCTCTGCTTGCAGCACAGAGCCGAACGGAAGTCTTCCCGACGTCAGCGCTGACGTCGGAGGGGAGGGAGGGCTTAAACAAAGCTGGATGTACTCAGTCGCGCGGCTCTTCTCCCTACCTCTCTGCTTGCAGCACAGAGCCGAACGGAAGTCTTCCCGACGTCAGCGCTGACGTCGGAGGGGAGGGAGGGCTTAAACAAAGCCCGCCCTCCCTCCGACGTCAGCGCTGACGTCGGGAAGACTTCCGTTTGGTTCTGTGCTGCAGGCAGTGCAGGTAAGGGGGAGAGTAGCCTCGCGGTTCGAGTGGCTACCAAGGGAGGGGGCGGTCCGCTCCGCCACACCCCGCCCCGGTTGCAGCACAGCCGGCCAGGTCCCCTTACTTTTGTGGCACTTCCCCGACCGACCGATAACAGCCCCGGTCCGACAATCCTCCCTGCCCTGTAGCCGTGAATCTAAATTATCTTCTTACAGCAGCTGTAATAAGGTAATTTAGATTCGCAGTTAAGGGCAGGGAGGTTTGTCGGACCGGGGCTGTTGTCAGTCGGTCGGGGAAGTGCCACAAAAGTAAGGGGACCTGGCCGGCTGTACTGCACCCGGGACGGTAGAGAAGGAGTGGGGAGAAGGACGCTGAAAGCACTTGAAGACAGAGGAGGGAGAAGGACGCTGAAAGCACATGGGGAATACAAAGGGGTGGAGAAGGACGCTGAAAGGCCATGGGAAGGGCGGGGGGGGGGGAAGGACTCTGAAAGCACTTGTGGAAGACAGAGGGGGGAGAAGGATGCTGAAAGCACATGGGGAAGACAAAGGGGTGGAGAAGGATGCTGAAAGCACATGGGGAAGACAAAGGGGTGGAATAGGACGCTGAAAGGACATGGGGAAGATGGGGGTGGGGGGGTGGAGAAGGACGCTGAAAGGCCATGGGGAAGACAGAGAGGGAGAAGGACGCTGAAAGGACATGGGGAAGACAAAGGGGTGGAGAAGGACGCTGAAAGGACATGGGGAAGACAAAGGGGTGGAGAAGGACGCTGAAAGGCCATGGGAAGGGTGGGGTGGGGAAGGACTCTGAAAGCACTTGTGGAATACAGAGGGGGGAGAAGGACGCTGACAGGACATGGGGAAGATGGGGGGGAGAAGGACGCTGAAAGGAAATGGGGAAGAGAGAGCAGGGAGAAGACACTGGCAGGGAAGAAGACAGATGCCAGACTATGGGGGAGGGGAGAGAAGAAGATGGGTGCCAGACCAATTTGGAAGGGGGAAGAAAGGGAGAGGCACAGTAACAGAGCAAATGGAAGATGCAGAAGGAAGAGAGACAGTGGATGGAAGGAATTGAATGAGAACATGAGGAAAGCAGAAACCAGGCAACAAAGGTAGGAAAAGAATTATATTTCTTTTTTTTTATTTTGCTTCAGGATAAAGTAGTATATTAGTTGTGTTGTTAAAAATTTATAAACATTAGAGGCTCTGGTAGAAACCCATTTGCAAAGTATGTATTCTTCCCAATTAATATTTTCTAATTAATAAAGTCTTTTTGCTTATTTGTAAATGGGTTTCTACCAGAGCCTTTAATTCAGTAGCATAATTAAATGAAATAACTATTTCTGAAGTTTATATGGACGGGTGGGGACGGAGGGGATTCCTCGCGGGGACGGGTGGGATTCCTCGTGGGGACGGGTGGGACTTTGGCGGGGACGGGTGGGATTTCTGTCCCCGCGCAACTCTCTACTTCCAATTTGAGCCGGGAACACTAGCGATCGCACGGTCCCCGCAGCTCACACCCGCCTGCCCAATCGATTCTAGTGTTTAGCCAGCTCTCTCCCTTCTCCTCACCTTAGTTTGTAGATTTTCTTTTTCGGCGACCCGCACACTATCAGAGAGCCGCGCACGCGCGGCTGCTCAGTGTTCAATCTTCTGCTCTGCTGCAACTTCCTGTTTCCGGTTGCGTCAGAGCAGAAGATTGAACACTGAGCAGCTGCGCGTGCGGGTCGCCGAAAAAGAAAATCTACAAACTAAGGTGAGGAGAAGGGAGAGAGCTGGCTAAACACTAGAATCGATTGAGCAGGCGGGTGTGAGCTGCGGGGACCGCGCGATCCTTCATGCCTCACTGCGGGGACGCCCCGCGGGCGGTGAATGGCCTTGTCCCCGTCGCCGTAGCGACTGCTAGTTTTCTTCCCCGTTTTCGGCGGGTGACCCGCGGGTAAACCGCCACCGTGTCGTTCTCTAATTTGTACTACTTTAGTATTACGACCTAGTTTTTTGAAAAATCTTGGCTGACGTGTAAGGATTATGCGAAGCAGGTTGTTTCTTCTCTTATCCAGGTGCTACGGATGCCTTCTCCTGTGGCTTCTGCTTCCTTTTGGAGGTTTTTCCTTTCTTGGGTGCTTCTTAACGTTTGAACCACTCCAGAGTTTCTTTTTGGCACAAGTGTATTGCCGAGGGCTTAGCGTTCAATTCCCTTCAGCTTCTAGTGCCATTCTTGGCTTGTTACATGGGCTAGGTATATTGCTCTTCACTTACTTCTCAGCTTCATGTAGTTCAGTTCCTAAACAGAGTGCGGTATATTCATGCGCCTCTTAGAAAGCCCGGTTTGGAGTACAATCTTCACGTACTTCTTCTCAGTTTACTAAAGGCTTCATTTCATCCTTGTCTTTTGGGACTCTAAAGGGCTGTGCCGTTGAACATGGGGTTTCTTGTGGCCATGGCTTCAGCTCTGCAGTTTTCTATGTTGCAGGCCTTGTTCAACGGGGATTCCTATTTCTGATTTCCGAAATATGGGGTATCAGTTCGGATGGTACCACTATTTCTTTCTAGGGGGGTGTCATCCTTTCTTTTATGTCATTTTCGCTTTTCCTTCTTTCTTCCTGGGAGGAGAAATTGGGAGCAGTGCTTTTATTCACTGCATTTTTTGGTACGTACGTAGCGTTCTCCAGGAGCTCGGTTTCTAACGACTTTTAGTTGTTTATATCTCCTTTTTGTATTCTTCAAGGGACGCCTCAAACATATGGCGGCGTCCGAAGCCTCCAACGCTCCAGGAGGACATTCTTTATGCTTGCTTGCTGGCAGGGAAGCGGTTGGCGAAAGAACCTCATGACCATTCCGCTGGAGCGATGGCTACTTCTTGGGCTTGGCCCAGAGGTTTTTTCCTTTGGAGGAGATTTGTCTCGCGGCTAATTGGTCTTCCGAGAATGCTTTCTCTCCGCATTTCTGCTTGGATGTGGGGGTGCATGCGGTAAGGGTGTTTTGTGCTTCGGTTGTTGCGGAGGCGGCATTTGCTTCCTACCCAGATTGAGGATTGCTTTGCTACATCCCATTGGTCTCTGGATTCATCTGCTGCTGTTGCTAGGGAAGGAAAAATTATGTTCTTACCTGTTAATTTTCTTTCCCTTAGATGCAGCAGATGAATCTAGAGCCCCACCCTTTCTGGATATTGTCTCGGTTTTTTCTTTTGCAACTTTCGCAGTTTGTTATTATGGCAGGTTGTTTTCTGTATTATTGCATTTTGAGATTTGTTATGGGAAATAAGTTTTTTACATGCTATGCTTGGGCAAGGATAAACTGGAGGCATCGAGATGCCTTGGAGATACCGAGGCATCTGTGTCTCGTTCTTCTACAGCAAAATACAAGTATCGATCTCGACAGGCCTCGACCCGGAGTTTCTCAAGATCAAGGATTCCTCCATCAAAGCCAACTGTACGAGCCTTTTCTCCTCCTGCATCGACACATTCTGTGCCTCGATCTCCAGGGACGTCACCTTTGTGGAGTCTGAAGCGTAAACATTCGATGACTCCACCCCAGGCAGGGAGTGCAGCTTCTTCCATGCGTCTCGAGTCTGAACCTTTGTCTCAATACGCTAGAGAGGCGTCTCCTTCCTATTCTGTGGCTCCAAGGTCTCGTACTCCTTCACCTGATGAGTCCTCCACCAAATGTACTTCTTTACTTTAAATAATGAACAAATAAACCTAGTAAGCTCCCTAAAAATCTTAGGAGTCACAATTGATGATGGATTAACCTTTCATGAACATATTACAAATACAATTAGAATATCTTTTTTTAGATTACGTATGATCAGATCAATCGCTAAATTTCTAGAACCTAAATCTTTAAACATACTTATTCATTCACTCATTATTTCAAAAATGGATTATTGTAATGCATTATTATTTAACATCTCTCAGAAAGAGAAAAGACGTCTCCAAATAGTCCAAAACACAGCAATTAAACTAATACATAACTGTAAAAAATTTGACCACGTCACACCACTTTTTATTGAATCTCATTGGCTCCCTATCTCTCATCGTTTTACTTTTAAAATACTACTTTTAGTTTTTAAAACTTTGAGCACAAACGAACCTCAATTTATTAACAGACTACTTATCCCTTACTGTACCCCTCGCACATTAAGATCAACCAATCAAAATCTTTTAACAGTTCCTTCACTAAAAATAATTGGAACTCGTCGTACTGATATATTTTCAGTCATAGCCCCACAATTATGGAATAACTTGCCCCTGTATCTTAGAACTGAAAAGGATTTAAAGCAGTTTAAAAGTAGCTTAAAAAGTTTCCTTTTTAAGGACGCATATAATATATGAAAACAATTTCCCTAATGCCTTCATAATTCCATCTTCTTCCTTATTCCCTTCCCTTACCTCATGTTTTTTTTTTTTTACCTCACACCTTTTATTTTTTTATACATATGTAATTTTACCCTTCTTTCCTTATGTGTCTGTTAGTCTGTATAATTTTAACTCAATTTTTAACATTGTATTAAAGTTTAACTAACCTTGTATTTGTATTATTTTTCTTGTTTTTGTAAATCGCTTAGTAAATTTAAATAAGCGATTCGACAAATTTTGAATAAACTTGAAACTTGAAACTTTTGCTAAGTTTGTTTTTGGATCTTCATTCCGATTCTAAGTATACTCCAGAGTACTTAACCGACATGGAACTTTCTCATCCTCCCAAAGAGACTTTGAGATTACCTATGACTCTAGTCCTTAAACAAACATGCGGAATATGGAAACTCCTTATTCTATTACGACTATTCCTTCCAAATTGGAATCCAGATACCGTACTGTTCCCTGTAAGGGATTTGAAAAATCTCAATTATCCCATCAGTCCCTGGTGGTGGACTCATATTTGAAAAAGGCTCATCCTTCCAAGCTTTATGCTGCAGTACCACCAGGCAGGGAGGGTCATACCATTGACAAGTTTGGCCGTTGTTTATACCAAAACTCGATGATGGCCAACAGAGTTCTTAATTATAATTACACTTTTTCTACCTATTTCAACCATTTTTTTGAAATTGTTGCCTTCCTTTTATCCGGACATTTCCAAAACCCGTCTTTCGGAGTTTAAGCAAATCCTCAAGACTCTTTCCGAGTTGAGACTCTTCATGCTACAGGCTTCCTATGATGCTTTTGAATTATCATCTCAAGTATCTGCGTTTGCTGTAGCCATGCATATACTGGCTTGGCTACGTATCGTTGACATGGATCCCAATCTTCAAGATCGATTGGCCAGGGTAATGAATTATTTGATGATTCCATTGAAGCGGCTACTAAGCGTCTCTCGGAACATGAGCGCTCTTTTGCTTCTCTCATTCGACCAAAGCCCAAGACACCTCCAGTTCGGACATACAAACAGACACAATGTCGTTACCCTCGGAAAACGACTCCTGCTTTTTCCAGGCCTCCACTTCGTCGTCCTCAGCAGCAGCAACATCAATAGAAGTCTCAAACTCCTGCTGCCACCAAGCCAGCTCAGTCTTTTTGACGTTCCTAGCTTGAGCATTCCAATCTCCCTGCATCGGAATTCTCTTCTGCCCATAGGAGGTCATCTTTCCCATTTTTACCATCGGTGGGAAATCATCACATCCGACCTCTGGGTTTTCACCATTCTGCAAGAGGGATATTCTCTTCATTTTCTTCAACTACCTCCAAATCACCCTCCAAGAGAGTGTCCTTCCAATCGGTCGCAACTTCCTCTTCTTCAAGAAGCTCAGGCGCTTCTTCGCCTTCGAGCTGTCGGAGATTCCTCTTTCTCAGTGGAACTTGGAGTTCTACTCCCATTACTTTTTGGTTCCAAAGAAGATGGGGGATCTTCGACCCATTCTGTACCTCAGAGCTCTCAACAAATTCCTGGTCAAAGAGAAGTTTTGGATGCTCTCATTGCCCACCTTGTATTCCCTGATGAATCAGGGAGATTGGATGTGCTCGCTGGATCTCAAAGAGGCTTATACCCATATCCCCATTCACCCAGCCTCTCACAAATATCTCAGATTCCAGGTGGGAGATCTTCATCTACAATACAGAGTCCTCCCTTTCGGACTCGCCTCTTCCCCCAGAGTCTTCACAAAATGTCTGGTGGTGGTGGCTGCAGCTCTATGTACTCAAGGTCTTCAAGTTTTTCCATACCTCGACGACTGGCTAATCAAAGCCCCCTCTCAACAAGGGGTTATTGCAGCGACCCAACAGACTATTCTATTCCTCCAAAGTCTGGGGTTTGAAATCAACTTTCCAAAATCCCAGTTGACCCCCATCTCAATCTCTCCAATTCATTGGGGCCAACCTGGATACTGTCCGTCTCAGAGCGTTTCTATCTCTATCACGTCGAGATACCCTCATTCGCCTTTGTCATCAGATGTATCGTCTTCCATCTATTTCTGCAAAGCAAATGATGATTCTACTCGGCCACATGGCTTCTACAGTTCACGTGATTCCTTTTGCCAGACTTCACCTTCGTATTCCTCAGTGGACTCTGGCATCCCAGTGGCAACAGGCGATCGACCTGCCTTCTCAGCAGATTACAGTAACTCCTTTATTGAAGCAGTCTCTCCACTGGTGGATGCTATCTTCCAATCTTTCCAGAGGTTTGCTGTTCCACACTCTGCCTCATCAGAAAGTCCTTACCACAGACTCATCCACTTACGCTTGGGGAGCCCATGTCGACAGCCTTCATACACAGGGTCTGTGGACTTTGCAGGACCGTCGTTGTCATATCAATCTGTTGGAACTCGGAGCAATTTTCAATGCTTTCAAAGCCTTTCAGCATCTTCTTCACGACACTGTGGTTCTCTTGCGGACGGACAACCAGGTAGCCATGTATTATGTCAACAAACAGGGAGGAACAGGTTCTCATTCCCTGTGCCAGGAGGCTCTGAGGATGTGGACTTGGGTGATTCATTGCAACATTTTTCTCAGAGCTGTCTACATTCAAGGTCAACACAACTGTCTGGCGGACAACTTGAGTCACCTTCTACAACCTCACGAGTGGACACTCAGTTCTCCCACACTTCGTCAAGTTTTTGCTCGATGGGGTCCCCGCAGATAGATCTCTTCGCGTCCCCCCTCAACTACAAGCTGCCTCACTTTTGCTCCCGGATATACTCTGATCAGCGTCTAAGAGGCAGATGCTTTTCTTCTGGACTGGAGGGATCAGTTTCTTTATGCCTTCCCTCCGTTTCCGCTGATACTCAGGACTCTTGTAAACCTCAAGTCAACATGTGCCACTATGATTCTCATAGCTTCTCGGTGGCCCAGACAACCATGGTACTCCCTTCTACTTCAACTCAGCATCAGGGAGCCTCTACTTCTACCAGTTTTTCCTTCTCTGCTTACTCAGTCATGGTTCCTTACTCCATCCAACTTGCAGTCGCTGCACTTAACAGCTTGGTTCCTTTCAATCTAAACGACTCTTTCCAGTTCTCTCAGTCTGTTCAAGATATTAGTAGCTTCCAGAAAGCTGTCCACTCGCCAGTGTTACAACCAGAAGTGGACTAGATTTTCTATTTGGTGTTCTACCCGTCAGTTACAGCCAACGTCTACCTCCTTGGCTTCTGTTTTGGATTATTTACTTCACTTATCACAATCTGGACTTCAGTCTACATCTATTTGAGTCCATCTCAGTGCGATTACTGCTTTTCATCAGCCTCTTGATGGGAAACCTCTCTCTACACATCCTACGGTTTCCCGATTTATGAAAGGTCTCTTTAATGTTCATCCGCAACTTAGACCGCCTCAAAGTGGTCTGGGATCTCAATGTTGTTTTAGCTCAACTGATGAAACCTCCATTTGAACCAATTGATAAAGCTCACCTCGAGTATCTCACTTGGAAGGTTGTGTTCTTGATTGCCCTCGCGTCTGTTTGACGAGTCAGTGAGTTACAAGCTTTGGTTGCGGACCCACCTTTCACAGTTTTCCACCATGACAAGGTGGTCCTCTGTACTCATCCTCAATTCTTACCTAAAGTTGTTTCAGAATTTCATCTCAATCAATCTATTGTTCTGCCAATTTTTTATTTTTTTATTTTCCCCAAAACCTAATTCTCATCCTGGAGAAGTGGCGCTTCATACTTTGGACTGCAAGCGTGCCTTGGCTTTCTACCTACAACGCACTCAACCTCACAGAATCCTCAACTTTTCGTCTCCTTTGATCCAAATAAGTTGGGACGTCCTATCTCGAAGCGAACCATCTCCAACTGGATGGCTGTTTGCATCTCTTTCTGCTATGCTCAGGCTGGTCTTCCTCTGCAGGGTCGAGTCACGGGCCATAAAGTTTGAGCTATGGCGGCATCTGTAGTTTTCCTCAGATCAACTCCTATTGAGGAAATCTGCAAGGCTGCCACTTGATCCTCAGTTCATACGTTCATCTCTCATTACTGTCTAGATACTTTCTCTAGAAGGGATGGCCATTTTGGCCAATCTGTTTTGCAAAATCTTTTTTCCTGAATTGCCAACTCTCCCTCCATCCCTTTATGCTTAGCTTGGAGGTTACCCATGTGTGAGAATATGCTGCCTGCTTGTCCTGGGATAAAGTACAGTTACTTACCATAATAGTTGTTATCCAAGGACAGCAGGCAGATATTCTCATGACCCTCCCACCTCCCCTGGTTGGCTTCTTGGCTAGGTATCTGAACTGAGGATCTTCACAGGAGATGCGCCCCCCTAGTTTAGGCGGGAAGGCACGCGCGCTTGTGCAGTGCAGCACTCGGAAGTTCTTATAAAGATCTTCAAGCAAGTCTGCTTTCGAGGCTGTCTGCTGCGGGGCTCGGTGACGTCACCCATGTGTGAGAATATCTGCCTGCCGTCCCTGGATAACAACTGTTACGGTAAGTAACTGTACTATAGCAGCTGACCCGGGGAAAGGAAGGAGGGAGGCTGCTTTTTTTTTTTTGTGCGCGACAGGTAGGGACAGAGTCTGAAAACAGGACCTATGGTCACCTTAATCTTGCCGGCCCTGCACGAACCGGCAGAAATTTCCTGCGGACCTGTGGTTGAAGAACAGTGTCCTAGATGTCTGTAGGATACTTCTCCACTATCTGCAGGTTACTAATGACTTTAGGCGTTTGGATCACCTCTTTCTGTTTTCGGGATGCAACAATGGTTTGGCAGCGTCCAGAGCTTCCATCACTCGATGGGTCAGAGAGGCGATTTCTTCCTCTTATTTGCTGGCAGGAAATCTGTTGCCGGAGGATCTCTGTGCTTATTAGATCCGAGCAGTGGCGACGTCATGGGCTGAGTCCAGGGGGCTTTGGAGGAGATTTGTCAGGTAGCTATGTGGTTTTCCAAGAATACCTATTCTAATCATTACCGATTTGGATATGGCAGTGCAGGTGGAGGCTGCTTTTGGCGCTTCGGTCATTGAGGAGGCAGTGTTTGCTTCCCACCCAGATTGAAGATTGCTTTGCTACATCCCACTAGTCTCTGGATTCATCTGCTGCTGTTGTTAAGGAAGGAAAAATTAAATTCTTACCTGTTAATTTTCTTTCCTTTAGATGCAGCAGATGAATCCAGAGCCCCCCTGTTTCTGTGTATTTGTGATTGGTTTGCTTTTTGGATGTTATGGTTGGCAGTTGTATAGTTTAATTTTATACTTGTTATGAGAAATAAGTTTTTGTTCATATTAGTGATATTGCTGTTTTCCGATACTTGGGCAAGGAGCGATACTAAGTGGACTGGAGTCGTTACATCCAAGAGGGACAACCTATAAATCAGTTCTATATCTCCACCTGCTGACAAATGTGTGCTATCCCACTAGTCTCTGGATTCATCTGCTGCGTCTAAAGGAAAGAAAATTAACAGGTAAGAACATAATTTTTCCTTCTCAAATCCAGTCATTGGGACATAACCAGCCAGTCAAGTTTTCAGGATAGCCACAGTGAATATACATGAGATTTGCATATGGTGGAGTAATTCATGTAAATCTCTCCTACATAGGTTTTCAGGATAATCACAATACATGACTAACCGGATATGTTCTGAGAAATGGGCTGAGAACCTCCTGAATTGGAGTAATTCACATGGGGGGGGGAGTAGGGGGTGGAACTTCAGCAACTGCACAGAAAGGCTTTAAGTTGTCTCTTCCAACAGTTTTTTTGTTTCAGTTTGATCATATTTAAAACACAAAGATGAGTAAAATAGATAATGACGCTCATTTCTAATTTTTAATCTTTTGATACAGGTTATAGAAAAAGATGGTGAAAGAAACTGCTTATTATGATGTTTTGGGGGTAAAACCTAATGCTTCCCAAGAGGAACTCAAAAAAGCCTATCGGAAACTAGCACTTAAATACCACCCAGATAAGAATCCAAATGAAGGTGAAAAGGTAAGGGTGTGCTTGTGGTTGGGTTTTTTTTTTTTTGCTTCTTCCTATTCCCCATGCTTCTGGAGTAGTGTAGTGATGAGGATTATTTGCTTATTCCATATTGTCATTGCTAGATTGGGTTATGTTCCAGCTGATGGAGCCAGAGAAAAACATTGGAGCTGACTTCACTCTCCTTTTATAGATGGTTGCTGGCTTCAGTTCCCTTGTATTTCTCTGGCTCTAGTATATGGAACATATGGCCTGGTACAACTATGAGAAGTTTCAAGTTTTTAATTAAGTTTGATATACAGCTCTAGAAACACATCAGTTCACAACAAATTAAACCAAAATGGACAATCAAGGCACATTATGACCACTGCTTATTAGTGCTGCCCGATTCACATAGATTCGAACGATTCAATTTTCAAAAAATTCGGCCTCCTGTTTCAATGACCGACCTTTCCCCCGTGCCTGCCTAAAGCAGGAGCTGCAGCGCTGCCTCTTGCTGGCCTGTCCGCTGCCGCTCCTGCTTGAGGGGGGGGGGGTCAGTCAGAAAGGCCTCCCCCCAGCTTCCCTGCTTTTACCTTTAAGCTAATACAGCAGCCTGCAGCATCGCTAGTGCTATAGCTATCCTTGCACCCTGCTCCAAAATAGGTGGGCAGGATGGCAGGAGAGATAGTAGGAGAAAGCCTGTACCTGGGCAAGGGGATACAAGAGGTAAGGAGGAGAGAAAGAAGAAGCTGGAAATGGGGAGAGATAAGATGCTGGGTATGGAGGGAGCATAGGAACAGGGACACAAGGGGGACAGTACTAGAGAAGAGAATAGGAACAGGGAAACAGAAGAGAGATGCTGGATGAAAGGGTAGTTGAGAAAAGGAGAGATGGTGGGGTCCATTGCTGCAGCTGTGAGGGGATGGAGATGAAAAAAAGGAAAGATGCCGGACCTCCGGGGGAGGAAAGGGAAACAGAAGGGGAGGACAGATGGAAGATGGATGGTTAGCACGGAGAAAGAAGAAAGGAGAGCCTGATCAGAAGACAACCAGACCAAAAATAACCAGACGACAAAAGGTAGGAAAAGTAATTTTATTTTCTGTTTTGCGATTACAATATGTCAGATTTGAAATGTGTATCCTTCCAGAGCTGGTGTTGGACCGTGAACATGAGCTAGGATTTAACAGAGAGAGGAAAAGTGTTTTATTTTTTTTCACCACAGGACTAGTGTGGGTAGGAGAAGGCAAAGGGGGTGAAGAGGCTATAAAATAAACCCACCAGGATGTTTGGGAAAAACCACCCAATTGGGCAAGAAAATTGAATCGAAAAATCTATTTAATAGGCTGAATCGAAATTTGTTTTTTCCTGAATCGGGCAGCACAACCACTTACCTCTGACATCAGGGACGCATAGCTAATGGAACAATTGCACAACTGTGGCTGTCATGGGGGGAAAAAAGCGTGATTTATTGGACATTGAAAAAGGCATGATCGACTTCTGGGCTGAGGGCGGCAGCATTTGGAAACTGTGGAGTTTGAACTGTTTACGGGCTGCTGCTGTGAAGTATACAGTGAGTAGGTAAATAGAACCTTATTGATGGTAGCACGAGCCATCAATACAAGAGGTGAACATCGGCTTCGCAGGTTGGTATGGGTCAATTGACATGCTACCATGGAGCAACTCACCATCCAAATGAACCAAGAGGCTTTCAGATGTGTGTCCAAAATGACTGCAGCAAAACTGTTGCAAATGGGGTTTCGGAGCAGATGGCTGGTGATTGCACCCATGCTCACAAGGGTTCATAGCAATAAAATGGCTACAGTTTGCATAGGAGTACTGACATTGGATTTGTACCGACTGGCAGAGAGGGTTGCCTTCTCCAATGAATCATGTTTTGATCTCCATCAAAAGGATGGATGTTGGTGTGTCAGGCGTGAAACTGCTGAGAACAAATACCTAGCAACCATTGTTGGATGTACACAAACGGGTGGTGGCAGGGTTATGGTCTGGGGAATATTTCTTGGTATAGTCTGCGTCCCTTGATACCTCTGGAAGGTACTCAAAACTGATAAGGGTTTATCCTAGGACAAGCAGGCAGCATATTTTCACATGTGCAGTGTTCTCCCCAGAAATTTTTTCCAGTCTGGTGGCATGGAAAAAGTAGCCGGGTGGGACGGGGAAATTTGGTGGTGGGGAAAATTAAATGTGCACTATTTTTATTAGTTAATTATTTTCCAATGCTCATTATGACTTCCTTTTTTAAGGTTTGACACTTTAAAAACAAACTATGAGAACTTAAGAAATTTTTCAGGAAATTCCACAAGGAAATTACTTTGGGCTAGATTCACTAAGGACACCGATTGTGACCCGATTCATAAACTTTCTGGCCGATCCTGTCTTCACCCAGTATGATCCACGCATGCAAATGAGGAAAATGGCATGCAAATGTAGTAAGACAGCGATTCAACTAAACAATTTAAGGAACAGCGACTGGGCTGGCTGATCAAAAAAGAAGCGACTGCTGAGGACCAGTCGCTTACGTCTTTTCCTGCTCTCTGCCGCCCTAAAATCCCTGCCCTGCCACTCTGCCTGCATCTCTGCCACTCTTCTCTCACCCATGAAAGGAATTAGCAACCGAATCTCCTGCTCTGCCCCAAAAGGAATCAGCGCCCTGACTCTCCTGCTCTCTGCTGTCTTTCCCGCAGCGTGAGCCAGTATTTTTAACCTGTGTGTTTAAAGCGGGGCTGCACTGCAGAGGAGAGCAGGGGTGGCACGGACTTCATTTTGGTTTCCTTTTTAGCCTGAAAATTCTGCCTCAGGAAGTGTGGGGAGATCAGCCAACGAACAGTTTACACCTAGGAACTTCCATTGAGTTATTCTCTTTATTGACCAGAAAAAGAGGAGAGGGGAAAGCACACATTATAAAACACACTGCTAACCATTTAAGCAGCAGATGGCACAGGCAAATACTCCCTCCAAGGATTGGCCAGGTACGTGCAAATTCTCATGTGAGCAACAGGCCCTAAAAAACAATTTTCTAGATTTGCAAGTATTTTTGTGAGTGACCATGTGAAATGTGTGAGCAATACTCCTAGAATGTATGAGCAATTCTTGTACAATCCCTCTGGAGGCTGAACGGTAGGGTAATCAATCCCTTCCAGCCCTGAATTGTAAGGAACTCAAAACCAATGATTAACCCCTCCTCCTCCTGGTTATTCTTTGTGACACTCCCCTGGAATCTCAGTTTCGTTTCCTACAAGCCTTGTTGTAGGAGCTCATCTCTTCTGCTCATATTTTATTTTTTCTTAATTCTAGTAAAGTAAATTTATATTTGGCGCGGGTCTTGCCCTAATGCTGCGGTTTCACCCTGTGGGGACATCCTTTGGTGAGAGATTGCAGACTTTGTATCTAACATTGTCTACTTTGAGGGGGGGGGAGTTACCTGCTGTTGTAGTAAGCCCCCTGGAGAGCCTGCAGGACAGATCGTGGCTCTAGGATTGGGAGTTATCTTGCTCTGGGTCCTTCCGCTAAGGGGTAGAGTGCAGGCTGTGCGGTTTCATGAAGGCATGCCCGGGATTGGGACCAGCCCACGTAACTTCCTTAATTGTTCTGAAAGGTCCTGGTAGCCACTGACTGAGGTGATAGGGAAGGTGAGATGGTCAGAAGTCCTGAAATCCAGTTTTCTCAGCTCCTGAGGTACTGATCTCCTTGCGTGGTCTGTGTTAAGCCTGCTTGCCATTTGATTGTAGTTCAGCACATGCCTCTGTGAGGTCTGGAAAGGGGTTTATAGGTGTTTTCCCTTCATGCCTTACCCTCCACCTGTAAAATAGCAAAATTGCCATTTTCCCGGGTTCTCAGAGTTCTTCCAGGGCCTTTTTAGGGCAAAATTGGCACCTATGGTGGCCATCTTGGATTTTCTTTAAAACTTTCAAAAGTATATTTTTTTTGTATTTAGGAGCTTTATTTTCGCTCCAAACTTCTCAGATGGCCTAGATTCATGCCTTAAATGTGGTGGTTGGCTGGCGGATTCGCAGTCATGTATTATGTGTGCCGTGGCCTGCGAGGGGGACGAGGCGTGCGCGGATTCCGTGCTTACCTCATCTGGAGAGGCCCCCCCTTGACTTGACTTCTATCTGAGACGCACCTGGCGCGTCCGGTGTCCCTAAAAAGGGTGCGGAAGGCGCTTCAGCAAAACACAAGCTCAGTTCCGTAGAAAAGTCGCATAAATCGTCTAAGCGCTCTAAAACAGTGGTGCACAGGTGACTTCTTTCCCCTGGAAATTTTGAATATGATGTATCGGGCTTTTTTAGTTAAAAAGTCAATGCCTGTCTTCCACTTAGAATCCAGCGCAGCAGATGGGTGCTGGTCTTACTTTGGATTCCAGCCTGTCTCTCTGTTCCCTCTCAGAGATTCTGGAGAGCAGGCAGGAGGTTCCCGCCATCGCTTCTGCCTCGGTCTCAGTTCCTCTGCTGTCGCAGGTGTCCTCGGCAGTATCAGCCGATATCACTGTAGGGTCATTCCATGTCAAGTGGACCAATACTGAAAACCGCCCAAGCTCGACCCCCCCCCCCCCTTTGAAATCCAACCAAATTTTACAGGGGTGTTGTCTGGGGTCTCAAATGAAACTGCAAATTTTTTGGGATCTATCTCAATTTGATCTCGTGTAACCTAAAACGCCAACGTTGCTTAAGCACTGCGGCAGAAGGAAACTATTTAGGAGTCTGAAATTTTGCAGTTTGGTACAATACCTTAGGGCAAGTTTCCGTGCCAAGTTTGAAATCTTTTGTGAACGTGCTTTCATTTCTACAGGTCAACAAAGTAGACAAAAAAAATTCACGAATAAAAATTTTTGGCACAGTTTGGCTCCATACTGCTGCTGGTAGGTAAGTCAGCTGAAGGTACAACTTTACCAGCAGACATGTACCATGAGGTACTTCCAAGATTTGCAATATGAGCTTTTACAGTCAAGTGAAGCTGAAGATATGACCATCCAAAAAAATATGGCTATATGCAAATTTTTCACTGTTTTTCAGATTCAAATATCTGTAATGTATAGTTTTTCTTTGGTTTTTTTTTTTTATATCATCCTGAAAGAGCATGTTTTTTGCTGCAGAAGCTATCCTGTTTCATCTTAGACCCAACCTTTCTTTGAGAATTAAAGCTTCAAAAATAAGTATTAGTTGTATGTGCGCATGAATGTTTAATATTGAAAGTATGCAAATGAACAAGGTACATGAAGTTCACAGTTGCGTTCAGATTGTTACTGTTATGATGATCTTCCCTGTATCCATGCATTTTCATATACCCACTGCCACTGGTCATGAAGATCATGAGAAGTGTATTATACACTGAGACCACATATTTATCAGTTATTGATCCATTGTCTGAAAAACATTCCCAATAGTCAGATAATACCATATAAATTTCTAAGCTTAAAGACAAAAAAGAAAAGTGCAAAAACCATGGGGACGAGGATGCTGGCACGCAACGTCCAGAGCGTCATAGATTTGGCTTTAAACTGAGGAAGAGGGGAAAGCCGACAGTCGATCTGACACATCGGACAAAAGTATCAAGTAAGGATACTGAGCAAGGACATTGTAAAAGAGGGCTCGGGACTGAGTGGAAATTTTTGGAACAAGGGCCTTTGGATGCATTACAGGGGCCCAGAGCCATGGACATGGAGCAAGGACATTGTAAAAAAGGGATCGGGACTGAGGGAATTTTTGGAAAAAGAACCTAAGGACGCAATGCAGGGGACACGGGCAAAAGATATTGAGCAAGGACATTGTAAAAGAGGGCTCAGGACTGAGTGGGAACTTTTTGAAAAAGGACCTAAGGGAGAAATGCAGGGGTCTAGTGCAAGAATAAAACTGGCAAGCAGCACTAATAGAGAACAACGGATTCCAGAGGGACAACCAAAAACAGGGAAACAAGCTGAGGACGAAACAGACACACCACAGGAGGAGGATGACTGAGACGAGACTTGGGGTCTGGCTACTCACGAGGGTGACGCCAGGAGTGCCAAACCACGAGGAAAAACAGCAAGAAAGGCAAACAAACGGGACTTACTTTGCTTATACACTAATGCTAGGAGCCTAAGGGCTAAAATGGGAGAGCTGGAAGTCCTAGCCAGCAAAAAGGGACTAGACATAATTGGAGTCACAGAAACGTGGTGGACTGATGACAATAAATGGGATGTGGCTTTACCAGGTTTTAAACTATATAGGGAGTGATAGGTCATACAAGAAGGGTGGAGGAATAGCGTTATACATAAAAGAATCCATACCTTCAACCAGGATGGAAACAACAGTAAGGGCGGGCGACTTGGAATCACTATGGGTTAAGCTACCAGGAGGAACTGGAGCAGACACAAAATTGGGTCTGTACTATCGCCCACCTGGACAAACGGAAGAAATCGACCAGGATCTGGAGGCTGAACTGAGGCAGGTATGCAAAAGCAGAAGTGTGGTGGTGATGGGAGACTTCAACTTCCCGGGAATAAACTGGAGTATTGGGCACTCAAACTGCATGAGGGAGACCAAATTCCTGGAGGTCAGGAGGGATTGTTTCATGGAACAGCTGGTCACGGAACCAACACGGGTGATGCCACTCTTGACCTAATCCTCAACGGACTAGGGGGACCCGCTAAGGAGGTGGCGGTACTAGCCCCACTAGGAAACAGTGATCACAACACGATCCAGTACAGGCTAGAGATTGGATCATCAAAGGTAAAAAGAACTACAACGACTGCACTTAACTTCAAAAAAGGGAATTATTATGCCATGAGGAAAATGGTGAGAAAGAAACTCAACGACAGCGCAAGGAAGATGGACTCCGTAGAAAATGCCTGGGCCCTACTCAAGGGCACAGTGCACGAAGCACAGAACCTGTGCATCCCCAAGTACAGGAAAGGGTGCAAAAAAAATAGAACAAAAAACCCAGTGTGGATAAAAAATGCAGTAAAAAAGGTGATAAGTGACAAGAAAGCATCATTCAAAAAATGGAAAAAGGACAAAACAGAGGAGAACCAAAAGGAGCATAAAAAACACCAAAAGGAGTGTCACCGAGTGGTTAGGAAAGCAAAAAGAGAATATGAAGAGAGACTGGCGGGGGAAGCAACAAACTTCAAATCATTCTTCAGGTACGTTAAGGGGAAGCAACCAGCAAGGGAGGAAGTGGGACCCTTGGATGATGGGGACAGAAAGGGAGTGGTAAAAGAAGAAAAGGAGATAGCTGACAGGCTAAATAAGTTCTTCACGTCAGTCTTCACGAGGGAGGACACAACCAACATTCCGGGACCTGAGGAGATCGTAAAGGGGGAGCAGGATGAAAATCTGGTCCAACTAGAGGTAAGCAAGGTGGATGTCCTCCGGCAGATAGACAGGCTAAAGAGCGACAAATCGCCAGGTCCGGATGGCATTCACCCAAGGGTACTCAAGGAACTAAGGAACGAAATAGCTGAACCACTTCGACAAATATGCAACCTATCCTTAAAAACTGGAGAGATTCCGGAAGACTGGAAAATAGCAAATGTCAACGCCCATCTTCAAGAAAGGCTCAAGGGGAGACCCAGGAAACTACAGGCCAGTGAGCTTGACCTCGGTCCCGGGAAAGATGATGGAAGCACTGATTAAGGACAGCATCTGGGAACACATCGACAACTATGGGCAGCTAAAGTCGAGCCAGCATGGCTTCTGCAAGGGCAGATCATGCCTAACGAACTTATTATACTTCTTTGAGGGGGTAACCAGCCAGGTGGATAAAGGGGAATCCATAGATATCATTTACCTTGACTTCCAAAAAGCCTTCGACAAGGTGCCACATGAAAGACTACTAAGGAAGCTATGGAACCATGGGGTACAAGGGGAGATCCACCGATGGATCAAAAACTGGTTGGCGGACAGGAAACAGAGGGTTGGAGTAAAGGGCCATTACTCAGATTGGCAATGGGTCACGAGCGGAGTTCCACAGGGGTCGGTGCTGGGACCGCTACTTTTCAACATATTCATTAACGACCTGGAGGCAGGAACAAAATGTGAGGTTATTAAATTTGCGGATGACACCAAATTATATCGCAAGGTAAATAACATGGAGGACTGCAAAGATCTCCAAAAAGATCTGACAACACTGGAAGAATGGGCCAAAAAATGGCAAATGAGTTTCAACATAGGGAAGTGCAAAGTCATACATATAGGGAAAAAAACCCCGATGTTCACTTAAAAAATGGGGGGATCAGCGCTAGGGGTGAGCGACCTTGAAAGAGACCTGGGAGTGATGGTAGACACAACATTGAAGGTGTCGGCGCAGTGTGCAACAGCCTCAAGGAAAGCAAACAAAATGTTGGGTATCATTAAGAAGGGTATCACGACCAGAAAGAAGGAAGTCATCCTGCCACTGTATCGTGCTATGGTGCGCCCGCACCTGGAGTACTGTGTTCAATTCTGGTTGGCATCCCTCAAGAAGGACATGGAGGTACTTGAGAAAGTTCAAAGAAGAGCAACTAAGCTAATAAAGGGTATGGAGGACCTCTCATATACTGACAGACTGAAAAGGCTAGGGCTTTTCTCCCTGCAAAAGCGGAGACTTGGAGGAGACATGATACAAATCTTCAAGATCATGAAGGGCATAGAAAAAATAGACAGGGACAGATTTTTCAAATTAAGGGGATCAACAAGTACAAGGGGGCACTCGGAGAAATTGAAAGGGGAGAAGTTTAACAAATGCTAGGAAGTTCTTTTTCACACAGATGGTGGTGGATACATGGAACTCGCTACCGGAGGATGTGATAAACAGGAGCACGCTACAGGGGTTCAAAGAAGCTTTGGATAGGTACTTGGAAGACAAAGGGATTGAGGGGTACAGATAAGAGTAGAGGTAGATTATAGGGATGGGATTAGAGGTAAGTTATAAAATTAATCAGGGATCACTGTTCAGGCACTAGGCCTGATGGGCCGCCGCAGGAGCGGACCGCTGAGCAAGATGGACCTCTGGTCTAACTCAGCGGGGGCAACTTCTTATGTTCTTATTTAAAGTGTGCATACAAACCGACAAATATCAGGAAATCACATAAATTCAACTTTTAACTCAATTTCTTGCACATGGTTTTGAAAGTCTGATCAACGTTTGCCAAAATAGCTTGTGGATAAGTGTACTGTCTGTCTGATGAAGTGGTTGTAGGTGCATTTAAGGCCTGCAATAAAATGCTGTTCAGGGATCTAGCATATGTCTCTGCGGGGAGGCCAGTGAAATAACCGTGCAAGACCTTGTGGATGCAAAACAATTGACCAGAAGGTCACATTCTTCCATTGAAATTTCACATATATGACCAATCCACCAAGAATTGTCATATATGCAAGATAAGTATTGTCCAGGTTGAAAGCTGGATGCTTGAAAGGTAGGGACATGTTCAAGATCAGTAGCAGACTCTAAGACATTGGCAATGAATGAGTTGGGGTCGCTTAAAATTTTGCTAATGCAGAGTCTAGAAGTGTCTGTGGCAGTGATGGCTAACCTTTTTGAGCCCGAGTGCCCAAACTGCCGCACAAAACCAAAGAATTTCCTCAAAGTGCCAGCATGTCAATTAAACCTTAAGATTTTAGTATCTAAAAACTCTTTATAAAGTTGCCTGAACATCATTTTTAAAGGTTGGAATCTTTGTATTGTCAGAGAATCAATTTGATTCACAATCCTTTGGTTTTCATTTCAATTTATTGGCAATTTATAATGTTTTAATGATTTCATTCAATTTAATGAATTTAGGAAGAATTTGATTCAGTTACACAAGATATTTTAAATGTATTATTCACATAACATGTCAAATGTATCCTGAGTAAAAAAAAAGATAAACTTTTTAAAACTGTTAACTGTGTCAAGACTCGGTGTGTATTCCCAAAGAGTCTATACATGTTTTTTTGTAAAATTTACAATCAAATTAGAAAATAGTTAAATCATTACATTTCTAATAATATGATGTAAAGAAAACAAAAGAGCTTTCAATTAAACCAACCGTTTTTATTGGAAATTCCAGATTGGAATACAACAGGGCCATGTAAAGTCCCTTTTTTAAATAACATCTTTAAATAATATTTAAATAACTTAGAAAGTGTCTTAACTGCAAACTGAAAACACTGCTTATGTAAACATATGCATTGGGCATGCTCTTCAAAAAATTAATGTGATTTTTGTTGTTGCATGCATGCTGATAACTTGTCAATCCTTGGCTCATAGTGCGTTAATTTCAGAGCAACACATGCAGCACTCATGTCATCCGTTAATCTGTTTCTAGCATCAGATTTTATATGATTCAAAGCCAAAAACAGCTGCTCACAAGCATAGGATGACCCAAACAAAGTAAGAAGAGCAATCCCAAGTGCTTTCATGGACTTAAAATTGTCTGGCAGAGAATTCCATGCTTTTAGGATTTCATTTTCAGAACTGCTAGCAGTGATTTCATTTGTCACCCTTTCACACTCAATACGTTCAAGAGCCGCACGCAGGTCATTGAATTTACTTTTCCAGATAGAGCTTTCTTGAAATTCTAGTAGCTCCATTTCCAAATTTTGAATATCCAACCACTGTAAGCAGGAAAGATCAAGATCTTCAAATGTGGACTTTTCTGGGGAAGTTATAAATGAAAGGGTTGTCTCCATCTTACGGAACTGAGAAAATCTTTTACTAAAATTCTCCTTTGCTTCGGCTACAATGGTGGAATATGCTTTGTGGATTTCCTGGTGTTTTTTTATGACTGTCCACAAATGTTGTAGAATTATCCAAATGTATTTTTAGGTTGGGAAAATATTTTAGCTGTCCACTCTCAAGGTCTTTTTCAAAAACATGCAATTTTCTCTCAAAAGCTTTGATGTCACTAAACATGCTTTCTGCTGTTTTTCCCGTGCCTTGTAATTTTTTGTTTAGCACATTAAAGTGGTTAGTAAAATCTGTAAAGAACATGAGGTTGGTAAGCCAGGCCATGTTGGTGAGTTGAGGATAGTCTTCCCCCTTTTCGTTCATAAATAGCCTAACTTCTTCCAAGCAGGCCACAAATCTCTCTAACACTCGTCCTCTGCTCAGCCACCGGACATTATTGTACATCAGTAAAGTGTTATATTGTGCCTGAACCTCATCAAGAAGGGCTTGAAATTGTCGAAAATTAAGAGCACGCGCCATGATGAAGTAAACCATTATTGTTACATCTTTGAGGACATCGTCAAGTTTTTTGCTGCTTTCTTTGGCGCAGAGAGCCTCTTGATGTATTATGCAGTGAAATTGAATCAGTGGATGTTTTGCTTCCTTAGCAAAGAAATGAATGAATCCTGATGTTGTCACTACCATGCTAGGTGCTCCATCGCTAATAACTGAAACTACTTTTTCTGGACTTATGTCTAGTGATGAAAAAGCCTCCATCACAGCATTGTGGATATCTATCCCTTGTGTTCTTCCAGGCAAAGACAGCAGTTTTACCAGCTCTTCTCTCATGATGTCACCAGTAGCATAATGCAAAATGAGCGCTAGTCTTGCATGGTTAGTAATATCTGTACTTTCATCCAAGCACATGGAGTAGAAGGGTGCTTTTTGTAAGTCGCAAATAAGCTGTTGACTAACATCAGCAGCCATTCGCAGAACCCTATCTTGTACAGTATTTCTGCTTAGCGGCATCTCAGAGATGCGCTGCACAATTTTATCCTTGTTTTGGAAATCATGGAAGAGTGAATTACTCCCAGCCAAAATTGCCTTTTTGATAAAATCTCCATCAGAGAGGGGCTTACCATGTTTTGCCATGCACAGTGAAATTTGAAAGCTGGCAACTGTAAGATGATTAGTTTTTGAAAGATAGTTGCTAAAACTAAGAGACTGGGAGTGATATTTCTTTAATTTTCCTACAAGGAACTCTTTTCTTTGAGCTAAACCAAGTTCAGCAACACTTATGGTTGGTCTCAAAGTGACGTTTGACACTTGATGTGCGAGACACAACACTTTCATTACACATAATACACAATGCTTTCCCACTGCGTTCAATCACTCCATATGTCTCTGTCCAGGCCTCTTGGAATGGTCTTCCACTATCTGTTTTTGCTTTTTTTGCTGTACTCATTTTCTTTGTTCAAGACTTCAAGTCTTCAAAAAGATAAAATTTGTATAATAAAAAAAATCTAATGAAGTGCTGTATACAAATCCGTCCCCATAAAAAAATATGTGATTGGGGAATTTTACTAATTGTAGACATCCGTTTTGGTAAAAAAATATGCTGTCTCACAGCCCCGCGGCGGTTCAGGCAGCCGCGAGGAACACATTGCCAGGCAGGGCCGGACTGGGACAAAAAATAGGCCCGGGCATTTTAGGTTGAGCAGCCCAATCACATGACCTCAAGCAGGCCCCGCCCATTGAAGTCCAGGGGCAGGGCTAAAATGCAGAAGCACACTTGAGAGGCACGGCAAGCCACTAATAAGAAGTGACTGCGATTCCCCAAATAAAATGACCTGCAAACTGGATTAATCGCATTAATGACTATACAACATTGGATTCATCACAATAACAACTAATTAAGAGGTGACCTGAGTGTATGGGAAAAGGACTTTTATTTTTCATTATTGGAGCCTTTGTTATTTTATTATGATTACAAAAGCACTGTGAAGGGCCACATATACACTTTACTGTTTTTTTGCTATATTGAGTTTTCCATAAGGTACAGCGCAGAGGATTAGTGTGTTTGTTGGTTGTTCACAGAGAGCCCAGCCCTCCTCTCAGCTTACTGAACTTCTCTATGCAATCATCATAAGCAGCTTTTTTATTTCCTCGAATTTAGCATGTCCCCCATGGAAGATACAGAGGTTTTTACAGAGGAGCACATTATTACACATTAACATCCCCCCATATCCTCACCTCTCTAGCATGGGAGCACTAGGAACTGTTCCTGATTACAGATGTCACATGTGGAGTCACACTACAGCCTCACTGAGTTCCTGTGACAGACTCAGTGTGAAGCTTCTCTTCCTCCCCCCACTTCCCCCTCACACACTGCCTGGCTCATAGGATACTAAGGGGAAGACAGGCAGGCTAAACATCCACTCACAGGACTGCAGCCAGCACAGGAGGATGGGCCGCGGCCCACCGGGACAATGCCTGGTCCTCCCAATGGCCAGTCCGGCCCTGTTGCCAGGTGAGCTGCAAAGCAGACACCAGCACACTCGCCTCCCGCCGCGCTGCATATCTTAATTGCGGACCTTCCCGCGTGCCAGCTGCAAGGCCTTCGCGTGCCACAGCTGGCACGCATGCCATAGGTTCGCCATCGCTGGTTTATGGGCTTAAATTGGTGATTTTCTCTTGTTCCAGCCACTGTGTGGCCCGTACTAAACCTTTGCTCCTCAGCAGGTCTTATTGCTTCAATATCTTCCGTAGCAATGAAGAAAAATTTGATTCCCGAGACAGATTTTTCGCAGAATTCAAATAGATTCCTTGGTGTCAAAATTTGGTTATTGAGAGGGCATTGTAAGCTGGCATGGGCAGTTAAACGCTTGGCTGTTCCCCCAATCCCATCACATGGAGATTTACCATGGCTGGTGCCAAAGAAGTTCCACTCAGCAGTAATTTGAAAGTCAGTATCATGGCTGCAGAGATTAATGAAATTCTTGAAGTTTTTATATTACGCAGCACAACCATCACTAAAATAGTGAATATGGCTTAAGACAGGCAAGACTTCCTTCAGATGCAGAATAAGCTTCCTCAAAAATGCATGAATAGCAATAGTATCGTGACGCAAGTTATCACTTATCATGTATAGGCTTTGGATATCAGGATTGCAGAAGTAGACAACGAAGGGGTGTAATGTTGCTTGGCTATTTTCCCAGTGAAACCCCTGTAATGAATCTGAACGATGAAGAGATAATTTTCAGCGAAGTCCATCAAAACAATTTTATTTCCAAGTACCAAAGTGCTTATCTGAAGGAACTGATAGCAAATATAAAGGAGGGGCATGTTAGCATGCCCCTCCTTTATATTTGCTATCAGTTCCTTAAGATAAGCACTTTGGTACTTGGAAATAAAATGGTGGTTGGTCAAATTAGAAATTTTTCCAGTTAATTTGGAAGTGAAGTCCTCTAGATAACTGTCGAGTTTCCAGTGTATCCCGATCAGTGTGAATCCACTGCTTAAATAGCATAGTTACTTACCGTAACAGGTGCTATCCAGGGACAGCAGACAGATATTCTCACTGATGGGTGACGTCACCGACGGAGCCCCAGTACAGACACTTGAAAAGTGAATCACAACTTTAAGTTTAGAAAGTTTGCAATTAGCCCGCACCATGCATGTGCAAGTGCCTTCTCACCCGAAGTCGGCGAGCGGTCCTTCAGTTAAGATAAGCCAGCTAAGAAGCCAACCAGGGGAGGTGGGTGGGTGGGCTGAGAATATCTGCTTGCTGTCCCTGGATAACACTTGTTACGGTAAGTAACTGTGCTTTATCCCAGGACAAGCAGGCTGCATATTTTCACTGATGGGTGACCTCCAAGCTAACTAGAAAGGGATGGAGGGAGAGTTGGCCTTTAAGGAAACAAATTTTGCAAAACTAACTGGCCAAAGTGACCATCCCATTTGGTAAAAATTTCCAGACAGTAATGTGAAGTGAAGGTATGAACTGAGGACCAGGTGGCAGCTTTGCAGATTTCCTCAGTAGGAGTATATCTGAGGAAAGCTACAAAAGCTGCCATAACACGGACTTTGGGAGCAGTGACATGACTTTCCAGAGGCATTCCAGTCTGGGTATAACAGAATGAGAGATAGGCAGCCAACCAGTTGGATATTGTCCATTTGGTGACAGGATGGCCCAACTTAGGATCGAATGAGATGAAGAGTTGGGGAGATGTTCTGTGAAGCTTTGTCTAGGAATGGACTGGAACCTAGACACCTCTGGCTGCATTAGAGAGACCAAGTTCTTGGATGCTGTAGGCAGCTTGTCAAGGAAAATACTAGAGGAAATGCAATTCTGGACTTAATTCTAAATGGCCTGCGAGGACCGGCACAAGATGTAGAAGTAGAAGGAACGCTGGGAAGCAGCGATCACAATATGATTCACTTTGATCTGGACGCAGGGGAGAAACATCGGTCCAAAATTACAGCCACGGCACTGAACTTCCGAAAAGGGAATTACGAAGGGATGAGACTCATGGTAGGGAAGAAGATTGAGGATGAGCACTGTAAAAACGCTAGAGCAAGCTTGGTCCCTTTATAAGGACACAGTCATCGAGGCGCAAAATCTATTTATACTGCGTATCAACAAGGGATCCAAGAGGAAAAAGAACAAAGAACTGGCGTGGCTCACTGTAGAGATGAAGGAAGCGATCAGAGACAAGAAAACTTTGTTTAAGGAATGGAAAAGGTCAAAAACGGATGAAAACTGGAACAAGCACAAACAACAACACAGGTGCCATAAGGCGGTAAAAGGGGCCAAAGAGACTACGAGGGAAAAATAGCTAAGGAGGCAAAGAACACGGGCTGATGAGGACCAGTCAGCACAGTTTTAGCAAAGGCAGATCGTGTTTGACGAACTTGCTGCACATCTTTGAGGGAGTAAACAGATAGATAGACAAGGGCGATCCGGTTGATATTGTATACCTGGATTTTCAGAAGGCGTTCGACAAGGTTCCGCATGAATGACTAGTTTGGAAAATTACGAGCCTTGGAATCGAGGGTGAAATACGTGGATTAAAAACTGGCTGGAGCGTATGAAACAGAGTGGGGGTTAAATGGACAATACTCAGACTGGAAAAGCGTCAGCAGTGGGGTGCCGCAGGTCTTGGTGCTTCGACCCACGCTCTTTTTAGCATCTTTATAAACGATCTGGACATAGGTACGATGAGCGAAGTGATTAAATTTGTGGATGATACGAAGTTATTCAGAGTAGTGAAGACACAGGGGGATTACGAAGATCTGCAACGTGACATAATTCAGCTTGAGAAATGGGCATCGACATGGCAAATGAGGTTCAACATGAATAAGTGTAAAGTGATGCATGTCGGTAACAAAAATCCCATGCATGAATACAGGCTGTCCGGGGCGGTACTTGGAGAGACCTCCCAGGAAAGGGACTTGGGAGTTCTGATCGACAAGTCGATGAAGCCGTCTATGCATTGTGCGGTAGCGGCAAAAAGGGAAAACAGAATGCTGAGAATGATAAAGAAGAGGATCACGAACAGATAGAGAAGGTTATGCCGCTGTACCGGGCCATGGTGCGCCCTCACCTGGAGTACTGGGTCCATCACTGGTTGCCGTACATGAAGAAGGACACTGTACTAGTTGAAAGCGTCCAGAGAACTAAACTAAACTAAGCCTTAAGTTTATATACCGCATCATCTCCACGGAAGTGGAGCTCGACACGGTTTACAAAGCTTAAAAAATAAGAAGAGAGGGGAGAAGGGTTTACAAAAGCATATAAAAAGAGGGGATGTAGACAGAAGGAGAGAAAGTTATATGCTAGGGAAAAGCCAGGTTTTCAGTTGTTTTCGGAATAGTTGGAGGGAACCCCGGTTCCGCAGCGGGACAGTGAGATTGTTCCAAAGGCCCGTGGATTTTGGAGAGGAGGGATTTTCCCAGTTTACCTGCATGGAGGATGCTGTGTAGAGAGGGGAAGGATAGTTTGTCTGTGGGCTGATCTGGTGGTGGCAGGCGTCTGGACGAGGAAGGATAGAGGGATTAGTGGCGACTAAGATGGTTAAGGGGTTGGAGGAGCTGCTGTACAGCGAAAGATTAGAAAAACTGGGCCTTTTCTCCCTTGAACAGAGGGTACATCATTGAAACATTCAAGGTACTGAAGGGTATAGACTTAGTAGATAAGGACAGGTTGTTCACCCTCTCCAAGGTAGGGAGAACGAGAAGACACTCTCTAAAAGTTGAAAAGGGATAGATTCCGTACAAACGTAAGGAAGTTCTTCTTCACCCAGAGAGTGGTGGAAAACTGGAATGCTCTTCTGGAGGCTGTTATAGGGGAAAACGCCCTCCAGGAATTCAAGACAAAGCTAGACAAGTTCCTGCTGAACAAGAAGGGCGCTGGTAGGGCTAGTCTCGGTTAGAGTGCTTGTCTTTTGACCAGAGGGCCGCCGCATGAGCGGACTGCTGGGCATGATGGACAACTTGGCTGACCCAGCAGCAGCAATTCTTATGTTCTTATCAATGTAGTAGGCCAAAGCACGTTTACAATCCAAAGTGTGCAGCGCTGTTTCTTCTGGATGAGGCTTAGGGAATAAAACTGGAAGAACAATGGACTGTTTGAGCTGAAAGTCCATAACTACTTTCAGTAGAAACTTAGGATGCGTGCGAAGAACCACTTTATCATGGTGAAAGGTAGATCTGCGTCCAACGCTTGTAGCTCACTGACTCGCCTGGCAGAAGTGAGGAAGATGAGAAAAACTACTTTTCAGGTGAGAAATTTTAGATGAGCTGTTGCCATTGGTTCAAATGGTGGTTTCATCAACCTGGAAAGAACTACATTAAGGTCCCAGACGACAAGAGGAGGCTTGAGAGGCTTCTCGTGTGGGCCAGTTGATCCTGATGGCCCCAGACTGGCTCAGAAGACCGTAATACGCAGACCTGGTGTGGTTGAGCACAGAGAGGGATCTGCAGCTTCCCTGCCATCAGTGGCTACTGATGCAGTGATCCGGAGCGATTTGGTCTTATGGTTGGTTCTTGAGCAAGCGTGGCACTGACAGCTAGGGGCTATTTGTCTGCGGTCATCGCTGCGCTCCTCTAGAGTAAGTGGAAATCCACTGTGTCAGCCTATGTGAAAGCCTGGAAATGTTATCAGGCTTGGTGTGAGCGGGTTCAGGTAGATCCCGTTCAGATGGATCCCCTTCAGTTGCACAAGTTCTAGATTTCTTACAAGCTGGCATCAGGAAAGGGCTTGCATTTTCTTGGCTTCGTGTTCAGATTGCTGGTCTCCCGTGCTTGGGTCCTGCTGCTCTCATGGGTTCTATAATGTCCCACCCAGACGTGGTCCATTTTTTGTGGGGGTAGGGGGTGGGCTGAGGCCTCCTTTGCAGTTGCCTTGTCCAATGTGGAATTTGAACTTGGTTCTCCATTCTGGCTTGTCCGCTCTAAAAAAACCCTGGATCAGATCTCTCGGCAAGATCTCACCATTAAGACTGTCTTCCTTGTAGTGTCACTTCTGCATGTCAGGTGTTGGAGCTCAAAGCTCTTTCATGCAGAGACCCTTTTCTCCGCATCACGGATTCAGCGGTCCTCTTGAGGACCTTACATAAGAACATAAGAATTTGCCTCTACTGGGTCAGACCAACGGTCCATTGAGCCCAGCGGTCCACTCCCGCGGCGGCCCATCAGTCCATGACCTGTTGAGTGATCTTTTGTCTAGCCCGTTGATTTCTACTCCCTTATATCCTGAAAAACCCCTCTTTCCATTTTATCTATGCCTTATTTTGCTCCTGGGTCCTCCTTTATCTGTAACCTTCAATCCCCTTATCCTTCAGGAATTTAGTCCCTCTTTGAAACCCCTTAATGTAGTCTGTCCTATTACATCTTCCGAAAGCGCATTCCAGGTATCCACCACCCTCTTGAGTGGAGAAGAACTTCCTAGCATTGGTTCTAAACCTCTTTCAATTTCTCAGAGTGCCCCTCTTGTTTTTGTAGTTCCTAGTACGCTAAAGTACCTGTCCCTCTCCATACCTTCTTTCCTTCCGAAGGTAGTTTCAGTGTTCCATGTGAATCAGGGAGTTCGGCTGCCTGCCTTTGTGCCATCGGGCTCCAAGTCAAAGGACCATATGTTGCAGTCTCTGGACGTGAGGCGTCTCCTTCTGAGATACCTGGAGGTCACTGACTTTCATCTCTCAGACCATTTTTGTGCTGTTGGGTCCTGTCCGGCAGGGTAGGCCTGCTTCTAAGGCTACCATATCTAGATGGATTTGTGCAGACATTTCTGCTGCCTGTGTCAGTAGGGAAAAAGCCTCTCCTTGGGGTGAAAGCTCATTTTACCAGAGGAATGGCTTCCTTTTGGGCTGAATTGAAAGTTGTTTCTCTTGAGATTTGGAGGGCGGCCACTTGGGCCTCGTTGCACACTTTTACGAAGTTCTTCTGGCTTGATGTGGCGGCCAAGCAAGATGTTGCTTTTGGGGCTTCAGTCGTGGCGACGGGCTACTCAGGCCCCCCCCTAATGTTCTGGGACTCCTCTGATATGTCCCTACCGTTCAGCCTCCAGAGGGATTGTACAAGAACGAAAGATTAGGTTTTTTAGTTCTGCTAATCTTCTTTCTTGTAAATCTCCTCTGGAGGCAGAACACCCACCCAGTTTTTCTGTCAGATTCACAGGTCACCTGTCTAGTAACTGATAAGCTGGATTTCTGTCTTGGACCAGGCTCACTGAAAAATTTACTATTTATGTTATGTAGGCCTTTGGCATTAATGGTTTTGCAATTTTCTCAGCAGAATTGATATGCAGCAGGGAGTCCCCGCACCCCCTCTCTCTTTTCTTTTGTTTCCTGTTTTTGTTATAGATATACCTGACTTGTGTACTAACTGAGATTCCAGAGGAGTGTCACAGGGGATGACCAGAGGAGGAGGGACTAATCATTGGTTTTGAGTTCCGTACAATTCAGGACTGGAATGGATTGATTACCCTACCATTCAGTCTCCAGAGGAGATTTACAAGAAAGAAGGTTAACAGAGGTAAGAAACCTTTCGTTGCTCAAGTTCTCAGCTTAGGGAATATAGGTCACAGGTTCATTAAAAAGTAAAAAAAGACTGAGGCAATTACAGTCCATCAAATGCAAATTAAGAGATCTCAAGCTACTCGTTTATCAACTGGCAGAGAAAGTAGTATCTAAAAGCACAGAATGCCTTGACTAGATTTCAAGCTTTTTAAAGCAGGGACCAGCTCTTCTATGTTTGTTTTTTTAAGTTATTTATTCATTTTAAATCTTACAAGTTTTACAAAAACACTTTAAATACTTTCTCTTATCATCAAACAGATAAAATTTAAAACCCATCCCCCCACCCCTCCTCAATTACATTAAAGGAACACATCATATATTCTTATAAACGTAAATATACAATATTAAAACATTCCTACCTCCTACCCCCTAAAAAAGAAATAAATTATCAATGAGAAATTGATGTCTACTCATTACAGTAATTTGTCAATAGCCCCCAAATCGTTATAAAATTATTGTAGTTCCTTTTTTGCAAAGCAATTACTCTTTCCATATTATATATGTGACATAAGGAATTCCACCAAAACGAATAGTTAAGATTAGTATAATTTTTCCAGTTATTGGTAATATGTTGTCATAATCAATAAGTTTGTTACTTGAAGAAATTTGACTTTTAGCTCTCATTGACATGCTGAACAGAATAGTATCATAAGATAACGCTACATGATTTTCTAATAGACAGTTTATTTGAGGCCAAATTGATTTCCAAAAAATCATAATGCAGGGACAATGAAATATTAAATGATCTAACGTCCCCGCTTCCAGGTTACAGTGCCAGCATCTATTAGACTTAGAGCTATCTAACTTTTGTAAACGAACAGGGGTCCAAAAAGCTTTATGTAACAGAAAAAAACAAGTTTATCTCATAGATGCAGCCATAGTACACCTCATTCTCCAAGACCAAATTCGTGGCCATTGAGACGCAGAAATTTGATGCCTAATCTCAATGCTCCAAATGTCTTTGAGACCAGTCTTTGGTTTTTTATTCATATATCCCAATATTAATTTATACCACTGTGCGGCCTGGTGTCCCAGGAAATCCACCTGAAAGCATAGAACTCCAGAGTATATTGATTATTAAGTGTTTTCCATTCAGGGAACTCCACCTGAATAGCTTGCTTCAGTAGCAACCATTTAAAACTTTGTGATTTATTAAAACCAAATCTATGTTGCAACTGTGAAAACTCAAGCAGTTTACCATTTGAAATAACATCATTTAGAGAACGTATACCTGCAATAATCCAATGCTTCCAAAGGATTTGAGAACCGCCAATTTGAATCTTGGAGTTTATCCATAAAGACTGATTTGTTGAATTACTTATTGGAATAGGTGATAAATTACTAACGTACCATAATGTTTTCCAAGTATCAACTAATATTTTGTTCTCCTTATATTTCCTAGGCATTTTGATACTGAGAACATGAACTTAAATGTAAAGGAAACAAGAGACACCACTCCAAATATAACCAATCCGGGGCATTTTCCATGAGTTCTGGGAGGACCTAATACATACCTTGGAGTAAAATATAGGCTTGATGATGCCTATAAAAGTTGGTTTTTGTAAAGATTCTAGACATTTTACCCAGCCAAACAAATTTTGTAAGAATAGCATTTAGCTTTTTGTAAAAGGACCTCTGGAAAAAAAATTAGTATCGTACTCATTTGATAACAAACTACAGGCAAAATCATCATTTTAATCATTTGAACTCTCCCCCATCAAGAAAGATGCAAAGGATTCTATTGCTCACACATTTCTGTTACTTTTTTAATAAAAGTTCTTTCAGAGTCTTCAAGAGTATTTTTAATCATAATACCTAAATATTTTAAGCCATCTTCCTTCCATATAAATGAAAAAGAATCAAACAATCCTTTACTACAATGCACATTAAGAGGAAGAATTTCTGATTTGCTCCAATTAATTTTATATCCTGAAAATTTACCAAATGTATCAATCAATTCTAACAGACATGGAATGGTAGTTTCTGGATTTCTCAGAGCAGAAATCATCAGCATATGCTGAAACTTTATATTCCCTATCAGAATAGAGAATACCTTGTATCCCCTTTGCCTGTTGAATCCTATATAATAAAAAGCTAGCCGCGCATGCGCACTCAGACCTGCGTGATCTGTGATCCCTGATCCGTAGGTCCATGGTCAGAGTGCGTATGCGGCAGCCAGACAAATCGCGAAAGCACAGCACAGCCGGCGACTCCCCCCTCCCACCCTCACTCACCGCCAAAACCACCATCGCCAAAGCCTCCTCCTTCTTGCCAGCTCACCCGCGTTCAAAATGAGAAAAGCGCTGCACCTCGCTAACGCTGGCTTTGCCGTCTTCTGTCCACTGCGGCCCACCCTCTCTCACGACTTTCAGTTTCCGCTAGGGTTGGCTGGTGAGGGGAGCCGCTATGGCACATTCAAAATTAAACTTCGACCCTACACTCGCGACTCGGAAAATTTAACTTCGGCCCCACACTCACGGTTTGAAAGAAATCACGCCAGCGCTCGCAGGCAGCTGAGGCTCGCAACCGGTCTGGGTGAAAGTGGCGGAGCTCCTCTGCTAAGTCTGTCCCGACAGGAACCTAACACCTTGCCACGTGGAGAGGGGGGGGTGCGCAAGCTCCTACAGAGCCAGTGAGAGAATGTCTCATGAGAATCTCGGTGAGGATGAGATCCAGAAGGCCTTGAGCATGCGCAGATGCTCAAGGCTCAGCAGCAGACCGGCGGCAGGCACTTTTATCACCGGCGGAGCAGGGGTAAGGACAGGGCCAGTCTGGGAGGGGAGGGGAAGAGGCGATTGAAGTGCCGGTGGCCTCGGGTGGAGAATGGGAGTCGGGGTGCGTCTGGCAGGAGTGAGCCAGCACTTCAGAGTCCCAGCAGAGGGGGTAATGGCATCCGGTGGGGGAGTGCAGCGTCCGGGAGCGGCAGAGCCAACAGTGTCCAGTCAGGCTCTGTGACGGCGGTGGCGGCGTTTACTTAGCCAGCACCACTTGCAGTGAGAGGCAGCGAACAGCAGCAGAGGAGGAGAATTGGAGGAGCCGTGTGGATGGGTCTGTGGCAGAGGCAGCGGTGGAGGCGTCCCTAATGGTAATTAAGATTTTGGGGATGTGGAACGAATTGTTCAAGTTTACACTAATTCTTATAGGAAAAGTTGCTTTGATATACGAGTGTTTTGGTTTAAGAGCATGCTTCTGGAACGAATTATGCTCGTAAACCAAGGTACCACTGTATAAGCAGAATATGAAATAATATTACCTCTCGTAGTAGCCTTAAAGGCATCCCAAATTTTTCCATAGAAATTTCATCTGATAAATTATATTGAAAAAATTCATTAATATTTACTTGAAATTCTTCCAGGAACTTTGTATCTACAAGCAATGTATTATCAAACCTCCAAATAGGTCTACTATATTCTTGTTGATCCTATTGAAGTTCAATCCAAACACCTGCATGATCAGATAATATAATTGGATCTATAGTAGCATTAATTACTTGTTGAACTAATTGATATGAAACAAAAATATAATCAATTCTTGAAAAAGACTTATGAACATGTGAACAAAAGGAAAATTCCTGGTCATTAAAATGAAGTATACGCCAAATATATTTTAAATCACATGAGTGCACCAAATTATCTAACCCTAATGATTTTATATTTTTACATGGTTTTTTTATCCATTAAAGGATCCATAACAGCGTTGAAGTCCCCAGCCACAAGTATATTAGAGGCAGCCAGTGGGAGTAACAATTGTTGTAATTTTTTAAAAAATTCATTCTGATTTATATTAGGGGCATATACGTTAAACAAAGCCAGGGCATTATTTCCCATACTCATATCCAAATGCACCCATCTACCCACTGGATCCGAACCTACCAATTGAAAATTGGCTGTACATCTTTTATTAACAAGAATAGCCACCCCTGCTTTCTTCCCAATTGCAGGGGCAAAAAAACAATATTTCACCCAACCCCCTTCAAGTTTTTTTTTATTCTGTAATAGACAGATGGGTCTCTTGTATGAAATAGATGTCCGCATTCTGTTTTTTCAAAAAGCTAATGTTTTATTTCTTTTAATCTGATGATTAAGGCCATTGACATTCAGAGAGAAGATCTTAATACCCATCATAAAAACTTATAAACAAAATAATAATTCAAGGGTCATTCCATGTCAAGTGATCAGATTCTTGGAAAGTGCCCTGCATGACCATCACGGATTTTGATGAAACTTCATATGCAGAGTCCACCATGTCTCAAACGAACTTTGGTAAAGTTTTAGTTTCACCTGTGGAATATTTGTGGAGATATAGCCATTTGTTTGACCCCATACCACAATGAAATATAGTACGACAATGACATTCTGACAACTTTGAGACACAATATCTCCCAAGCTGTGTTTCAAAAAAAACTGAAACTTAGCTACCCTGCACAACTTTTTGAGCTCTGTTCATTGCTACCAATAACAATTTTTGCCGAGCACTGATTGAATGCCTGAATTACAGTAAACTTCGCCGAAAAAATTAGTGCTCCAAAAAAAGTCAAAGTTTGACATTACTTAGCTCCCACAATAATTGAGTAATAAATGCGAAATTTGGCGCATAATGTCTCAGTACAATGTTTTCAAAAGTACAATTTCAACTTCCAAGCTCTTTCCATTAGTTTACAAATTAAGTGTAAAGTTGCTAATTTGTGTAAAAAGGCCAACAATAGGGTATTTTCAGCCTGCTTTTACAGAAAAATACCTTTTAGAAACTCTTTCAAATCAGTCTCATTAGAAGGAGCATATTTCAAACCCCCTAGAAAAGTGGACTTCATTTTTCAACGCAGGTTAACAATGGCTGAAAAAGGGGGACAAAATTGGGAGACGTTGCCATGGCAACAACCTCTATTTCAACATAGTTCTGTCATTTTTAAAGTTACAGTTTTGTATTGACGTAGTATTACTACTACTCTATTGCGTTGGTCCATGGTGACATTGTCACTACCAGTTCAAGAGTTTGAACTGGCAACCCCATCGCCATAGGGGTCATGCCCGATAGCTGTGCAATACCAGCCACGGGTGGGCCACTTCGTCCAGGTTCCCAAGCTTCGCATTTGGTTTCTTTGTCAAGGTTCCAAAGCCTTTTGTTGGTATCTTTCTGGTTCCAAAGCCAATGATTAGGGTGTCTTATCCTAGGTTCCCAAGCCTAAATTGGGTATCTTATATGGTTCCCAAGCCGAAGTGAAGTCCACTTTGATTTTAACTGCCAGCAATCTTTATAACATTCTGTTAAATTTTTGAGCCACTTTCTTCAATGCAGTTTCTGGAAATTGATATTGGCGGCCGGATGATGTAACTGAAGGGGCACAAAGCATGCAGATGAGGTGTTGCTCTGGAACCCAACAAACGTCTTGCCTTTCTGGCCAATAAAACGAATGAGCTGGACCGTGAGGATGCATAAATTTTATCAGTGCATCATTTTGTTCAATTGAGACTTCAACAATGTTGCCTATCCACCATTGATTATCGTAAGTACAGGCAACGTAGCAACCAGGAAAGATTTCGGACACTTTCAAATTTGGAATGGCAGTATCAGAAATTTTGGCAACAAAATTTATTGTGTCATTTGAAACTTTGCTGACACGAACCGAGTTTGAGTCGACTGGTACAAATTGGTGGTGCTCTCTGGTACCGGCTACTGTGCTGCTTTCGTGCCATCTTTCTTCTTGAAACTTTTTGCTTTCTTCAATTTCTTCTTTTGGAACATAAATGTATTTAACTCCGTGTATATTTTGGTCACAAAAGTTAAATAGATCCTTTGGCGTCAATATTTGATCCGTTGATGGTCTTTGGAGGCTAGCCCGGGCAGCCAGTCGTTTAGTTGTTCCACCAACTCCATCGCAGGGTGATTTTCCGTGGCTAGTTCCAAAAAAATTCCATTCAGCCTCAATGTTGAAATCATTTCTGTGATTGCACAAATTCACAAAGTTCTTGTAGTTTTTATATTGTGCAGCTGAGCCGTCACTGAAGTAGTATATTTTGGTAATGTTTGTTTGAGTTACCAAAAATTCGATCAACTTTTGAATAAACACGTGTACAGATATTGTATCATGTTGCATATGATCAGAAATAATACAACAGTTTACAACTTGCAATGTGCCCACTTCATTGAGGTAATATGCAACAAAAGGATGTACCGTAGCTTGTGAATTTTCCCAGTGAAAGCCTTGGGCGGCATCCTAAACATAGAAACATAGAAGATGACGGCAGAAAAGGGCTACAGCCCATCAAGTCTGCCCACTCTGCTTACCCACCCCCTGTCTATGCCCTAATGACCCAATTTCCTTATCTTGACCCTCGTAGGGATCCCACATGGGTATCCCATTTATTCTTAAAGTCTGGCATGCTGTCTGCCTTGATCACCTGCACTGGAAGCTTGTTCCAATGATCAACCACTCTCTCTGTGAAGAAATACTTTCTGGTGTCGCCATGAAATTTTCCGCCCCTGAGTTTGAGCGGGTGCCCTCTTGTGGCCGAGGGTCCTGTACAACAAATGAGTAATTTTCAGCGAAATCCATCAAAACGATTATTTCCGTTTCTTTTAAGCCTGTCTTCAACATCTTCAAATATTCACTTTGATGTTTTGAAATGAAATGGTGGCTTGTCAACTTCCAAATGTTGCTTGCAAGTCTTTCAATAAAGTTGTCCATGGTTAGTACGCTTGTTTCTAATGTTTCACGGTCATTGTGAACCCATTGCTTAAATTCTATTGATTCTTCTGGATCTAAATCCTTGAATATTTCTTGCTGTTAGTGCTTCTTCACCAGGGCAGTTTTGACATCGTTGTAGCATACAGTCCTTGACATTTAGGTCGCACACAGTTTTTTCCATAAGAACTTTGTCGTTCTCTTTGACATTGGCGCCTTGTAGCATGAGCTTTACATTTTGATGTATCGTGCAGACACACACGGAGTGTGCACCTGATGCACCAACGGTTACACACCACTTTGGCCTGAGCTCACATAATTTGGAAAAACCAATTTCAGTTCCGTATTTGTTACAGTACGCCACGTACAGCTCTTTTAAATTACACAACAGCAGCCGCTTTTGCACTTTTAAATCATTGAGGCGGACTGAAATGCAATATTTTTTGCCAGGACATATTCTGCTGAATTCATTGTCTTCGTAAAAATCTTGAACTCTATTTGCAATTTTTTTTGGAAGGGACTTGCCAATTTTTGCATCAGGTATAGAACAAATGCCTTTCTCTTTCTTTACTTTTTGGGCTGTTCTGACCATGCTCTGAAACGCCAAACTTCATTGCTGTTTCCTTTATTGACCAACTTTTTGGGGCCATCGTCAATAATTGAACTTTCATTGACCTGTTGGATATTGCAATTTTCGTTTTCATTTCTTCAATGAGGTCAGTGTAATCTTCACATAACTTGCATTCTACAGACTGACGAGACGGCCCAACTTCTTCAGCTGAAACTCCAGCAGCAGATGTAATCTTCTTGGCTATCACATTCTGCATACGTTCAATTTTTCGTATCATATAGCCGGCTTTATCTCTACTAGCTAACCTTCGAATTTTCAATGGAGAGGTTCCTAAAGCAGTCAAGCTTTGATCAACTGCATCAGAGATGCTGATATCAAAATTGTCTGAAGATGCTGCAGTAGCTTCACTCATTGAAATGTATTGGGCTTTGCACCTACTGCAAAGTTTCTGACCTGGCTTGATATTTATTTTTGCCACTTTTCTAAAATCATTAGACATGGCAAGATCGACTTTTAACAATCCACTTTGAACAATGTGATTTTTCTTTTCAAATGGATTACAACACGATGTTTGCTTTAATTCGTATTTGTCGAGATACTTTGCTTTGTGGTGGAGGCAGATTTGGTCTTTATCCATCAGTTCAACTTCAGAGCGCCGAGTGATAAGCAATTTTTAATCGGTTGACAAATTATGTAAAAAAATGAGCCCACATTTTTTAGAATAAAATGTGCCGTCATGACACTTTGACAACAATTTTTGCCCAATGGCACAGTCTGGCAGAAAAGGATTATTATTAGTCGATTTGTTGGCATCCATTTTAAACTGAATTAATAATAATGTGGATCTGAAAAAGAAAACAAGTTGTAATTTGTGATCTGCATGCAACAAAATTATCACCTCAATTTCTAGGTAGGAATAATTATTAATTAAGAACACTATAATTGTACCCAAATCTTGAGTAAAAATAAACAGGGAAAAACAGTGTGAAAAGTGACATAATTGTAAGTTGAAACGTAGGCCGTTGCCATGGTGACATCTCCCAACTTTGTCCCCCTTTTTCGGGCATTGTTAACCTGCGTTGAAAAATGAAGCCCACTTTTCTAGGGGGTTTGAAATATGCTCTTTCTAATGAGACTGATTTGAAAGAGTTTCTGAAAGGTATTTTTCTGTAAAAGCAGGCTGAAAATACCCTATTGTTGGCCTTTTTACACAAATTAGCAACTTTACACTTAATTTGTAAACTAATGGAAAGAGCTTGGAGGTTGAAATTGTACTTTTGAAAACAACGTTGTACTGAGATGCGCCAAATTTCGCATTTATTACTCAATTATTGTGGGAGTTAAGTAATGTCAAACTTTGACTTTTTTTGGAGCACTAATTTTTTCGGCCAAGTTTACTGTAATTCAGCCATTCACTCAGTGCTCGACAAAAATTATTATTGGTAGCACTGAATAGAGCTCCAAAAGTTGTGCAGGGTAGCTAAGTTTCAGTTTTTTTGGAAACATAGCTCATGAGATATTGTGTCTCAAAGTTGTCAGAATGTCACTGTTGTACTGTATGTCATTGCAGTATTTGGTCAAACAAATGGCTATATCTCCACGAATATTCCACAGGCGAAACTAAAACTTTACCAAAGTTCGTTTGATACATGTGGGACTTTGTGCATAAAGTTTTATCAAAATCCGTGATGGTCATGCAGGGAGCCCTTGATCACTTGACATGGAATAACCCTCAAACATAAATGATTCCACTTATTCCAAACCTCATGAATAGACACCAATTTCCTTACTTTAAATTTTTGATCCTGTCACTTACCCCTTATCCCCCATCCCTCCATACACCCCCCCCCCCCAATTTAACAGTGAGAACTTGGAAACGCACATTGACATCAGCTTAAAATTAAAACAAAATTTTAACTATATAATAAGCCACTAGAAATTGTAATTTAAAACAGATCATGCATTAAATAGACAAATCTTGATATATATTAATGTGCATATAACAGTACTAATTGTAAACAATTAAGAGACCATTAAAAATTCATATTTCCTAAGAATAAGATATCATTCCAAGACTAAAATAAAATGTTACCTTATGTATAATTATATAACTAAAATATAAATTAATCCTGCGAGAATGAATATAGCATCTAAAAGACCAATTTGTATCAGAACAATTATATAAAAGAAATCACAAAATCATTAATTCCCAACATTTTAAAATTTCATCAGAAAAAGTGCTTAAATGAAATGATAAAATTAATTATATCCACAAAAAGAAAAATTCAACATTAAAAACACAATCCTGGATTAGATTATTTTCAAAGTACAAATAAGAGTATGAGAAATATTTAAGCATATAAAAGTCTTCCTTTACACGAAGCACTCCAACAAAGTCACAGAGATAATCTGATAGTAGTCTGACTAACTTTTATCAGTAAAAACCAACTATCCAGCTACACAAGGCAATTGTTAGCTTCTTACAATTCTTGAAAATAACATCATAAAACTTCTTGTGGGAACGCTGTGAGAAGACCAGGAAAGGCAGACCTAAGAATCTTCCAATAGTCCTGTAGAAACCAGATTTCCAATGAGTTAGGTGATTTAATAACTTTATACGGAAAGTGCATTATAAATCCATATTAGCAATCAGCAAAACGTAAAAGCATCCTAATACATATTGAAAGACCTCTGTCCTCGGCAGCCGCTTCACATGAAAGAACCTGACATCAACAAATATAATCCAAAAACAGTTGATTTTAAAAAGAATTTTGAAGGTTCACATCCAGCTTTAATAACTTACAACCGATAAACAAATCCCAGTAGATAATTGAATATCTTTTCTGTATAAACTACTTCCATATTTGCATAACCCGGAAGAAGAATAACTGACCGGGGATGAGCCATTAGCATAGGTAAAACTGGAAGTCACATTATCAAAAAATTACGATAGAAAACAAAGAAGCTGCCAAAAGAACATGAGACTTAAACTGTCATTAATAAAAAACAAAAAACTCTGCTGTTCCTAACGATGATAGAATCGATAAAACTCTTAGGAAATTGTATCTATTTCTGCATGACGCATAAAGGGCCTGATTCTCCAAAGTGCGTCCCGATTTTAGGCAGCTGTAGGCGTCCTACAGCTGTCTAATCAACCAATCGGGATGCATGTTTTTTTAAAAAAATGCTCCCCAGGCAGGCCGCCTATATTGAAGGCGAGGCCCGCAAGACACCTAAGCCCTGATTCTGTATAGGACGCCCAGGAGAGGTGTCCTATTCAGAATCGGCCTACACTAAACCCCGATTCTGTAACCGGCGTCCATGTTACAGACGCTGGTTAGAGAATCAGGTTAGATTAGACACGGCCCGCTACACTTATCGCGGCAAGGGATCTCTCTGCTGCTATAAGTATAGCGGGCCGCGGCCTGTCCGATCGCTGGCAGGAGGGTGCCCAATCCCTCCTGCCCGAAGACGCACCCTCCCCCCCGGCGCTAACAACTCCGATACCTCCACCCCACCAAACTAACCTGTTCTTACGGCCAGATGGGTCTTGCCCGTCCAGTCAGCAGGCACGCCTCGTCGAAATGAGGCGGGCCCGGCCCATCCCGCTGAAGCCTAAGGCCTGATTGGCCCAGGCTCTGATTGGCCAATCAGACCTTAGACTTAGTGGGGATGGGCGGACTCGCTATGCCTAAGGCCTGATTGGTCCAGGCTTCTAGAGCCTGGGCCAATCAGGCCTTAGGCTTCGGCGGGAAGGGGCGGGCCCGCCTCATTTCGACGAGGCGTGCCTGCCGGCTGGACGGGCAAGACCGCTTTAGTATTGTTAGTTCCATGTCGTACCATCCGTCTTATCTGGCTTCTTATCTTGCCCTTCTTAAGCGGTGCAATTTTGTCTAGGATCATTGTACTGGTATTGTTCCAGTTTACAGTGAAATCCCTATTTGTGTCGAAGTTGGGGAGTAATTCGAAGTGGAACCAGAATTCAGTGGGGTTCAGAGATGGTCTGAAGGTTGTGGTTGGGCTTTCTGTGATTAATTGTGGGGTTAGGCTTTGTGTTAACTCGAATACAAGTTGGGGGCTTAATAACATACATAGTAACATAGTAGATGACGGCAGATAAAGACCCGAATGGTCCATCCAGTCTGCCCAACCTGATTCAATTTAAATTTTTTTTTTTTTTTTTTTCTTCTTAGCTATTTCTGGGCGAGAATCCAAAGCTTTACCCGGTACTGTGCTTGGGTTCCAACTGCCGAAATCTCTGTTAAGACTTACTCCAGCCCATCTACACCCTCCCAGCCATTGAAGCCCTCCCCTGCCCATCCTCCTCCAAACAGCCATACATAGACACAGACCGTACAAGTCTGCCCAGTAACTGGCCTAGTTCAATCTTTAATATTATTTTCTGATTCTAAATCTTCTGTGTTCATCCCACGCTTCTTTGAACTCAGTCATAGTTTTACTCTCCACCACCTCTCTCAGGAGCGCATTCAAGGCATCCACCACCCTCTCCGTAAAGTAGAATTTCCTAACATTGCCCCTGAATCTACCACTCCTCAACCTCAAATTATGTCCTCTGGTTTTACCATTTTCCTTTCTCTGGAAAAGATTTTGTTCTACGTTAATACCCTTTAAGTATTTGAACGTCTGAATCATATCTCCCCTGTCTCTCCTTTCCTCTAGGGTATACATATTCAGGGCTTCCAGTCTCTCCTCATACGTCTTCTGGCGCAAGCCTCCTATCATTTTCGTCGCCCTCCTCTGGACCGCCTCAAGTCTTCTTACGTCCTTCGCCAGATACGGTCTCCAAAACTGAACACAATACTCCAAGTGGGGCCTCACCAATGACCTCAGGGGCATCAACACCTTCTTCCTTCTACTGACTACGCCTCTCTTTATACAGCCCAGAATCCTTCTGGCAGCAGCCACTGCCTTGTCACACTGTTTTTTCGCCTTTAGATCTTCGGACACTATCACCCCAAGGTCCATCTCCCCGTCCGTGCATATCAGCTTCTCTCCTCCCAGCATATACGGTTCCTTCCTATTATTAATCCCCAAATGCATTACTCTGCATTTCTTTGCATTGAATTTTAGTTGCCAGGCATTAGACCATTCCTCTAACTTTTGCAGATCCTTTTTCATATTTTCCACTCCCTCTTCGGTGTCTACTCTGTTACAAATCTTGGTATCATCTGCAAAAAGGCACACTTTTCCTTCTAACCCTTCAGCAATGTCACTTACATACATATTGAACAGGATTGGCCCCAGCACCGAACCCTGAGGGACTCCACTAGTCACCTTTCCTTCCTTCGAGTGACTTCCATTAACCACCACCCTCTGGCGTCTGTCCGACAGCCAGTTTCTGACCCAGTTCACCACTTTGGGTCCTAACTTCAGCCCTTCAAGTTTGTTCAACAGCCTCCTATGAGGAACTGTATCAAAGGCTTTGCTGAAATCCAAGTAAATTACATCTAGCATATGTCCTCGATCCAGCTCTCTGGTCACCCAATCAAAAAATTCAATCAGGTTCGTTTGGCACGATTTACCTTTTGTAAAGCCATGTTGCCTCGGATCCTGTAACCCATTAGATTCAAGGAAATACACTATCCTTTCTTTCAGCAACACTTCCATTATTTTTCCAACAACTGAAGTGAGGCTCACCAGCCTGTAGTTTCCTGCTTCATCCCTGTGACCACTTTTATGAATAGGGACCACATCCGCTCTCCTCCAATCCCCAGGAATCACTCCCGTCTCCAGAGATTTGTTGAACAAGTCTTTAATAGGACTCGCCAGAACCTCTCTGAGCTCCCTTAGTATCCTGGGATGGATCCCGTCTGGTCCCATCGCTTTGTCCTCCTTCAGTTTTTCAAGTTGCTCATAAACACCCTCCTCCGTGAACGGCGCAGAATCTACTCCATTTTCTCGTGTAACTTTGCCAGACAATCTCGGTCCTTCTCCAGGATTTTCTTCTGTGAACACAGAACAGAAGTATTTGTTTAGCACATTTGATTTCTCCTCATCACTCTCCACATATTTGTTCCCAGCATCTTTTAGCCTAGCAATTCCATTTTTTATCTTCCTCCTTTCACTAATATATCTGAAAAAATTTTTATCTCCCTTTTTTACATTTTTAGCCATTTGTTCTTCCGCCTGTGCCTTCGCCAAACGTATCTCTCTCTTGGCTTCTTTCAGTTTCACCCTGTAGTCCTTTCTGCTCTCCTCTTCTTGGGTTTTTTTATATTTCATGAACGCCAACTCTTTCGCCTTTATTTTCTCAGCCACTAGGTTGGAGAACCATATCGGCTTCCTTTTTCTCTTGTTTTTATTTATTTTCTTCACATAAAGGTCCGTAGCCAATTTTATCGCTCCTTTCAGCTTAGACCACTGTCTTTCCACTTCTCTTATGTCCTCCCATCCTAACAGCTCTTTCTTCAGGTACTTTCCCATTGCATTAAAATCCGTACGTTTGAAATCTAGGACTTTAAGTATCGTGCGGCCGCTCTCCACTTTAGCCGTTATATCAAACCAAACCGTTTGATGATCGCTACTACCCAGGTGAGCACCCACTCGAACATTAGAGATACTCTCTCCATTTGTGAGGACCAGATCCAATATCGCTTTTTCCCTTGTGGGTTCCGTCACCATTTGTCTGAGCAGAGCCTCTTGAAAGGCATCCACAATCTCCCTACTTCTTTCCGATTCCGCAGACGGAACATTCCAGTCCGCATCCGGCAGGTTGAAATCTCCCAACAGCAGAACCTCCTCTTTCCTTCCAAACTTTTGGATATACACAATCAGATCCTTATCAATTTGCTGCGATTGAGTCGGAGGTCTGTAGACTACACCCACGTAGATAGAAGTTCCATCTTCTCTTTTCAGAGCAATCCATATCGCTTCTTCCTCTCCCCAGGTCCCTTGCATTTCGGTCGCTTGGATATTGATCTTTACATAGAGAGCTACTCCTCCACCTTTATGACCATCTCTGTCCTTCCTAAAAAGATTATATCCCGGTATGTTTGCATCCCATCCATGTGATTCACTGAACCATGTCTCTGTGATAGCAACAATATCTAGATCTGCCTCTAATATCAGGGCTTGCAGATCATGAACTTTGTTGCTTAGACTGCGAGCATTTGTGGTCATCGCTTTCCAGCTATTTTTCAGCGATAATCTCCTTTTTCGTATGGATTTTTGTGTCGTTTCACTTTCCGTTGCAATACTAAGAAATGAGTTGCTGATATTGCTTATGTTGCAGCCTTTACTACTATCACATCTTTTCTTTTGCCGGGGGTGGTCTCTATAATTGTCCTTCGTACATACACCACCCCCACCTTCTAGTTTAAATGCCTAGAAAAATATTGTCTAAATTTCTCTGCAAGGTTTCTTTTTCCTGCTGTAGTAATATGTAGCCCATCAGTGCAATATAGCTTCTTGTCCTTCCATGTATTCCCCATCCTCCTATGTACCTGAAGCCTTCTTGATGACACCAGGCTCTGAGCCATCTATTAAAGTCCTCTGTGTTTTTCACTCTTTGCTCTCCTTTTCCATATGCAGGCAGTATTTCAGAAAAAGCTAAAGTCTTTACAAAAGGTTTCACGCCCTCACCAAGCTCCCGAAAAGCTTTCTGTGCTGCAAGTGTGGAGTTGTTGGCCAGGTCATTTGTTCCCAGATGGATAACAACATCAGTGTTAAAATCCTTAATTATAGTCAGTATTTGCCTGGAACTCCTGGTAGCTGAAGATCCTGGAAGACATTTCACTATTTTGGTCTCCTCGCCCTGTGTTCCAAGGTTAATGCCTCTGATGATGGAATCCCCCAACAGTAATAGTTTTCTGTTTTTGGCTTTTTTATTTGTACTTAGGGTGCTCTTGTTCTCTTGAGTTTCCTTCATTGGTTCAAGTCCCACCTCCCTTCTGTTTTCCTGAGTATCGCAGTGCACTAGTGGAGCGAAGGAATTCTGTAGAGGTAATATTAGTGAAGGTGGATGTTTCTGTGTTATATGTCGCAGTCTTCCTGAGCCTACTGTGACCCATTTATTCCTGGGCTGTTTTATTCTTTGAGGTAGAGGTGGTAAGTTGGTATGATTTTGTGGAGTGATGGAAGCTGCTTTAATTGTATTCAATTCCTGTTTAAGTTTGCAGAGCTCCTCCTTAATACTGGCAAGTTGAAGACAGATGGGGCAAGCCTTAAGCCTCCAAATAGTATGTCTTGGAATTAAAGCACCACAGTGATTGCATAGAATAAAGGTCATCTTAATTGGTTGTGAAGTGACTTGATTTGAGTAGTCCTGATTATATGGGTCTCTATATGAATAGTGGTCCCTGGGGTTGGTGGGACTATAAGTAAGACTACAAGTAAGGCAGAAATATAGGCTCTATACCACCTAAAACACAGTATTTTAAACAAAACTGCAGGTTCTATCAGTGCTACCCTAAAACACAGGATTTATAACAGATTTTCCCTACTTTAGTCACCCTGAGCCACAGGCACCAGAAATATAGGCTCTATACCACCTAAAACACAGTATTTTAAACAAAAATGCAGATTCTATCAGTGCTACCCTAAAACACAGGATTTATAACAGATTTTCCCTACTTTAGTCACCCTGAGCCACAGGCACCAGAAATATAGGCTCTATACCACCTAAAACACAGTATTTTAAACAAAAATGCAGATTCTATCAGTGCTACCCTAAAACACAGGATTTATAACAGATTTTCCCTACTTTAGTCACCCTGAGCCACAGGCACCAGAAATATAGGCTCTATACCACCTAAAACACAGTATTTTAAACAAAAATGCAGGTTCTATCAGTGCTACCCTAAAACACAGGATTTATAACAGGATTTTCCCTACTTTAGTCACCCTGAGCCACAGGCACCAGAAATATAGGCTCTATACCACCTAAAACACAGTATTTTAAACAAAAATGCAGGTTCTATCAGTGCTACCCTAAAACACAGGATTTATAACAGGATTTTCCCTACTTTAGTCACCCTGAGCCACAGGCACCAGAAATATAGGCTCTATACCACCTAAAACACAGTATTTTAAACAAAAATGCAGGTTCTATCAGTGCTACCCTAAAACACAGGATTTATAACAGGATTTTCCCTACTTTAGTCACCCTGAGCCACAGGCACCAGAAATATAGGCTCTATACCACCTAAAACACAGTATTTTAAACAAAAATGCAGGAAGAGGAAATAAGATTTAACAGAGGAAAGAGAAGGATTTATTTTTTTGTGCTTTTTTATATTTTTTTTTAGTAAGAAACAGCGAGGAGAAGAGAAATTAAGCAGATATAATGCTGAAAACCAGTGAAAAGAGCAGAATATGAAATGCTGAATAACTTAGCTTTTAGAAGTTCACAGGGCAGCCTTGTTTCAGCAATGTCCCAAAGATAATGCAATTAACCTTAGAAGTAAAACAGAGCCCCTCCCTTCTCCACCTAATCAGACACAATGGCTAAAAACTAGTGAGTCAGAAATATAGGCTCTATACCACCTAAAACACAGTATTTTAAACAAAAATGCAGGTTCTATCAGTGCTACCCTAAAACACAGGATTTATAACAGGATTTTCCCTACTTTAGTCACCCTGAGCCACAGGCACCAGAAATATAGGCTCTATACCACCTAAAACACAGTATTTTAAACAAAAATGCAGGTTCTATCAGTGCTACCCTAAAACACAGGATTTATAACAGGATTTTCCCTACTTTAGTCACCCTGAGCCACAGGCACCAGAAATATAGGCTCTATACCACCTAAAACACAGTATTTTAAACAAAAATGCAGGTTCTATCAGTGCTACCCTAAAACACAGGATTTATAACAGGATTTTCCCTACTTTAGTCACCCTGAGCCACAGGCACCAGAAATATAGGCTCTATACCACCTAAAACACAGTATTTTAAACAAAAATGCAGGTTCTATCAGTGCTACCCTAAAACACAGGATTTATAACAGGATTTTCCCTACTTTAGTCACCCTGAGCCACAGGCACCAGAAATATAGGCTCTATACCACCTAAAACACAATATTTTGAACAAAAATGCAGGAAGAGGAAATAAGATTTAACAGAGGAAAGAGAAGGATTTATTTTTTTGTGCTATTTTATATTTTTTTTTAGTAAGAAACAGGGAGGAGAAGAGAAATTAAGCAGATATAATGCTGAAAACCAGTGAAAAGAGCAGAATATGAAATGCTGAGTAACTTAGCTTTTTAAGTTCACAGGGCAGCCTTGTTTCAGCAATGTCCCAAAGATAATATTTAAGTGCCTTGCCCTGCAAGGATCTGCACCCAGTGTCACTTCCGTCACGCCCTCCCCTGCCAAGTTCTGCACCCAGCCCTCCTTCCCTCCCTGCCCTGCACTCAGTCCCTTTCCCTACCAGGCTGTGAACCAAGTCCCCTTCCCTGCCAGGCTCTGAATACTGTCCCCCCTCCCTGCCAGGTTCTGAACACTGTCCCACCTTCCTTCCCTGTACCCTCACCCCCTAAAAAGAGGCAAACTCATCAGTGATGTCACAATGTCTTGATTGTCTCGTACTCCCCTCTGCCCTCTAACCCATCCAGCAGATTACCGGTAACCCTTCCCCTTAACTTAAACCACCTAGTGGTAGGCCAGGACCGGAGGGATCCCTCCCATCTCCTACCCTGGCCGACACTAACAATTACCATCCTCCCTCCTTCCCTCCCTCGTATCTGTTTGTTCCCTGGTGGTCCAGCATGTATCCCCCGCTGAAATCCTCCAGAAGATTGTAAAGGTAAGTAGCCAGCAGCGCACCTAGGCTGACATGCAGCAGCGAGCTTTTTGTGCTGCCGGTCAGCAGCACGAAAAGCTCGCTGCTCGTGCCGGCCTGGGTGCACCGCTGGCTACTTACCTTTACAATCTTTTGGAAGATTTCAGTGGGGGATACACGCTTGGCCACCAGGGAACAACAGGTAAGCGAGGGAGGGTGGTAATTGTTAGTGTTGGCCAGGGCAGGAGATGGGAGGGATCCCTCCTGTCCCGATCTAAGACAGGCCTGCAGAAAGTTCAGGAGGGTTTCGGGTGGTCACTGGGGGATGACCTGAATATAAACTGGGACCCCCATTTATGGTCCAGTTTTTTCACCCAGAAATCCCGGTTTATATTCGAGTATATACGGTACCTTCATTGGTTCCAGTCCCACCTCCCTTCTGTTTTCTTGAGTATGTCGGTCGGTGCATTAGTGGAGCGAAGAAATTCTGTAGAGGTAATATTTGTGAAGGTGGATGTTTCTGTGTTACATGTCAGTCTTCCTGAGCCTACTGTGAACCATTTATTCCTGAGCTGTTTTATTCTTTGAGGTAGAGGTGGTAAGTTGGTATGATTTTGTGGAGTGATGGAATTTGCTTTAATTGTATTCAATTCCTGTTTAAGTTTGCAGAGCTCCTCCTTGATGCTAGCAAGTTGAAGACAGATGGGGCAAGCCTTAAGCCTCCAAATAGTGTGTATTGGAATTAAAGCACCACATTGATTGCATAGAATAAAGGTCCTCTTGATTGGTTGTGAAGTGAATTGATTTGAGTAGTCCTGATTATTTGGTTCTCTATACAGTGGAACCTCGGTTTGCAAGTAACCCGGTTTGCGAGTGTTTTGCAAGGCAAGCAAAACGCTCCCGCAAACCTTAACTCGCAAAATGAGCAATGTCCCGCTAAACGAGCACCCCCCTGCTTGAACCGGCATCACACCCCTCGCCCGTGAACACCCCCCCCCCTGAGAACTACATCGCACCCCCGTGCTGGAAGTGGCATCCGCCTGCCCGCCCACCCAAACAAGCTCCTTACCCCTCAGAGAGAACGAGAGCCAGAAGGCCTTGAGCATGCACAGATGCTCAAGGCCCAGCCCAGGCAAGAGGGCGGGATCTTTCCTTAAATGGTACCGGCACGCAGCAGATAGGGTAAGGAGTTGTTTGGTTAGGCGGGCAGGCAGGTGCCGCCTCCAGCACGGGAGTGCGATGCTGGTTTGAGCGGGGGGGGAGGAGGAAGTGGAACGAATCAAAGCGAGTTTCCCTTACTTCCTAAGGGGAAACTCGCTTTGATATACGAGCATGCTTCTGGAATGAATTATGCTCCTAAACCAAGGTTCCACTGTATATGAGCAGAGATCCCTGAGGGGAGGTGTAGGGAGGGTGGGACTATACTTCTTACCCTTTTTCCTATGAGGCGGAAGAGGAAATAAGATATAGCAGAGGACAGAGAAGGGTTTATGGTGTTTTTTTTTTTAGTAAGAAACGGAGGAGAAGAAGAGAAATTAAGCAGATATAATGCTGTAAATCAGTGATAAGAGCAGAATATGAAATTCTGAGTAACTTAGCTTTTAGAAGTTTTCAGGGCAGTCTTATTCTCAGCACTCGCCCTCCCATCCCTGCTGTCCCTGGATTACACTTCTTACGGTAAGTAACTGTGCTTTATAAAAACAGTTTGCAGTATTATACCTAGGTATGTGCCCTTTGTGTGATTTATTCATTCTTAACATAATTAATCACTAAAACAGAACAGAACCTGTCATAATTGTTGCTGTGATTGGATTTCCCTATAGCAGCGGTCCCCAACCTTTTTGACACCAAGGCCTGCTTTTATAGCAAGTATTTCCAGCAACCGGTAAAGGTGGGGGGGAGGATTTGGGGGCGGGTTCGTAGGGCAGTTTTATACACAATATACATTAACAAAATTAATAAAAAAAAAGTTTTTCCTCTCTCTTTTAGGTTCTAGTTCATGCTTGCTCTGGCAGGATACACATTTCAAATCTGACGTATTGTAATCACAAAATAAAAAATGCAATTATTTTTTCTACCTTTTGTTGTCTGGTCATTTTGGTTTTCCATCATCTTGGTCCCGGTTTCTCTTTCTGCTTTTTGTCTATCTTTCCAGTGTCTGCTGTCTGTTTTTTCTCCTTCCTTATGCCTGTCTCCAACATAATGATTTTTCCCTTTCAGCTGTCTTAACTTTTTCTTTTCTTTTTTGCCTCTGTTCTCTCAAATCTTGCCCTCTCTCACCCTTCTTCTTTTTAAATTTTCAGCTACCTCTCAATTCTCCATCTTCTCTGTCCCTAGCTCTCCCATTTCTCATCCCACTCCTTTCCCAGCCTCCTATTCCTTCTATCTTCTCCCCATTACCACAGTCCTATCACTGTACTCGCTATTCTCTCACTAGTCATCTCCCTTTTGACCTCATTCACATGGCTCACCACTTTCAGAACCCCCTCCCTCTCTTCACTGGTCAGGCTATATCTCAATTCCCTTTTTCTCATTCCTCCATGCAGAAGAACCCTGATGATCCTGCCAACCCATCTCCCTGTGCAGCGAGGCCCTGACATACCTCCGTTTTGAAAAGTGCAGCAGCGGCAGCACTGAACAGGCTGCTTTGCTGCTTTCCCTGGGGCCTTCCCTCTGGGGAAGGCCCCTGGGGCATCACTGATAACATTAATGGACGTAGTAGCAGAGGGAAGGCAGAGAAGCAGCCTGTTCAGTGCTGCCGCTGCTGCGCTTTTCAGAACGAAGGAGGGTGGATACTCTCGTGGCCCAGCTGTCAGATGTCTGTGGCTTGCTAGTGGGCCACGGACCGGTGGTTGGGGATCCCTGCCCTATAAGGTATTTAAAAGGTATAGCAAAAATTTTTTTAAAGTTGGACTTAAAATTGTTTGTATGAGGTCTGTGCACGTTAATTAAGTGGTAAATATATATAGAGAGGAAACCATTGTGCTTCTTACCACTGGTAGTGTAAGATTTTACAGGCCTTTTGTTTAGAAACCTGAAGAAGGAAACTTCATTTGGAAATGAGCACTACTTTTTCCATAATATATTTATTATTATATATATTTGTTTTAGTTTAAACAGATTTCACAAGCTTATGAAGTACTGTCTGACCACAAGAAGAGAGACTTGTATGATAAAGGTGGTGAACAGGCTATCAAGGAGGGTGGCATGAGTGGTGGCGGTTTTGGCTCCCCAATGGATATTTTTGATATGTTCTTTGGTGGAGGTGGAAGAATGCAGAGAGAGAGAAGAGGTAACTTGAGCTATTATGTAAGATTTATTACTCTGACACTTCAGTATTTTTCTTTCATGACTTTAACCATATGAACTGACAGCTATGTTAAGATCTTAAATTTTGTCTTATCTCCAAGCACAACCAGGATATAAAAATCCTTATGGGTAATGTCGGCTACCATCCCTATGAAGGAAAAGCTCTCCACCTTTAGTAAAACCTTTTTATAATGTTGTGTACCATGCATGTATTTCTGATGCACAGGACCATGCCAGTTGGCATTTTGGATAGGTCAATGCTCACCTTCCATAATCTGTCCAGACTATCCAAGAGAAGGCTGATGGGTTATGCATTCCAGATTTGAGAACCTACAGCTGTGCTGTGCAGTCCCTCAGAGCCAGTGTTTATCCCAGGACAAGCAGGCAGGTATTCTCACAAGTGGGTGACGTGATCCAACGAAGCCCTGATGCGGACGTCTCACAAGCAATCTTGCTTGAAGAAACTCGAAGTTTCGAGACGCCCGCACCGCGCATATGCGAGTGCCTTCCCGCCCAGCGCAGGGCGCGTCTCCTCAGTTCTTACTTTTCCGCGGAGCCGAGAAGTCAGTCTTCGACTCTCTGCGTGCAGTTTCTTCACTTGTGCCTTCTTAAGTCCGCGGTTTTGGGTTAATTTTCTCACAATCGCTGATTTTTGTTGTGTTTTATTGTTTTTCAAAAAAAAAAATTTCTTCCATCCGTTCAACCGGCTTCGATCTTGCGGCGGAGCTCTTCCTGCCTATGTCCCGGCCTGCTACCGGTTTTAAAAAGTGTTCCAAGTGCCAGTGAGCGATTTCATTGACGGACCCTCATCGGCACTGTATTCGGTGTCTCGGGCCTCAACGCCTTCCAAAATCGTGCCGGCCTTGTCAACACTTACAGCCCGTACTTTCAAGCGTCGTTGCCTCTTGTGGGAGCAGCTTTACAGCATGGAGTCTAAGATGGAGCTTTCGTCATCGAAGGGTGCTTCACCTTTGACCTCATCCGAAGCTGTCCAGCCTTCCACATCTTCTGCTCCGAGCCTCATCAAACCTGCTTCGTTTGTACCGGCTCAGCCTTCGACGCCGGCTGCGGTGCCTTCCTCTGTCTCTTCAGGTCAGATAGCGCAGCAGCCCATTCCCCCGGTAGTGCTCAAAGTGCCCAAGACTTCTAAGTCCAAGCACTCTCACACTGCTCAGAGGGAGCACGAAGCCCGTGCAGGTGGTCCCGTTGCTGATGCGGATCCATCCTTGCCTGATTCGTTCCAGACCTTACTTGAGAAGCAATTCATTCAGCTCTTTACCACAATGAGGCCGAAGCTTCTCTCTCAATTCCAGCCTGGGCATGTGGAGGTCTCCTGCGAGGTCGAGCCGCCTCCTGTGGCTCAGCCATACGCACACTCTCTACAGGGAGCAGAGTCTCTGCGAGTGTCTGGTCTGGCATTGATGCATGCATCGCAAGGAGCAGAGTCTTTGCCCATGCCTCCATTGGAACCGATTCACTCGATGCAAGGAGTAGAGTCTTTGCGAGTGCCTCCATTGGAACTGATCCACTCGATGCAAGGGCTCGAATCTTTGCGAATGCCTCTTGCTTCCAGCCATCCACCTCTGCTTCGATCCACCGCTTCCAGCCCCATACACTCTTTGGGGGCCTCAGCGAAGACACACTCGCCTCGTCTGTCGAGGCCTGCTTCCAGACATAGCTCGCATCATCAATCGAGACATTCTTCGAGGCATTCATCAATGCCTAACCATGAAAGACCAAGTAGATTCCTTAATCAGAAAGGGATTTTTCACTCTCTGGAAACTCAGATCCCTTAAAGCTTATTTTGTTACATCGGTTTTTGGAATCCTAGTCCAATCCTTCGTACTAAGCCTGCTTGACTACTGTAACATCGCCTATTTGGCAATTTCCCAAAAAAATATGCGACGCCTACAACTGTTGCAGAATGTGGAAGTCAGACTAATCTTTGGACTAAAAAAATTTGACCACGTGACACCCTACTACCGGCAGCTACATTGGCTGCCGATGAAGGCACGCGTAAAGTTCAAATTTGCCTGTTTCTGCTTTAAGGCATTACACGGACTTGCCCCCAGATACATTACTGACCTTTTCTCCTTCTCAACCAACAGACACAAGAGAAGTTCACATTCCAACTTCGTTTCCCCCCCAGTGAGAGGTTGCAAACTGAAAAAACACCATGAATTCCTTCTCTCACACCAAGCAGCATCATGGGGTAAAGACCTAGAACAATTACTTTCGCCCTCTACTTATGAGGTATTTAGGAAACGTCTAAAAACACACCTGTTCCTAAAACATCTTGACAACTGATCCACTTATCTCTTTCCTCTCAATAGCGACCTACTGTCCTTTTGATCACTTTCCTCCTCTACAATGAATTTCCTGTCTAATTACTTCTCTTTCTTCTTCCCCTCTTGAAGTCAGTCAATTTGTACCTTTGCTTAATCTTTTGGAAACCGCATAGAACTTCACGGTATTGCGGTATATAAGCTATTATTATTATTATTCATCCAGGCATGCCTCGCCTCATCGGAAGCAGCCTTTTCTACAGTACTCATCACCGGCTACTTCACCTCCTCCTATGCTGGAGCTTGAGGACATGATGGGATCTTTTTCCCCATCGAGATCCCCGTCCTCATTGGATCCAGAAGCCTCGACATCCTCGAGTCCTTATCAAGGCCCTGCTTTGGAAGACCAGCTGTCTTTCTTCTTTTCGTCGTCAGATGGCAGCTGATTTGGACATTCAACTGGACACTGGGTCCAAATTTTCGAAGGAGTATCTCGAGACCATGCATCTCCCTCAACCTCCTGCTGAGTCTCATAAGCTGTTGGATCAGACCTTTGTCCGCTGTCTGGAGACCCCCTATTCCATCCCCGCTGTTCTGGGGAAATTGGATGCCAGATACCGCACGGTTCATCATAAGGGGTTTGACGGTGCCCAGCTATCCCATCAATCCCTTTTGGTGGAATCTTCATTGAAGAGGTCTCGCCCCTCCCAGGTATATGCCACTGTTCCACCTGGCAGGGAGGGCAAGACAATGGACATGTTCGGCAGGCGCATTTATCAGAACTCTATGATGACGTCCAGAGTAGAGAATGACACAGTGGCGGTTTACCCGGGGCTACCGCTTTTAGCTGCGGGTAACCCGCCAAAAACGGGGAATGAAAATTAGCAGCCTCTGCGGGGACGGGGACAAGGGCGTGCGGTCCCCTAAGCCCCCACCCGCACGCCGGCTTGATCGTTTAACCAGCTTCCTCTCTCCACCTCACCTTAGTTTGCCGGCTTTCTTTTTCGGCGACCGGAACGCTTTCAAAAGAGCCGCGCATGCGTGGCTGCTCAGTATTCAATCTTCTGCTCTGACCCAACCGGAAACAGGAAGTTGCAGCAGAGCAGAAGATTGAACTTTGAGCAGCTGTGCGTGGTGGTCACCGAAAAAGAAAGCCAGCAAACTAAGGAGAGCTGGAGAGAGGAAGCTGGTTAAACGATAGAGCCGGCGTGCGGGTGGGGGCTGCGGGGACCGCGTGTTCCGGCTCACACAAGGAAGGAGGAGGTGAAAGGGAAAAGTTTCTCTTTCTTGGAAATGTGGAAGGCAGAGTGGGGAGAAGACGCTGGAAGGGAAGAAGAAGACAGATGCCAGACTATGGGGGAGCGGAGGGAAGAAGATGGGTGCTAGACCAATTGTGGGAGGGGGTGAAGGGAGAGGCACAGTAACAGCAAATGGAAGACGCAGAGAGAAGACACACAGTGGATGGAAGGAATTGAATGAGAAGATGTGGAAAGCAGAAACCAGACAACAAAGGTAGAAAAATTCTATTTATTTATTTATTTTTTTGCTTTAGGATAAGGTAGTATATTAGTTGTGTTGATAAAAATTTATAAACAAAGCCCTGCCAGCTGAACATCTTTCTCTAGTTCAGCAGCAGGAACTTTGATTTATAAGAAAGGAATAAGCGAAATATTACAATACTAAGGCTTATATGGAAGCTGTGGGGACGGTGACGGGGCGGTGAATGGGATGGCAGTGGCGGTGAAAGATATGGCAGTGACGGTGACGGGGTGGTGAAGGGAACGGCGGTGACGGGGCGGTGCAGAGGATGGTGGGCCGGGGACTGTGCAGTAACAGGGACAGATTTTTCCCCCGTGTCATTCTCTAGTCCAGAGTTCTCAATTACAATTTTCATTTTATTACCTATTTTGAGTTTTCGTATCTGTCCTTCCCAAGTTCATGCCCTACTTGGATTCTCGAGCACATTTTGAATACCAGGAAGTCCTGGCTTCTTTGTCCCAACTCCGGTTGCAATTGATGCAGTCCTCATACGATGCCTTTGAGTTGTCTGCTCGGGCTACTGCTTCCTCGGTGGTCATGCGACGCCTTGCGTGGCTCCGGACCATCGACATGGACCCCAATCTGCAGGACAGGCTGGCTAATGTCCCGTGCGTTGGTACTGACCTCTTCAATGAGTCCATTGAGGCGGCAACCAAGAAGCTTTCGGACCACGAGCAGTCTTTCCAATCTATTCTCCGTCCGAAGCCAAAGCCAGCTCCTCCTCGTCCTTCATGCCCGCCTTTGATTTACCAGCAGTGTTTCCACCTAAACAGGCTCCTGCCATCCATCAGCCTGTTAAGAGGCAGCATCCGCAGAAACAACAGCAGAAGCCTCAACCCTCTGCTGTCCCCAAGGCTCCTCAGCCTTTTTGATTGTCTCCTTCAAAGCATAATATCAGTCGTTCTGCCTTTCCCCGTTTTTCCCCGTATCGGAGGTCGTCTCCATCATTTTTACCACCGATGGACGACTATTACCACCGACCTCTGGGTCCTGTCCATCGTAAGGGAGGGATACTCTCTTCAGTTCCATCAAGTTCCTCCGGAACATCCTCCAAGAGAGTATTCTTCCTCCTCTGCCCAGACCGCCCTTCTTCTTCAGGAAGCTCAGGCTTTGCTCCAGCTCCTGGTTGTCGAGGAGGTTCCTTTGGCTCAACAGAACAAGGGTTCTTACTCCCGGTACTTCCTTTTTCCGAAGAAGACGGGCGATCTGCGTCCTATTTTGGATCTCGGGGTGCTTTGACCAAATATCTGGTCAAAGAAAAGTTTTGTATGCTGACCCTGGCATCTCTGTATCCCCTCCTCGAGCGGAACGACTGGTTATGCTCTCTGGATCTCAAGGAGGCCTACACTCGCATTCCCATTCATCCGGCCTCCCGTCAATACCTCAGATTTCGAGTGGGACATCTTCATCTTCAATACCGAGTGCTCCCTTTCGGCCTGGCATCGTCACCCAGAGTCTTCACCAAGTGCCTGGTAGTGGTGGCCGCAGCACTCAGGAACCATGGTGTTCAGGTGTTTCCCTACCTGGACGACTGGCTCATCAAGGATTCCACGTCTCAGGGGGTCGTCCTGGCGACCCAGCAGACTATCTGGTTCCTGCAGAGTCTGGGGTTAGAGATCAACTTTCCAAAATCCCATCTTCAACCTTCTCAGACTCTTCCATTCATCGGAGCTGTTCTGGATACTATCCAACTCAGAGCGCTCCTCCCTCCACAATGTCTGGAAGCTCTTCTTCGTCTTTGTCATTCAGTGTTCTCTCACCCGTCCATCTCAGCGAGACTCATGATGGTTCTTCTGGGCCACATGGCTTTTCGCTGGTGAATGCTGTCTTCCAATCTATCCAGAGGCTTACTGTTTCACATGCCTCCCCATTAGAAGGTTCTCACGACCGACTCTTTGACTTATGCTTGGGGGCTCATCTGGATGGTCTCCGCAATCAAGGCTATTGGACCAGTACAGACCGCCAGTGCCACATCAATCTCCTGGAACTCAGGGTGATTTTCAATGCTCTCAATGCTTTTCAACATCTGCTTCATGACTGTGTAGTCCTTATTCGCACGGACAACCAAGTCACCATGTATTATGTCAACAAGCAGGGAGGCACGGGATCAGCCTCACTCTTGTCAGAAAGCTCTGAAAGTTTGGGATTGGGCAATTTGCCACAACACCTTCCTCAAAGCTGTCTACATTCAGGGGGCGGACAATGCCTTGGTGGACAACTTGAGTCATCTTCTGCAGCCTCACGAGTGGACTCTCCATTCCACGCCCCTTCATCACATTTTCTCTCTGTGGGGAACGCCTCAGATAGACCTCTTTGCAGCCCCCCACAACTTCAAACTGCCTCAGTTCTGCTTCAGGATCTACACTCCTCATCGCCTTGAGGCAGATGCTTTTCTTCTGGACTGGATGAGTCTTTTTCTATATGCGTTTCCTCCATTTCCTCTCATTCAAAAGACTAGTCAAGCTGAAGTCCGACCATGCCACCATGATTCTGATTGCTCCTCGGTGGCCCAGACAACCTTGGTACTCCCTTCTACTTCAATTCAGCAGCAGGGAGCCCTTCCTTCTGCCAGTGTTTCCATTGCTGCTTACACAGCATCAGGGATCTCTGCTTCATCCCAACCTGCAGTCTCTCCATCTGACAGCTTGGTTCCTCTCAATGTAACTCCTCTCCAGTTTTTGCAAGCTGTGAGGGATGTTTTGGAAGCTTCATGGAAGCCTGCTACTAGACAATGCTATCACCAAAAATGGACTAGATTTTCTACTTGGTGTTTTTCTCATCATTAGGAGCCTCAACATTCCTCCTTATCTTCTGTTTTGGACTATCTTTTGCACCTTTCTCATTCTGGCCTCAAGTTTACATCGATACGAGTCCATCTTAGTGCAATTGCTGCTTTCCATCAGCCGCTTCAAGGGAGACCTCTCGCTGCTCATCCTGTGGTTTCCAGATTCATGAAAGGGCTTTTCCATGTCAATCCTCCTCTCAAACCGCCTCCAGTGGTTTGGGACCTCAATGTTGTTCTTTCTCAGCTTATGAAACCTCCATTTGAACCTATTGACAAAGCTCATCTGAAGTATCTCACTTGGAAAGTTGTGTTTCTCATTGGCCTCACTTCTGCTTGTCGAGTTAATGAGCTTCAAGCATTGGTTGCGGATCCACCTTTTACAGTGTTCCATCATGACAAGGTGGTTCTTTGCACTCATCCAAAATTCCTTCCTAAAGTTGTCTCGGAATTTCATCTCAACCAATCCATTGTTCTTCCAGTGTTTTTGCCAAAGCCTCATTCTCATCCTGGAGAATCAGCTCTTCATACTCTGAACTGTAAGCGTGCTTTGGATTTCTATCTAGAACGCACCAAACTGCACAGAACTGCTCCTCAACTTTTCATCTCCTTTGATCTGAACAAGTTGGGACGTCCTATCTCTAACGTACCATCTCCAACTGGATGGCGGCTTGTATCTCTTTCTGCTATGCCCAAGCTGGATTGTCCCTTCACAGTAAAGTCACAGCCCATAAAGTCAGAGCAATGGCAGCTTCTGTAACTTTCCTCAGATCTACACCTATTGAGGAAATTTGTGGAGCTGCTACATGGTCCTCAGTTCATACCTTCTCTTCTCACTATTGTCTGGATGCTTTCTCCAGACGGGATGGACAGTTTGGCCAAACAGTATTGCAAAATTTATTCTCCTAAGTTGCCAACTCTGCCACCATCCCACTTTGGTTAGCTTGGAGGTAACCCTCTTGTGAGAATACCTGCCTGCTTGTCCTGGGATAAAGCACAGTTACTTACCGTGACAGTTGTTATCCAGGGACAGCAGGCAGCTATTCTCACATCCCATCCACCTCCCCTGGGTTGGCTTCTCTGCTAGCTATCTGAATTGAGGAGATGCGCCCTGTGCTGGGCGGGAAGGCACTCGTGCATGCGCGGTGCGGGCGACTCAACTTCGAGTTTCATCAAGCAAGACTGCTTGTGAGACGTCCGCATCGGGGCTCCGTTGGATCACGTCACCCACTTGTGAGAATAGCTGCCTGCTGTCCCTGGATAACAAGTGTTACGGTAAGTTAACTGTGCTTTCTCATTCGTGGTGGGTGAACTTCTGCAGTCTGTTTGGTTGGTGGGCCTATGATAGTTTTCCTTTTTTGGGGGGTTAGGGGAAGTAGTCTAATGATTAGTGCAGTAGACTGAGGATCTGCAGTAACCATTTAGCTACTCTTAAGGGTTCAATTCCCATTGTCATTCCTTTTGTCCTTGGGTAAGTTGCTGAATCCTCTATTGGCCCAGGCACAAAACTTAAATTGAGCCCACTGGGGACAGAAGTATTTTTACATATGTAAATTGCCTTGTTCTTACTATAGAAAGACTATTTCCAGTGCAATAGGTGAGACATTCTAGACAGAGTTATTTCCCCCTAGCTGCATTCTGCTGCAGGAGGAATCCACTCCGGATTTTTCACTCTGCCTCTGTTGTACTTCACTTATCGCTTTTGAGATAAAAAAAAATTAGTCAGTTGACTAGGATTTAAAAAAAAACAAACAAAAAACATATTTGAAGGACTGGTACTGAACTATGCATTTGCATGGGTAACAGGAAAAAAATATTCCTCCAATCTGTAACACCCCAGGCTTCAGAATAAGGAACTGTCTGTCTTTTCTGAGTTTCTTTCTAAACATCGGGGAAAATTTGTATATGCATACCAAGAAAGTCCATCTTATTTCTGAAGAATAATTTTAATATTCCGTCTTTATCTGGTGATAGCGCTACTGTAATTAAGAGTGTAGCTGGTTTAGCTAATTCTCGATCTGATGTTTCTAAGATTGTTGAAATATCTTGAGGTTCAGGTCGTTCTTGTTTGTTTCATATAGTCAATGGCAAATAGTAAGCACATGCTAGAGGAGGCAAAGGATCTTCTGGAATTTTCAAAATTTCAAGAAAATAACATTTAATCATGTCTAGGTAGGTGTAGAAAGAATCTTAGGAAAATTTATTAATCTTAGATTATTAATTCTGCTGTTATTTTGTAGAGCCTCCATTTTCCTCTGCAAGAAAATGTTCTCTAATTACCATATCTTGATTTTGTTTTAAGGCAACAGTTTCTTTACCTATTATTTTCACATCAGTTTACCCTGTTGCAGCCTGCATAGAAAGAAAATCAGACTTGGGGAATAACCAGAATAACGGTGCGGTGTTTCCCACAGCGCCGGAAAAAACATGTCCCATCTAAGGCTTCATCTAAGGCAAGGCAGATATTGGGTTGTATCAATAGAAGTTTCGTCAGCCGAAAGCCTGAAGTCATAATGCCGTTGTACAAGGCCATGGTGAGACCTCATCTGGAGTACTGTGTGCAATTCTGGAGGCCACATTACAGTAAAGATGTGCGCAGAATTGAATCGGTTCAACGGACAGCCACCAGGATGATCTCGGGGCTCAAGGGTCTCTCGTACGAAGAAAGACTGAACAAATTGCAGCTCTACACTCTTGAGGAACGTAGGAAGAGGGGAGACATGATCGAAACATTTAAGTACCTCATGGGACGTGTCGAAGTGGAAGATGATATTTTCTTTCTCAAGGGACCCTCGGCCACAAGAGGGCACCCGCTCAAACTCAGGGGCGGAAAATTTCATGGCGACACCAGAAAGTATTTCTTCACAGAGAGAGTGGTTGATCATTGGAACAAGTTTCCAGTGCAGGTGATAGATGCAGACAGCGTGCCAGACTTTAAGAATAAATGGGATACCCATGTGGGATCCCTACGAGGGTCAAGATAAGGAAATTGGGTCATTAGGGCATAGACAGGGGGGTGGGTAAGCAGAGTGGGCAGACTTGATGGGCTGTAGCCCTTTTCTGCCGTCATCTTCTATGGTTCTATGTTCTATGTTTCATCTCATGCACGCTGCTATAAACCGGCACCTGCACAATCAGTTGCACATGGCCGCAACAAACACCGACGAAAGAGAGCCTCTGAATAAACAAGACTACTACTGCTGCACTGAAACCCAACGAGGAGAACAAGTGTGAGCATGAAATTGCACCGCTACTGCTGCGCTGTAACCAACAAGGAAACCAAGCGCGTGCATGCAAAGGGCGGGAAAGTCCCGGCTCCCTCAACGGATTTCTAATCATAAAACTTAGCCTCAATAAAATATCCATTCCTTAAACGTATGTGGACTGAACCCACAGTACTAAGACTCCCAAACAGAACCTGAAGTTTAAACAACAGTAAAAAGCACATACATACTCACAAGCTTGTTAGGGCTGATTGAAGCCAGTAAGAGCTGGTTGTGCAGCAATAATGGGGCAGAATATAGCAGCTGTGGTCTCCTTTTTTTTTTTTTTTTTTAACATTGAAGGGAAAGAAGAAAAAATCGAGACCCAGTCAAACTCTCTAGCAATGGAGGGAGGGTGAGGCAGGGATCTGGGGGGGCCCAGGTGTAACCCCTAAAGCTGGCACCGTTCAGCCGGACACCCCTGTCTCACTGAAGAGAAAATCTCAACAGGAGAAATAGCATTGCCAGCTCACTGAAGAGAAACCTCAACAGGAGAAAATAAAGTTCCAGTCACAGCCAGAATCCAGGAGCTATTCGAATAGCAACCATCACGAATTAACCCCCTCCACCTCTGTGCTCATGAAGCGCCGTCAACACCTTGAGAAGATTCATGGAAGCATACTGTTGGGGAACAAACCCCACTTGGTCATGCCCAATTAGCTGAGGCAGAAACACATTCAACCGAGCAGCCAAGATAGAGGCCAGCAACTTAACATCCTGGTTTAACAAGGAGATCGGGTGGTAGGAACCAACTTGCGTGTCGTCCTTCCTGGGTTTCGGAATCAAGGTGATAAGAGCTAGATTGCTCTGGAGGCCCGAAGTGGTGGTGGAGAGGAAATGGAAATAATTGCCCAAGGGCTGGGCAGTCAGATCTGGCACTAGTTTATAATATTCTGGGCCAAACCCATCGGATCCCGGAGATTTAGTAAGTTTCAGCTTCTTAATCCCAAGCCTAATTTCCTCCAAAGAGATAGGAGCATTCAGTTGCTCTACCTGAACCCCAGATAACTTTGGAAGACATATATCCCAGAAAAAGCGTTCCCGGTCTGCATCCGTAAATTCCCTCCTCGCATAGAGTGCACTATAGAACTCCATAAATTGCTCCTGAATTTGAGCTTCCTGAGTAAAGCTTTCTCCCCGAGAGTTCTTCATTAACCGAATAATCTGTTTATTCCGATAGGGCCTGACCATATTCACAAGAAGTTTGCCCGCCTTTCCGCCCCACTGATAAAGACGAAATTTCAGATGAGCACGGTGATCCAAAATTTCATTAATCTGTGAGTGCTAAACTTTCATTTGCTGACTATCCGACCCCACCAAAGTCACACGATGACGTTTACGCAACGTTGCCAGTTGCTCTGACAGAGCAAGAAGTTTCTCCCCCTGCTGTTTGCGCATGGTGGCCACATATTGGATGATATGTCCCTGCAACATCGCCTTAGAGGCTTCCCAGAACACTGCTGGGTCGATATCGGAAGTGTTATGTGCATTGTATTCCACCCACTTGGCTTGCAAATACTCGTGGAACTTCTGATCATAATACAAAGTGGCTGGAAAGCGCCAGGAGCTATCCCCCCCTCTGTTCCATGACCGCCATTGTCAGTAGTACTGCAGAATGATCTGAGCGGATGTTATCTTCTGTAGTGACTTTGTCCACCCGGGGAAAAAGAGCATTGGACACCAGGACGTAGTCCAATCGGGAATACATAGAATGAGGATGGGAGCAGTGGCGTACCTAGGGTATGTGGCACCCGGGGCCCATCATTTTTTGACACCCCCCCATGTAAAAAAATATTTTTTGTAATGACCATGAAATGGAATAAATGGTCAGAATAGAAACAGGCAGTGAAAATTTTCTTATATTCCAAACATAACATAACATAAATTATGTCTGAATTGTCATGACATCAGAAGTACATATGGAGTAGTTGCAGGTGATGCTTGGGACAGTTCTGATTGTGTTAGTTCGGTTTTATGTGTTTTTTGAATAGAAGGGTTTTTATTTCTTTTTGAAGGTTTTGCAGTCTGTGGTCGATGTCAATTGGTTGTAGGGTTGGGGGTCGAGTGTTGCAGCTCGAATGGCTAGGAGGTTGTCAAACAGTTTTTTTTTCTTTTGACGTTTTTGGTTGGAGGGTGTGTAAATGGTGCGTGAGTTCTCCTATGTCTGTTTGAAGTGGATTGAATTATTTAGCTGAAGAAATTAGTTACCCCCTCATCCCACACACATTAATTCTCTTCCATTTTTGTTCCCATTATAAAAAACACTGATAAGTTCCCAGAAAAAAATACATTAAAATAAGAAGTGAAAACAAAGGCCCCTACAGATGAGAACATAACATAAGAATAGCCTAACTGGGTCAGACCAATGGTCCATCATGCCCAGTAGCCCATTCTCATGGTAGCCAATCCAGGACACTAATACCTGGTCAAAACCCAAAGAGTAGCAACATTCCATGCTACCGATCCAGGGCAAGCAGACACTTCCCCCATGTCTTAATAACAGATTATGGACTTTTCCTCCAGGAATTTGTCCAAATCTTTCTTAAAACCAGCTACACTATCTGCTTTTACCATAACTTCTGGCCACTTCATTTTTAAGTTTAGATCTTTCCTTTCAAACAGAGACCTTGCTAGATGTCAAATACAGCACAAGGTAACTTCACATGGACTTAGCTGTGCAGGAAATGTGAATCTCCTCATACACCCACCATATAGTGCAAAAATGTGCAAAGGTCTGTTTTTTTCTTTCGATCACTACATAGCCTAATGCCATACAAGCAGCGCTGTTACAAACATATTCTGTAGGTCAATGCTAAGGATAACAAAGTTTCCTTCCTTGGACCAGAAGGAGATACTGATAAACCACTGGAAGAGATCCCAACACAACACCCAAAGACCCACTCAGTGTGTGAACCAATTGAGTGGAGTGGACTAACTGGGGGGTGGAAATGGGCCCGGAGTTTGCTCAGCAGAATTTCCCAGACCACCTCTTCCTCTCAACACATTGACACGCTGCCACCACCACCACTAGAAACACCTCACTGGGTAGGCCAGCTATGCTATAAACTTTATAAAACACATTATTATATTTTCTTATAAAGCACATATTTTAACTGAACTCTCTGACATCCTCAGCCTTTCCATTCACAAAAATAGAAGGAAGAAAAGTTCCCATTTCCTGCTGTTTCATGTCCCCGGCCTATACAATATTTTTTTTCTGCAGACCCTTCAAAAGTCTGACCAAATCCTCGTTTCACTTGCATTATAAAGTACTGAGGATGCCATCTCTCCTCAATCCCAGGTCATAAAGTCTAAGACAGTAGCGCAAACTAATGCTGCCAGATTCAGGAAAAAAATTTTGATTCGATTCAGCCTATTGAATTGGTTTTTCAATTCGATTTTCCTGCCCAGTTGGGTGATTTTTTTCAAAACTCCTGGTGGGTTTTATAGCTTTTTCACCCCCTTTGGCTTCTCCTAACCACACTGGCGCTGTGGTGTAAATAAAATAAAGAAACAAAAAGGACTTTTCCTCTCTCTGTTAAATCCTAGCTCACGTTTGCAGTCCAACACCAGCTCTGTCAGGATACACATTTCAAATCTGACACATTATAATCACAAAACAGAAAATAAAATTAATTTTTCTACCTTTTGTTGTCTGGTTATATTTCAAATCTTGTTGGTCCAAGGCTCTGGTTTTCTTCTGATAACTTGCTTGCCAGGGTCTCCATCTTTCTTCTTTCTGCGTGCTAACCATCCATCTGCCAACTCTGTCCTCCCTTTCCATTTCCCTTCCCTCCCCAGGAAGTCTGGTATCTTTCCTTTTTTTCATCTCCCTCCACAGATCCACCTTTTCTTAACTACCCTTTCATCCGGCATCTCTCCCTCCTTTCCCACCACCCCAGAGTCCACCATCTCTTCCTTTCTTTTCCCAATTACCCTCCTATCCAGTATCTCTATCCCTCCTCCACACCATCCCTTGTGTCCAATTTCTCTCCCTTTCAGTTCCTTCCCTCCCTAAATCTCATGGTCCATCATTTCTCTCCCTCTCCTCTATTTTCAGACCCATTATTTCTTCATCCCCCCCCCCAAAGTTTGGCATATACACGTCTCTTTGAACACCCCCTTCCCTCCGTGTACTTCTAAACCAGGGTCCCCCCTTAAAGGTCTGCCTGTCCCCCCTTAAAGGTCGGCCTGTCCCCCCCCCTTGTAAGCCTGTCCCCCCACCTTGAAGACCTGCCTGCCTGTCCCCCCCCTTGAAGGTCTGCACCCCCCCCGAAGGCCTGTCCCCCCCCCGAGGGCCTGTCCCACCCCCTTGTAGGCCTGCCTGCCTGTCCCCCCCCTTGTAGGCCTGCCTGCCTGTCCCCCCCTTGAAGGCCTGTCCCCCCCTTGAAGGCCTGTCCCCCCCCTTGAAGGCCTGCACCCCCCCTGAAGGCCTGCACCCCCCCTGAAGGCCTGTCCCCCCCCCCTTGAAGGCCTGTCCCTTCTTCTTGAAGGTCTGCACACCCGCCCGAAGGCCTGTCCCCCCCCCCCTTGAAGGCCTGCCTGCCTGTCACCCCCCCCTCCCCCTTGAATGCCTGCCTGCCTGCCCACCCGCCTCACCCTGAAGGACCGCTCGCCCCCCTGGCCTCCCTGCACCACCTATGAAGCAGCACTACCTATGCTCCCGGCCTTGCCGTTCAGTCCCCCCCACCCCCGAAAGACCGCTCGCCCCACTGACCTTCCTGCACCACCTATGAAGCAGCCGCAGCAGGATCGCGACATCAGCTATCCCTGCGCTGCTTAGGCACTGCTTCCTGCGCCGCGTTCCCGCCCCTCCTCTGACGTCAGAGGAGGGGCGGGACCGCGGCGCAGGAAGCAGCCCCCAAGCAGCTCAGGGATAGCTGACCTCGCGATCCTGCTGCTTGCTGCTTCACAGGTGGTGCAGGAAGGTCAGTGGGGCGAGCGGTCCTTCGGGGGCGTGGGGGGACTGAACGGCAAGGCCGGGAGCACCCCTTCAGGGCTGGCACCCGGGGCGGACCTCCCCTCCCGCCCCCCCCCTTGGTACGCCACTGGATGGGAGTAAAAGTTATACTCTCGGTCAAATGGATGAAGAGTTCTCCAGGTATCCACTACTGCTAAATGATCACAGAGAAAATTCACTCCCTGATGCATAGTATTCGGAGACCGCGGCTTGGCAGGAGAACAATCCACCATAGGGTCAGCTGTAAAGTTAAAATCTCCACCCACTACCAAGTGGTAGGTAGGATACTGTGCTAAAATACCCAGCAACCTCGAGTAAAAGCTATGGCTATAGACATTTGGGGCATACAGATTATAGAAGAGGAACTGAAAGCCCCAGAGGTCCTCTAATACCAGAACATAATGCCCATCTCTATCCTGAAGGGTCTTATGAAGGTGAAAGGGTAGATGTTTATGAACCAAAATGGCCACTCCTCGTTGCCTACCATTATATCCAGAGTATCCCCACCATTCCTAGCATTCTGTTTGCTCTTTTCGCTGCCGCCGCACATTGCGTGGACGGCTTCATCGACTTATTGATCATAACTCCCAAGTCTTTTTCCTGGGAGGTCTCTCCAAGTACTGCCCCGGACATCCTATATTCATGCATGAGATTTTTGTTATCGACATGCATCACTTTACACTTATCCACGTTGAACCTCATCTGCCATGTTGCTGCGCATTCCTCGAGCCTGATTATGTCACGTTGCAGCTCTTTGCAACCCCCTGCGTCTTCACTATTCTGAATAACTTCGTATCGTCTGCAAATTTAATCACCGCGCTTGTCGTACCTATGTCCAGATCGTTTATAAAGATGTTGAAGAGCATGGGTCCAAGCACCGAGCCCTACGGCACCCCACTGGTGACGCTCTTCCAGTCCAAGTAATGCCCATTTATCCCCACTCTGTTTCCTATGCTCCAACCAGTTTTTTATCCACTGGAGTATTTCACCCTCTATTCCATAACTCGCAATTTTCCAAACTAGTCGTTCATGCGGAACCTTGTCAAACACCTTCTGGAAATCCAGATATACAATGTCGACCGGGTTGCCCTTGTCTATCTGCTTGTTTACTCCCTCGAAGAAGTGCATCAAGTTTGTCAAACAAGATGCCTTTGTTGAAACCGTGCTGGCTGGCCCTCATCAGACCGTGTATGTCAAGGTGATCACTGATGCGTTCCTTTATCAGCACCTCTCCATTTTTCCTGGTACCGATGTCAAACTCACCGGTCTGTAGTTTCCCAGGGATAGACTTAGTAGATAAGCACAGGTTGTTCACCCTCTCCAAGGTAGAGAGAACGAGAGGGCACTGTCTAAAATTGAAAGGGGATAGATTTCACACAAACGTAAGCAAGTTCTTCTTCACCCAGAGGGTGGTAGAAAACTGGAACGCTCTTCCGGATAGGGGAACACACACCCTCCAGGGATTCAAGACTAAGTTAGACAAGTTCCTGCTGAACAAGGATGTACGCTGGTAGAGTCTTTGACCAGAGGGCCGCTGCGAGAGCGGACTGCTGGCATGATGGACCACTGGTCTTGCCCAACAGCGGCATTTCTTATGTTCCCCTCGAACCTTTTTTGAAGATCGGCGTAACATTCACCACCTTCCAGTCCTCTGGAATCTTTCTCAATTTGATCAACAGATTGGCTGTTAGCTGAAGCAGTATTCCCTTTCGGTTCCTTGATTACCCTCGGATGGATACCATCAGGTCCCGGGGATTTATCGCTCTTAAGCCTATCTGCCTGCATACCTCTTCTAGACTGACCGTTAACCCTGTCAGTTTCCCTTTTTTGCTTCCATCATATAGCCTGATGGGTTCCGATATGCTGTGTATATCCTCTTCGGTAAATATAGATGCAAAAAAATGTGTTCAGTTTGTCGGCGATTGCTTTGTCTTCCTTTAGCATTCCCTTTATTCCTTAGTCATCCAGCGGTCCCACTGCTTCCTTCGCAGGTCGTTTCCCCTTAATATATCGAAAGAACGGCTTGAAGTTTTTCGCCTCCTTGGCTATTTTCTCCTCGTAGTCTCGTTTGGCCCCCTTTACCCCCTTATGGCACCTGTGTTGATGTTGTTTGTGCTTAATCCAGTTTTCATCCGTTTTTGACCTTTTCCATTCCTTAAACGAAGTTTTCTTGTCTCCGATCGCTTCCTTTACCTCTACAGTGAGCCACGCCAGTTCTTTTTTGCTCCCTTGTTGATATGCAGTATATAAAGATTTTGTGCCTCGGTAACCACATCCTTAAAAAGGTACACAAATTGTGTCTGCAAAGAGGTCGCAGCCTTCGGCTGAGTGCCTATCTGGAGCTTCTCACTTAGATTCTGGTATCCGTGGATGATCTGGGTCATTTTGCTGTTACGGCATGGCTCTTGATTGTGCAGCCTTAGAATGTAAAGGATATTCTGCCCTGATTGTTGATACTCTTCTGAAATCTAAGAAGTCTTCCATGGTATCGGCTTACACTAAGATGTGGCAGGCCTTCCAACATTGGTGTGCCCAGAACCAGGTGGACCCTTATTCAGCTCCGATCTCACTGATTCTCATCTATCTTCAAGCTAGTTTGGATAAAGTCTTCACTTTGGCTTCGCTTTGGGTCCAAGTGGCCAGGCTTTCCTGTTTTAGACTCAACTTGTTAACAATGGAAGCAAGTCTGCTATATGGTAGTATCAACGAGAATAGGACTTGTGCAAGTAGAAGTTTATAGTTTCATACAGAACCCTCAGATACCTGAACTGTTAAATCATTGATGATTTCTGATAACAGTATAGACAGGCAAGAGATATCATTCATCGGGTTCTGTATTAGTGATTCATATATAAAAATATTTTGTGCACTTAATTCAAATCTTGTACAGTGCTCAATGGTAAAGATATTAAAGACAGCACTTATCTTTAGGACGCTGTCTAAACCCAACGGGACCCGTTTCGCCAAACCTTCGGCTTCTTCAGGGGTCGTGATTTTTAACTGCAAACATTAAAAAACCGTGTAAAAAAGTGCTACTGTGGAAAATAAAACATATTTACTCAGACGGTACTCACTGGGCAGCTCTGCTTTCTGCATTTAGTAGCATAAAATGGCGCTGGCAATGTTAGTACGCTCGCACATGCGCTTTAAAGACTACCTCATTAATTATTCATGATATGTCAAAGCGCAAATATTTTTAACTTTTAAGAAGTTTTATGTTTACATACGTTAATTATTATATTCTCAAATGAGAAACCTACATTGGAGTTGTCAAACTGACTGAAACTTAAAAGAAAGAACTCCATTAAATTGTACTGTTTAAGCCTTCTGGTTTCAATAATCCTAACTTGAAAATCCAGCGGGACTCTTTTTGTAATAATGATCTTCTCCGATCGCCTCCTCTAATATTCGGTGTTATTCTATCGAAACAGAAACATTTAAGATCTGTGAATTGATGTTGTAAAGACATGCAATGTTCTACAATAGGAGCTGTCAGTCTTCCGCATTTGAGATTCAATTTGTGTTCGGCCATCCTAGTTTTAAAGGGCCTGGTGGACATTCCTACATACCATTTTTGGCATGGGCAGATAATGGCGTAGATGATAAAATCAGATGAGCAGGTAAGGAAGTGATGAATTTTGTATGTTTTTCCATCCTTGGGACTCGTAAATTCTTTCAATTGTAACGCAATCTGGCAGATGTTACATTTGCCACACTTGTAGAAACCATTCGGCAAAAGGCTGCGTGAAGTGTTCGGTGAGCAGACCGCCTGAGATAGAATTTCTTTCTCTGGAAAAAGCAATTTATATCTCTGTCTCTTTAAACAAAAGACTTGTCTTGATAATTTTCCAGTTTTCTTTAATGATATTAGCTATGGCATTGCCTGCAGTCGAAAATCTGAGTACACAGGTGATCTTTTCTGTTTGCTGATCTTTTCTATTCTTATCATGTTTCTCAAGGAGCCATTCACGATGGTAATATTTTGCTCTCTTGTATGCCCTCTTAAGTATATTTCTAGGATAGTCTCTCTGTTCCAATTTCTGAATTAAAAACTTAGCATGTTTATTATAGCTTGCATTATTGGAACAGTTTCGCTTTAATCTGAGAAATTGAGAAAATGGGAGATTCTTTTTTAAACTTACTGGATGGCAACTATGGAAGTCTAAAAAGGTGTTTCTATCTGTCGGTTTTGTGTATAAATCAAATTCAAAGTGGTCATCGGTTTGGAACACCCATATATATAAATAGTTTAATTTCTCCTTTGAGTATTGCATAGTAAATTGGATGTTATCATCACAGCTATTCAGTATCCGTATCCGTGGATGATCTGGGTCATTTTGCTGTTACGGCATGGCTCTTGATTGTGCAGCCTTAGAATGTAAAGGATATTCTGCCCTGATTGTTGATACTCTTCTGAAGTCTAAGAAGTCTTTCATGGTATCGGCTTACACTAAGATGTGGCAGGCCTTCCAACATTGGTGTGCCCTTATTCAGCTCCGATCTCACTGATTCTCATCTTTCTTCAAGCTAGTTTGGATAGTCTTCACTTTGGCTTCGCTTTGGGTCCAAGTGGCCAGGCTTTCCTGTTTTAGAGCCTGGGAATGTCTGCCCTCCTTGGCGTCTCATGCTGATGTCGCTAGATTCTTGAAGGAGAGAGCTCTTCATGTCAGACCACTGGTTAAGTATGCTTTCTTTTACTGGGGTAACCTAGTGTTGTCTATTCTTACCAGGGCTCTTTTTGAACCCCTTTGAGATGCTTCCCTCTTGAATTTGATGCTCAAGACAGTGTTTCTGGTCGTCATTATTTCGGTGTGTCATGTGTCTGAACTGCAGGCTTTGTCTTGCAGAGACCCTTTTCTCCTAATTTTGGAGACGGGAGGTTTCATTTGAATGGTTCCTTCCTTATTGCCGAAGATAGTTTTGGCTTTCCATGTTAATCAGAAAGTGTGCTTGCCTGTCTTTCAACTGACAGGTTCCAAGACACAGGATCGCCTGTTGAAGAAACTAGATGTGCACAGAGTTAGTTTTTTGGGGTTTTTTTCCCCAAATTTCTTTATTAAAGATTTTCATATAGATCTTATACAATAATAACATTCTAGTAACAAAAATACACACAATACAGAGCAGAAAGTAAAATCAACAGTGCAGCATAAATCAATAACAAAAAGTAATTGCAAAATGAGTCCCAGTTCCTTCTCCCCCCACCTTAGAGTCCTCCTCCTTAACCAAAGAAACAGTGATAAGCCAGGGGTCCCCAAAGTCCCTCCTTGAGGGCCGAATCCAGTCGGGTTTTCAGGATTTCCCCAATGAATATGCATTGAAAGCAGTGCATGCACATAGATCTCATGCATATTCATTGGGGAAATCCTGAAAACCCGACTGGATTCGGCCCTCAAGGAGGGACTTGGAGGACCCCTGATGATAAGCTAATGAGAGAAATCAATAAATGTCAATAGTCTAGGTCAGTGGAAGCAATTCTAGTCCTCGAGAGCTGGAGCCAGGACAGGTTTTCAGAATATCCACAATAAATATGCATCTCAAGGAGGCAGTTCATGCAAATCCATCTCATACATATTCATTGTGGATATCCTGAATACCTGGCTCCAGCTCTCGAGGACCGGAATTTCCTACCCCTGGTATAGGTTGCGGGTCGCTGTTGGTGTACTTCTTTCCAAGAAATAAAGTGGTCCCAAATCTTATAAAAGAGTTCCAGATAATCCGATTTCAAGGTAGTTAATTTAGACATCAAAAATATATAATCCAATTTTTGGCACACAACCTCCAAAGAAGGGAGTGAGTTTTTTCCATTCCCGGGTCAATGCCAATCGAACTGCTACAAAAATAAGAGGACCAGTTTATGGATCCTAGGACAAACCCCCAGTGGGCATACATTCAGTAAGCAATACTCCACCTGCTCCGGGTACTATTCTCCAGTAATCTAGTTAATGTAAAACTGAGCCCCAAAAGTTACCTAATTTTGGGCACATCAACCAAATATGATACATGTCACCCTGTTCTCCACAATATCGCCAACAATCTCTGTCTCCCAGCTGAAACCAAGTCCAGAGTCTGACTGGAGTATAGTACCAACCAAACAGCATTCTGTGCCCATTTTCATTCAGGTGGCTAGCAACTGATATCTTAAGCAAATAGGAAAGGTTACAGCACCATTGCTGAGGTGTTAGTCATTTGAAGATCCCTTTCCCATATCTCCCTATAAGCAGAGATGGGATAATGAAAATCCAACAAAGCCAAATAAAGTCTGGAAATTGTGCCCTTTACAGATTAGTCTCAGCAAGGGTAAGATCATCACACACATGACATGTTATAAAAGTATGTAGCTGAGTGTATCTAAATGAGTCAACATCTGGTAAGCCATATTCATCCTGTAATGTCTGGAAAGGTACTACCTACTCCTCCTCCTCCTCCTCCTCCCATAACTGACTTATAAAGTCCCTGTCTACCCTAGCCTAAGAGGGTCTTATCAGTGTGGGCCGGCTGGAACTCAGGCATATAACCCAAAGAGGTTTGCTGAAAGTACATAAGAACATAAGAGATGCTGCTGCTGGGTCAGACCAGTGGTCCATCATGCCCAGCAGTCGGCTCACGAGACAGCCCTTATTGTCAAAGATCAGTGCCCTAACTGAGACTAGCCCTACCAGCATACGTCCTTGTTGAGTCTTGAATCCCTGAAGGGTGTTTTCCCCTATGACAGCCTCAGGGAGAGCGTTCCAGTTTTCTACCACTCTCTGGGTGAAGAAGAACTTCTTTACGTTTGTACGAAATCTATCCCCTTTCAACTTTTAAAGAGTGCCCTCTTGTTTTCTCTACCTTGGAGAGGGTGAACAACCTGTCCTTATCTACTAAGTCTATCCCCTTCAGTATCTTGAATGTTTCGATCATGTCCCCTCTCAATCTCCTCTGTTTGAGGGAGAAGAGGCAAAGTTTCTCTTAATCTGTCACTGTACGGCAGCTCCTCCAACCCCTTAACCATCTTATTCGCTCGTCTCTGGACCCTTTCGAGTAGTACCTGAAAAGCCGCCTGTTTATGGCCTTCAATAACTGACTGACTTCACGGAAGCCCAATATGCTGTTGTAATTAATATATATTTTATTAACAATCAGTAACAGGTTACAAGAACAAATCTTTACAGCATATGGAGCTGACGGATAGTATGCCTCAATTGCTTGAGTATAACTGGATTAGAGAATGACATGGTGACAAAATTCTTCACCGTTCCCGTCCCCGGGGATAACCGCGGGAAATAATCCCATGTCATTTTCTAGTGTCTATTTCAACCTTGGTCCTTCTACACCAGCATTCTTCAAAGCAAAGCTTCCGGGTCAGTGGTTGTGCCCAATTATACTCTGATTCTTCCCTCTCTCCTTAAAGAATGACATGAAGATGGTTTCTCGCGGGGATGGACAAAGGCTGTCTTATACAATTCTTGACAGCCTGAGGCCACGTTGGCACATATTCTTATTGGTCACTTACAAACGTCATTACATTTATCAATTTATTAATTGGTTCATAATATCTATGTCATACCATATGTGTGTCCTGTTTACTAAAAATCTACCTTTTCCTATCAAATTTCGTTTTAACCATCATGTGAAAAGCCGCTGGAAAACCGCCTGTTTATGGCTTTCAATACCTGGCTTCACAGAAACTCAATATGCTGTTATAATTAATATATATTTATTTTATTAACAATCAATAGCAGGTTACAAGAACAAATCTTTTAAAGCATATGGAGCTGACAGATAGCATGCCTCAAGCGCTTGAGTATACTTGGATGTCTGTCCTGTTTTCATAATCACAAAGGCTGTCTCTTATAGAATTCTTGACAGCTTGAGACCACGTTGGCACATATCATATTGTTAGTTTTTATTGGTCACTTACAAACGTCATTACATTTATCAGTTTATTAATTGGTTCATAATATCTGTCATACCATACATGTGTCCTGTGTACCAGAAAATCTATCTTTTTCCCACATATGCCGTTTTAATCATCATGTCAGCAATTTCAAGCCATTGGCCAGTAAGGGCCTGCCCATTACAGGATATTCTTGCAAATAATGTATTTTTGTCAAGGCATGTTCTCATCCTTCTTAGGTTCACTTCCCTATTCTTATGGCATTACAGCAGATGTGATACCAGTTGCCATGTAAAAGAATAAGTTTCATTTCATTTGCTCATTTTAGCATAAGTTTAGCTTGGCTTGCTGATTTCAGCAAGCATAGATTGTACAAAAGCTTGACAGTTTTAGTCAGAGCATTTTCAGCCATCTTAGACCTTTAGTTGTGTTTATTGGCCTAATATGTTAGGGAATTTCAGGGGGGCTTTTCACCTCTAGTTTCATAGAGAACTTAAACTTGTTCACCTGTACAGGTCGCTCTCGCTCTCTCGCGTTTTTCGCGGAGCCAGAAAATCCTGTCTCTCTTCTCTGTGTTGTTTAAGTGCCTTTCTAGCACCGCGGCTTCTTTATTTTATTCGGGAGTCGCTGTGCGGTTTGTTGTTTATATTTTTTTTCCACATTCGTACTTTTTGTCTTGCTTCGGTGACCAGGGACTCCCAGTTCGCTGTGGCCACGGCCATATTTTTGACTTATGTCCCGGCCTCTCACCGGGTTTAAAAAGTGTTCCCACTGCGGTCGAGTTATTTCAATCACAGACCCGCACCGCTGGTGTATTCTCTGCCTCGGAGCGGACCACCCGACGGGGCACCGGGTAGGTCTTCCTCGACCTCGAAGGCGGCTCCGGGTAAGTCCCCTCTTTCCTCTTCAGGTTAAGTTCAGCTACCGAAGAAGCCTTCCTCGGAGTCTCTGGCCATCCAGGCGGTGAGTGTAGTCCCGCAGGCCTTGACGAGACCAACTTCGAAGTCCTCCAAGCGTGCTTCCATCATATGGGAATACTCTTCCTCGAGGTCGCCCCCGGTGGAATGTACTGCTGCACATACTCGTCCTTCCATGGTCATGGTGCCGATGTTTGAGGAAGTGTTGAAGGCGATCATTTCTTCGGAGCTCTCCTTGGCATTGGCTCACCTTGTGCCGGCCTCGACCTCGTCCGCTGTGGACCAGTCTGAGCGTCCTGTTGAGGTTCCTTGGGAGCGGGTGCGCCGGTCTCGGCGGCTCTCTTCATCAGGAGGCACGCTTTTCCCTCGGCTCGACCTCGATCGAGGCATCCATCGAGGCATTTCGCGAGGCATACCTCGAGGTGGGGTAAGTCCCCGGGTCCTCACACTACCGGGTCCATTAAGGCTTCGGACCTTACCTTGTCCAATCCGAGTCTGCTGCGATTTCCTGTTCGAGGCGCCGACCTCGGGGGATCCGGCCTCCTTCTTGAGGGGTTACGGAGCCTCGAGGGCCCAGACCCCTGGGTCCTCCCCCCGGGATACCTCCAAACGCACGTTTTCGTTGACTCCCTCCCGCTCCTTTAGCGGGGCTTCTTCAAAGTCTCGGAGGGTGAATTCCGATGTCCCTCTGCAGTATTCCAGGGAGGCTTCCCCCTCCTTTTCTGCTGCCTTGGAGTCTCGCTCGACCACCCCTCAGGGTAACCAGTCTGAGAGCAGACCTTCTTCCTTCTCCCGTTTTGTTCTGGATATGGGGAAGGCATTGAACTTGGACCTCCAGTCAGATTCCAAGTATACTAAGGAGTATTTGGAGGAGTTGGAGCTTCCCTATTCTCCTCGGGAATCCCTGCGGCTTCCCTTGAACCTGGTGTTGCAACAGACTTTCTTTCGCAACTTGGAGACTACGTATGCTATTCCTGCCATTCCATCGAAAATGGAATCTCGATACCGTACCATGCCCTGTAAGGGTTTTGAAAAGGCTCAGCTTTCCCACTAGTCTTTGGTGGTGGAGTCTACCCTTAAGAAGTCTTATCCTTCCAAGGTGTATGCGGCTGTCCCACCGGGCAGAGAGGGCCAGACTATGGACAAATTTGGGAGGCGCCTTTATCAGAACTCTATGATGGCGAACAGAGTTCTGAATTACAGCTTTACATCCTATCTCAAGTAGTGTGTTAAGGCTCTTCCCTCTTTCGAGGTGGATTTGCCTACTGAGCGCCGGGCGAAGTTTCGCCGGTTTGTGGATATTTTGGCGCAGCTGCAGCAGTACCTGTTCCAGGCCTCCTATGATGCGTTTGAATTGTCATTTAGGGTCTCAGCTTTTGCAGTCGCCATGTGGCACCTGGCGTGGCTCCACATCGTTGATATGGATTCGAACCTGCAGGATCTGTTGGCCAACCTTCCCTGCCTTGGGAACAAAGAGTTGTTCGATGATTCCATCGAGGCCGCTACTGAGCGTCTCTCGGAACATGACCACTCCTTTACTTCCTTGGTCCAACCTAAGGCGAAGCCTGCTCCGTCCAAGTCCTACCGCCCTCCTTCGCGGCAATACCCGCAAAAGTCTATGCCTGCCTTTTCTCTCCCTCCTCCTCGGAGGCCGCAACAGCAGCGGGACCCTCCTAAACCTTCTGCTCCTGCGGCGACCAAACCCTCGCCATCCTTTTGACTTGCCGGGCGGGCAGAGGCTGGCCTCCCCCGCCCTGGCGGATTCCCCTCTGCCTATAGAGGGACGTCTGCGCACCTTTGCACATCGTTGGGTCCCCTCCGTCATTCGGGGAGCCTACTCCCTCAACTTCCCTCAACTCTTCCGCCGGACAGGCCTCTGAGCGAGTCGCTTACGTAAGGAGATCAGCTGCCTCTGCTAGTTCAAGAAGCGCATGCCCTTCTTCGTCTGCGGGCGGTGGAACTGGTTCCCCCTTGTCAACAGGGCTCGGGAGTGTATTCCAGGTACTTCCTGGTTCCCAAAAAGACCGGGGACCTTCGTCCTATCCTGGATCTCCGAAAGTTGAACAAATTCCTGGTTCGGGAGAAGTTCCGCATGCTTTCGCTTCTCATCTTGTATCCTTTGATGGACGAAGGGGACTGGTTGTGTTCCCTGGATCTGAAGGAAGCCTACACTCATGTTCCGATCCATCCGGCTTCCTGATGGTTTCTTCGCTTTCGGGTGGGGAACCTTCACTTGCAGTATCGGATCCTCCCGTTTGGGCTTGCTTCCTCCCCACGAGTCTTTACGAAGTGCCTCGTGGTGGTGGCGGCTGCCCTGCGTTCGCATGGCTTTCAGGTTGTCCCGTACCTCGACGACTGGCTTATCAAGGCCCCGTTGAGGGAGGGGTTATTTCAGCGACCCATAAGAACATAAGCAATGCCTCTGCTGGGTCAGACCTGAGGTCAATCGTGCCCAGCAGTCCGCTCACGCGGCGGCCCAACAGGTCCAGGACCTATGCAGTAATCCTCTATTTATACCCTTCTATCCCCTTTTCCAACAGGAAATTGTCCAATCCTTTCTTAAACCCCAGTTCTGTACTCTGCCCTATTACGCCCTCTGAAAGCGCATTCCAGGTGTCCACCACTCGTTGGGTAAAGAAGAACTTCCTAGCATTCGTTTTGAATCTGTCCCCTTTCAACTTTCCGAGTGCCCTCTTGTTCTTTTATTTTTCGAAAGTTTGAAGAATCTGTCCCTCTCTACTCTCTCTATGCCCTTCATGATCTTGTAAGTCTCTATCATATCCCCTCTTAAGTCTCCTCTTCTCCAGGGAAAGGAGACCCAGTTTCTCCAATCTCTCAGCGTATGAGAGGTTTTCCATCCCTTTTATCAGACGAGTCGCTCTTCTCTGAATTCTCTCGAGTAACGCCATATCCTTCTTAAGGTACGACGACCAGTCAGACTATTACCTTCCTTCAGAGTCTGAGGTTCGAGATCAACTTCCCCAAGTCCCAGTTGTGCCACTCTCAGTCCCTGCAGTTCATCGGGGCGGTGCTGGACACGGTCCGCCTCCGGTCCTTCATGCTTCTGCCGCGACAAGCCGTTCTCCTGCGGCTGAGTCAGCTGGTGCTTCAGAGATCATCGGTTTCGGCCAGGCAGATGATGATCCTTCTGGGGCATATGGCCTCCACCGTTCACATCACGCTGTTTGCCAGGTTGCACCTGTGTGTTCCTCAGTGGACCCTGGCCTCTCAGTGGCGGCAGGATTGGGAGCCCGCTTCCAAACTCGTCGCGATGACTCCCTTCTTAAAATGCTCGCTCCTTTGGTGGACCAACTCATCTAATCTGTCCAGAGGTTTGCTTTTTCTCACACCCCCGCATCAGAAGGTTCTGATGACTGACTCCTCAGCGTACGCTTGGGTTGCGCACCTCGATGGCCTGCGGACTCAGGGTCTGTGGTCAAGTGCGGACCGTCACTGCCACATCAACATTCTGGAGTTCCGGGCCATTTATTGCGCCATGGTGGCCTTTCGTCATTTGCTGCAGGATTGCGTCATCCTGGTGCATATGGACAATCAGGTGGCGATGTATTACGTGAACAAGCAAGGGAGGACGGATTCCCTGTTGCTTTGCAGGGAGGCCCTTCAACTTTGGCGATGGGTGCTGCGCCACAACATCTTTCTTCGGGCGGTGTATATCCAGGGCGAGCAGAATTGTCTGGCGGACAAGTTGAGTCGCATTCTTCAGCTGCACGAGTGGTCGCTCCATTCTCAGACTCTGCGGCAGGTGTTTGTTCGGTGGGGAACTCCATAGGTAGATCTGTTCGCTTCGCCCCTCAATCACAAGTTGCCTCGTTACTGCTCGAGGATGTTCTCCCGGGATCGTCTCGAGGCGGATGCTTTCCATTTCGATTGGACAGCCGGGTTCCTCTATGCGTTCCCACCCTTTCCGCTGATTGTCCTTTCTCTGGTACACCTCAAGTCGGTCCGCGCCACCATGATCTTGATAGCTCCTCAGTGGCCCCGGCAACCGTGGTTTTTCCTGCTCTTCCAGCTCAGTGTCAGGGAGCCTCTGCTTCTGCTTGTGTTTCCTTCTCTGCTGTCTCAGAGTCGGGGTTCACTGTTGCATCCCAATCTGCAGTGTCTGCACTTAACAGCTTGGTTCCTCTCCACATGTCTTCCGCCTTAGACTTTTTTCAGTCGGTGAGGGATGTTCTGGAGGCCTCTCGGAAGAGCTCCACGCATCAATGCTATTCCCAAAAATGGTCCAGATTTGCAGTGTGGTGTGCTGAACACCGCATTGAACTGCTCTCTGCTTCCTTGCCGTCAGTGCTGGATTATTTGTTCCACCTGTCTCGGTCTGGCCTCAAATCGACATCTATTCGAGTCCACCTCAGTGTGATTGCTGCCTTTCATTGGCCGCTTGATGGGAAACCGCTTTCCGTCCATCCGACGGTGTCCTGCTTTATGAAGGGTCTCTTTAATGTTCATCCTCCTCTCAAGCCCCCTCCGGTGGTTTGGGATCTGAATGTGGTTCTGGCTCAATTGATGAAACCTCCGTTTGAACCCATTGATAAGGCTCATCTGAAGTTCCTCACCTGGAAGGTGATTTTCCTGGTTGCTCTCACGTCTGCTCGCAGAGTCAGTGAGCTGCAGGCTCTGGTTGTGGACCCGCCTTTTACTGTATTCCATCATGACAAGGTGGTCCTCCGTACTCATCCAAAGTTCTTGCCCAAGGTGGTTTTGGACTTTCATATCAATCAGTCCATTGTTCTTCCGGTGTTTTTTCCGAAGCCCCCACTCTCATCCTGGGGAGGTGGCGCTTCACACTCTTGATTGTAAAAGGGCGTTAGCCTTTTACCTGCAACGCACTGAGTCTCATCGGTTGGCTCCTCAACTGTTCGTCTCTTTTGATCCTAATCGGTTGGGCAGTCCGGTTTCCAAGCGCACCTTATCCAACTGGTTAGCTGCTTGTATTTCTTTCTGCTACGCTCAGGCTGGTGTCTCGCTGCTCGGTTGAGTCACGGGACATAAGGTCCGAGCGATGGCGGCCTCTGTCACTTTCTTCCGAGTCACGCCTATTGAGGAGATATGCAAGGCTGCCACTTGGTCTTCAGTTCATACCTTCACCTCTCACTACTGTCTGGATGCCTTTTCCAGGCGCGACAGCCAGTTTGGCCAGTCGGTTTTACGTAATCTGTTTTCATAACTTGCCAACTTTCCCTCCGTCCCTTTTTGGTTAGCTTGGAGGTCACCCACATGTAGAGAATATGCTGCCTGCTTGTCCTGGGATAAAGCACAGTTACTTATCGTAACAGGTATTATCCAGGGACAGCAGGCAGATATTCTCGCAACCCTCCCACGTCCCCGAGGTTGGCTTCTTTGCTAGCTATCTGAACTGAAGACCACGAGGAGGAGATGCGCCCTCTAGTGGAGCAGGAAGGCACGCATACGTGGGCAATGCTTGCAAACTTGAGATCTTCAATCAAGTTTGCTTGAAACACTGTCCGCGATGGGGCTCCATGGATGACGTCACCCACATGTAGAGAATATCTGCCTGCTGTCCCTGGATAATCTAATCTAATCTAAACCTTAGGTTTGTATACCGCATCATCTCTACATTTGTAAAGCTCGACACGGTTAACAAGAGTTAGGGTAGAAAGGAACTCCAGTGGAGGGAAGAGGCAAAATGAAGAAAAAATTTAGAGGACTAGAATAACCAGAGAGAGAGGAGGAGTTACATTTTTGAAAATAACCAGGTTTTCAGATGTTTACGGAAGAGTTGGAGGGAGCTCAGATTTCTAAGAGGGGAGGTAAGGTTGTTCCAGAGCTGAGTGATTCTGAAAGGGAGGGAAGAACTTAGTTTTCCTACAAGTGAAACGCCTTTTAGAGAGGGAAAGGAAAGTTTCCGTTTTTGGGTGGATCTGGCAGAATTGGGGTTAGAGGAGTTCCAAGAAAGAGGAATGAAGGGAGGGAGGATACCGTGTAGGATCTTGAAAGTGAGGCAGGCACATTTGAAGTGGACTCTGGAGATAATCGGAAGCCAGTGGAGCTTGGATAAAAGCGGTGAGATGTGGTTGAATTTGCTTTTTGCGAAGATAAGCTTAGCAGCGGTATTCTGAATCCGCTGGAGTCTTTGAAGGTTTTTCTTTGTTAGGCTAAGGTAGATAGAGTTGCAGTAGTCCAGTCTGGGAAGGATGGTGGATTGGACAAGGACGGCAAAGTGTTTTTGATGGAAACAGGATCTCACTTTTCTCAGCATGTGAAGGCTGAAGAAATATTTTTTTTACTAGGGAGTTGAGGTGGTCGTTGAAGGAAAGTGTAGAGTCAATGATGACTCCCAGAACTTTACTAGAATAATCAAGATGCAGAGTGGGGCCAGAGGACATTGGGATGGTAACTGTGCTTTTTGGTAGAAGCATCATTTTAATGACCTGAATTCTACCCGACTAAGAAATTGTTAGGCCTTCCCCATTATTCAAGCATCAAAAATAACTCCCTAGGTTTGGAGGGAAGATTCTCTGAGTACAAGTCTTCCATGTTCCGTGTAATACGGACTCCTAAATATTTAATGCTTTTATGTGCCCACCTGACGGGATAAAGAGCTCAGAAATCGCCCTCAGAGTTTTGATCAAGTGAAACATTCAATATTTCTGATTTTAGATAAATTTACCTTAAACCCTGAGAGCTGACCATAGGAATTTAATAGAGACAAGAGGGGAGGCAGAGATGTCTCCAGCTGGGTCACCGTCAATAAGATGTCATCAGTAAAAAGAATGATCTTTAAAGCAGGCTCTCTCTATAACACACCCTGTATTCTCCTATGATCCCAGATAGATTGAACGAGGGGCTCCATTCCCATTGCAAACAGGAGAGTTGAGAGAGCATCCCTCTTCACAGAGAAAAACATTTGATAAATTAGCCAGGTTATTCACACTATTCAATTTGCCCATGACACTGATTTACCGATGCTTATTTTATCCCTAGATGCCGAAAAGGTGTTCAACCAGGTGTACTATCCCTTTTTGTTTTTGGTTCTTTGAAAGAAGGGCATTGGAGGATGGTACTTAACTTGGCTTCAACTTCTTTATAAAGACTCCTTAGCTTACTTGAAAGTAAACCGTTCTCATTCTGCCATTTTGTCTGTCTTGGATAAATCCCGCCTTGTCCTTATGTATTTGGTCCGGTAAATACCGTTGCAGACTAGATGGGCCATTTGGCTTTTATCTGCCATCATGTTTCTATGTTTAGTAAATATTTTATAATCTGTCCCAAGCAATGAGATCAGCCTATAAGAATTGTAATGGTGTGGATCCATTCCTGGTTTCAAAATAAGTGTTACTGCTGCCACTCGCCAGGAGTATGGGAGAGTATTAGCTTGATTGAAAGAATTAAACATCTGATGGAGGAGAGGGACTTGAACTTGCTAAAAGTTTTGTAATATCTATTAGAGAACTCATTGGGTCCAGGGGACTTACCCATGGGCAAGTCCTTTATGGCCCACTGTACATAGGTCTCGAGAGATCCTCTCCCTCTATCTCGTGTAGAGAGATAGAGACTGTATTTAAAAAAGGGTAATATCCTTTGTTAGGGGAATATGATCTGGAGTATAAAGATTAACATAAAATTGTGTAAAGGCATCACAGATAGCTTCAGCAGTAGTGTATAGAGTAGGCATGTCCAACTTCGAACAGGTGGTGATTTACTTTTCCGGGCGGGAGTGCTGGTGATCTACCATCATGAAAATTAAGTTTCAAATTAAATTTTCACCCAATAAAGTTGGAGGATTCTCTCCCCCCCCCCCCCCCATTTTAATGAACCTTCTTTCATTTACTTGAATGTGATCAGCTATTAAGCAAAAACAAAACAGAGAGACTAAGATCCAGTAAGAACTACAAGGGTAAATGGAAAGTACATTTTTGCTTAGTTTTATTGAGTAATAACTTTCTTTAACGGTCTTAATAACTTTCTTAAACTTTTATTGAGTAATTTGTGTTAAATTTAGGTTGAGTATTGATTCAGTCTGATCTTATACAATCTTTAATATTTCGTTTTTGCTGATTAGTGAGATGTCTTAGCCTGCATTTCAACCACCAGCTTTTTTAAGTTGGATGAATATTACTTGAGTGCCAGTCTCAGGGAATCCTGGAGATGTTCATCTGTCATTTTGGAACTCTTGTCTTTTTCAGATGGGAAAACACAGATTCACACAAATAAGTTGAACTGAAACAGGAGTGTACAGCTCACTGCATCTTCTCAAGTTGGGAAATTTGTCTCTAGGCACTAGCTTCCAAAACGATTCTTGTTCAGCACAAGTCTTGAGAAAAATGTCATTTTTAAGGGTTAATATTTCGTTTTCAAGAGATGGCATGTTCAGTGAGTAATTTTTACTGATAACAGCTGCAGTTTCTTTAATGTCTACATCTACTTTGAATGGGTATGTCAAGTACTCTACAACTGCTTCAATTTTTGGGAAGTCGCAGAATCTATTTTCGAATTCCTGGATAACAGAAAAGATTTCTGTGTCATACTTCTCTTTCTGAAAAACAAAATTTGGATATTATTCCAGATGGTCCTGCGTGTTAAGAAAATGATCAAAAGTGTTGTTTGCAAGGTCAGTCATCATTAGCTCAATTTTGCTCTTGCCAATGCATTTGTTTTTACCTTATAGTTCAAGGTTCATATCACTTAGTTCGTCTTTAAAGTCAGCGAGAAATGCCAGATCACATAACCACTCCTTAGCTTCCAACTCTGCTGGGTCATCTCCCCTCTCCTTCAAAAAACTGCCAAACAAGTTCAAATACCACCACATGCGATTTAATAAATTCTGCACACATTGTAGAATCAATGCCAAAGCAAGGCAAAATAAAATTGCACTGTAGAATCAACATAGCTTGTGAAGTTGTTGGAACAGAGCTGAAGTGATAAGAACATAAGCAGTGCCTCCGCCGGGTCAGACCATAGGCCCATCCTGCCAGCAGTCCGCTCCCGCGGCGGCCCAAACAGGTCACGACCTGTCTGAATCACCAGAAGGGGCCCCCTTGCCACCTTGGTTTCCCATTGAGTCCTATCTTCCCATCGAAGTCCTAACCCTCCGGTCTTGCACATGCACTACCTGGTTGGGTTTCTATACTTATTACCTGGTTAGCTTTCTATACCTGTGTTACATCCCAGAACCTCTCTCAGTATCCCACGATCCCTTTATCCCTCAGGAATCCGTCCAATCCCTGTTTGAATCCCTGTACCGTACTCTGCCTGATCACTTCCTCCGGTAGCGCATTCCAGGTGTCCACGACCCTTTGTGTGAAAAAAAACTTCCTTGCATTTGTTCTGAACCTATCTCCCTTCAGTTTCTCCGAATGCCCCCTCGTACCTGTTGTCCCCTTCAGCCTGAAGAATCTGTCCCTAACCACCCTCTCTATGCCCCTCATGATCCTGAAGGTCTCTATCATATCTCCCCTGAGCCTCCTTTTTTCCAGAGAGAAGAGCCCCAGCCTATCCAACCTCTCGGCGTATGGGCAGTGTTCCAGCCCTCTTACCAGTTTCGTTGCTCTCCTTTGGACTCTCTCAAGTACTGCCATGTCCTTCTTGAGGTACGGCGACCAATATTGAACGCAGTATTCCAGATGCGGACGCACCATCGCTCGATACAATGGCATGATGACTTCCCGCGTCCTGGTTGTTATGCCCCTCTTTATGATGCCCAGCATCCTGTTGGCTTTTTTCGAGGCTGCTGCGCACTGCGCAGATGGCTTCAGTGATGCATCCACCAGCACACCCAAGTCTCTCTCTAGACTGCTGTCTCCCAGCAATGCCCCCCCCCAATTTGTAGTTGAACAACGGGTTCTTTTTCCCTATATGCATGACCTTGCATTTTTCCACATTAAAGCGCATTTGCCATTTGTTTGCCCAGTCTTCCAGCTTGTCCAGGTCCCTTTGCAGGTCCTCACACTCCTCCCTGGATCTAACTCTGCCGCACAGTTTGGTATCGTCTGCAAATTTTATAACCTCGCACTTTGCCTCCTTTTCCAGGTCATTGATAAATATGTTGAAGAGTAACGGCCCCAGCACCGATCCCTGTGGCACACCGCTTGTGACTCACCGCCAGTCAGAATATTGTCCCTTTACTCCGACCCTCTGCAGTCTACCCGACAACCAGTGCTCGATCCATCTGTGCACATCCCCTCCCACCCCGTGGTTCCACAGCTTCCTAAGCAGCTTTTCATGTGGCACCTTGTCGAAAGCCTTTTGAAAATCGAGGTAAATGATGTCTATGGGTTCCCCATTGTCCATCTGACTGCTTATTCCCTCAAAGAAGTACAAAAGGTTCGTTAAGCATGACCTTCCCTTACAGAATCCGTGCTGGCTTGTTCTCAGTAGGCCATTTTTCTCGATGTGCTCGCAAATACCATCCTTGATCATAGCTTCCACCATCTTCCCTATAATTGAGGTCAGGCTCACCGGCCTGTAGTTCCTGGGGTCACCCCTCGAGCCCTTCTTGAAGATAGGTGTGACATTCGCCAGTTTCCAATCCTCTGGTACCTCTCCAGTTTTCAAGGATAGGTTGCAAACATGCCGGATTGTGCTCGCTATGTCTTGTCTTAGTTCCTTCAGAACCCTTGGGTGGATCCTGTCTGGGCCCGGCGATTTGCCGCATTTTAACCTGTCTATCTGTTTGAGGACATCCTCCCTACTTACCTCTATGTGTTCCAATTTTTCAGCCTGTTCCCCACTTATGAGCTCCTCTGAATCCGGTATGTTAGATGTGTCTTCTCTCGTGAAAACCGACGAGAAGAACGTGTTCAACCTCTCAGCTACCTCTTTATCCTCCTTAATCACTCCCTTCCTATCCCCATCGTCCAACGGCCCCAACTCCTCTCTCGCTGGTCGCTTCCCCTTTACGTAACTGAAGAATGTCTTGAAGTTCTTCGCCTCCCTGGCCAGCCCCTCTTCGTAGTTCCCTGATGTCCTCTTGCTTGGTGTATGCATCGCTGTATACTTAACATACAGTAGACGGTCACTGCTCAGAAGAGCTAACAATCTAATTAGACAGATAGGACGTCTCAGAGTTGGGGAGATTATGGTAGAGGAAATTATACAATGGGCATAAGTATCTGACAGCAGTGAGTAGGAGTTAAGAGTTGAAAGCAGTTTAAAAAAGTGGCCTTTTATCTTGGATTTGAATACTGCTAGGGATGGAGCATGATGTATTGATTCAAGCAGCCTGTTCCAGGCATACAGTGTTGCAAGAAAGAAGGGACGGAGTCTGGAGTTGGCAGTGGAAGAGAAAGGTACAGATAAGAGGGGCATGCCCAAAGAACAGAGTTCACGGGGAGGAGCATGGGGGGGAGGTACGTGAAGAGAGATATTGGGGAGCTTCAGAGTGAATGGACTTCAAAAGTCAGGAAGAGGAGTTTGAACTGTAATGGGCTCAAGGAATATGAGTCGTGAAGCAGAATTTTGAACGGTGAAGAATTATGAAGAGGTGAGAGTGGGTGTGCGGGAGGCCTGAGTGAAGTACGTTGCAATAATCTAAGCACGAGGTGATGAGAGTTTGGATAAGGGTTTTGGTAGTGTGTTCAGAGAGGAGAGGATGGAATTTGGTAATATTATAGAGGAGGAAGCAACAGGTTTTGGCGGTTTTATTGGATCTGAGCAGAGAAGGAGAGAGAGGAATTAAAAGATCATCCCAAAGGTTGCGAGCTGACGAGATGGGGAGGAGAATAATTGTGCTAGACTGCCAAAAACTAGTATTTTTCATTGATTGTCAGTTTTATGAGCAGCTAAAAATGGCATTTTATTCACTGCTGTGCACAATGCTACTAGCACCCAGTAACAGGTCTTGCTCAGTGACTATTGCAACTAAGGATCTGGTGTTTGGGGGAAACTTTTTTTTTTTTTTTTTTAATGCTGTGCTAGTTCTGCAAATAAAATCTGAGCTTTTTATATTTTAGACCACTTGATATGGAATGACCCAATTAAGTTTCATGTTTATTAAAAATTTTGTTATCCCGCTTATCAAATTTCTAAGCAGTGTACAATAGTAAAATTATAAAATGGGATTTACAGATCATAATCAATACTAAATATACTGTATATACTCAAATATAAGTCAAGACTCTTCCATTCCCCCCCCAAATGGAGGAAAAATGGCTGAATCAAATGTCAGGCGGCTTAATATTCAAGTGCCCTGCCCTGCCAGGATCTGAACCCAGCGCCTCCTCCATCCCCTGTGAGGCATTGCATCCAGTCCCCTCTCTGCCAGGCTCTGCACCCATCCCCCTTCTGGCCAGGCATTGCACACAGCCCTCTTCCCTCCCTATGTCACAGGACGTCCCCCCACTCCCTGCTCTCCCACTGGAATCCCTGGCTTTTAGCACTCCTGTCCCACTGCTAACTCGGTCGATTGCTGCTTTGAGTTCCAGCTTCAGCTGCTGAGCAGTAGTGCGCTTTGGTGGTGCTGCTCGGCACTAAGTGGCTTCCTGAATGGCTTCCACGAATTCTCACGAGAATTCACTGGAGCCATTCAGGAAGCCGCTTAGCGCCGAGCAGCAGCGCCAAAGCCTCTTTGAAGCTTCCTGCAAACAGGACTGTTCCCTCAGACAATCTCCCTCACCTTCACGGGTGCTTTTCAGAGTTTTCTCTTTATGAGGTGTCCGGATGTGGCAACTGTTCCCACAAGTCCTGTGCGACTGCCCTAAAACTTCTCCTTATCTTCCTGATTCCGCCTGGGTGGCTTGTGTCAGAGAAAAATGCGTCATGAGGAAAAGTTTCTGGGCAGTTAAGCAGGACTTGTGGGAACTGTTGTCGCGTCTGGACACCTCAGAAAGAGAAAACTCTGAAAAGCACCCACAAAGATGAGGGAAGGGAGGGGAGAGAGATAACCCTATGAGGGAGCATCCCTGTCTGGCAGAAGCTTCGAAGAGGCTGGTAGGCCTGTCCCGGGGCTTTGAAAGGGCTGACTCAGCCCAGGAGAGTTGCAGGTTTGTTGTGGGGTTCTTTTTTGCTGTTGGCGTTCGTGAGAGATCAAGTGTTGCGATTGCAAGAGGGAAATCTGGATGCGCAGTCGCGATGAAGGCTGCTGACCGGAAGGGGTGGGAAGGGAAGCAACACGGCAGATAGTTTACTGCGGAGACAAGATCCGCAGGTATCGGTCAGTGTCGTTTTCTAGCTCTGAGGCTTCGGCCTCTGCTGTGCCTTCTATGTCCGACTTGGAATTTCAACCTGGTTGTCTATTTTATGGGCCTCTGAAGCAGGCGTCCCTTATGGATCTTACAACCAAGATATTGTTTCTGGCGGCTATTACCTCTGCCCACAGGGTTTCAGAGCTTCAGGCTCTTTCCTGCTGGAATCCCTTTCTGGGTATTACGGATCCCAGTGTGATGCTGATCACTGTTCCTCCTTTTCTTCCAAAAGTGGATTCTACTTTCCATGTGAATCAGGAAGTCCAGCTTCCTGCTTTTGCTTTCTCTAGCTCGAGGGTGCAGGGACTGGGTGTTGCGGTCCGTGGATGTACACAAGCTATTGTTGAGGTACCTGGAGGTTACAAATGAGTTTCACCTCTCTGATCATCTGTTTGTTCTGGCGGGTCCCAAGGCCACCATTTCTTGTTAGTGTTCTCCCCAGAGATTTTTTCCAGTCAGGTGACATGAAAAAGTAGCCGGGTGGGATGGGGAAATTGGTGGTGGGGTAAATGAACCTCCTCTTTTACTAAGGTGCGCTAGCATTTTTAGCGCGCGCACTTTTCTTCCCCTCCCCCTCCCCAATTGGGTGCAGCAGCAGCACTTCTCTTCCCGTCCCTCCCAGCTCACACGCGGCAGAATCACTAGGCAAGTTGTAAGCTTCCTTCCATCGCTGACCTATCTTCCATAGGTAAGCGATGGAGGGAAACTTACAACTTGCTGCTCTTCCTTGCTTCGGGCCTTCCTCGTTGTCGGGTCCTGCCTTCGCGGAAACAGAAAGTAGGCAGGACCCGGCAGCGAGGTAAGCCCAAAGCAAGTAAGAGAGTTTTAACTTCCCTCTGTCGCTGATCTACTGAGTATGTGACGGCAAGACACAGTGAGAATCCAAAATGGTGGCCGTTCCTGTTGAAACTGGAACTGCCGCTGAGGAGCTTACTGGCACTGGTCGTCACCATAGGAGACTCAACCTCCTGATCTGACTTCACCTCCCGTGCAGAACCAAATGCTGACTTTGGCTCCCCATAGTCAGCTCTGAGCTCCCAGCAACTCCAGCCCTTGAAGCCCACACATGCAGTACCATAGTAGCTTACCTGCGCACTTCTAACGGAACTACAGAAAACAGTAGGCACCAGAAGTTAGGAAACCCCCATCAGCTAAATAGGCAAGCCCAAAGAAGTACAGCAAACCAAAAACTGCCTTAGCCCGTAGCGAACACATGCTTTGGGGCTCTAAAGTGTGCGTGCTGGCTTCCCTTCTCTTCTACCCCCCTCCCCCCGGGATGTAACTTCTGGTTTTGGAGGGAAGAGAAGGGAAGCCGGCACGCACACTTTAGAGCCCTGAAACATGAGTTCGCTACGGGCTAAGGTGGGAAATCTCCAAACCGGTGAGAGGAGTTTTTTTTTTTTTTTTTTTTTTTTGGGGGGGGGGGGGTTAATGTTGAGCAGCGGCAGGATTTGCAACAGATGATAGCCGGGCGGTCATGTAAATTAGGCAGGTGAAGCGCCTGGCTAAAAGGCTCTAGGGAGAACATTGCTGTTAAGCGAGGGACTCAGCTGCAAACTGTTTAGCACGCTTTAAGGGCTCAGCAGTGTTCCGCAGTGTGCAGGCTGTGTTTTGTGCCTCCGCCTGTCCTGGTGCTCAGTCAGTGGGCCGCAGGGGTGGAGGCATGGTCAGACAGTCGGTCTGACTGGCAGCCCAACGAATCAGCTTGATATCAGCTTTCTCGGCAGTGTGGCAATGAATACTGACTCTGGCTTTTCAGAGGCTAGAGAGCAGGTGCAGCATCTGTGTCTTCAGCAATTTGAGTAAGAAGAGCTTGACAGGCTCTATCAATGATTTTTAAAAAGCTAATTTTGAGGCGTCTTGTGGGTTTTCTAGTGTTCCCCTGGGTTCCTGCACCTGAACTTTTACTAATTTTGGAATTTTTAATTTCGGGAAGGCCTTTTTTGGCACAAATTTGATCCGTTGGCCATTTGAACTTTTAATGAGTTTTTCCAATTTTATCCTGCTTCTTCAAATTTCAATTTTTTGCAAGGAAAACTGCTGGGATGGAGTCCTGAGGATCCCTTAGTGTGGATTCATGTGAAATTTGTGCAAATTTGCCACTTTTGTAGCATCCGTGCACCACATGCTGCATAGCATGGTCTTGGGGGGGGGGGGGGGGGGGGTGGTAACTTTGGGTTCAGCCTCCCCTTCACAGAAGTAGGTGATACTGTGTTTCCCCAAAAATAAGACACTGTCTTAAATTAATTTTGGGGCCAAAAAAGGAGCTAGGTCTTATTTTTGGGGATGTCTTATTTTTTCGTATACAATGATCATATCTCCCTTTCTCTCCTCTACCCCAATTCTTCCTATTTCCTTTCTCTCCCCCACGTGCAGCATCTTTTCAACCCTCTCATCCATCCCCTTGTGCAGTATCTTTCTATCGCTCTCTCCCATCCCTTGTGCAGCAGTACCCTTGCAGCTTGTATCCCTCCCTTCCTCTCATCCCTCCGTGTAGCATCTTTCTATCTTGCTGTGCACCGCCCCCCCCCAACCGCTCCATCTTTCCCTCTGACTGCAAGACAAAGAAATGTACCTTATAAAAAACTGGCCGTGTCAGCAGCAAGCTAGATGGGTTCCTTTACGGCCTGGGCCCTTCCTCTGCCGCGTTGCTGATGATATCATTAGTGATGCGGTAGAGGAATGGCCCAGGCTGTGAAGGAGCCTGTCTAGCTTGCTGCCGGTTTGTTATAAGGTACATTTCTTTCTGTCTCGCGGTCGGAGGGAGAGATGGGTCGGCGGGGGATGGGTGGGTTGTGGGGGAGTGCTGCTGCTGCTGCCAGCAACTAGGACTTATTTTCGGGGGGTAGGGCTTACATTAAGACCTACCCTGGAAATCAATCTAGGGCTTATTTTCGGGGAAACACAGTAGAACGCTCAGCTAGCCCGTTGGGGCGGCCATCTTTATTTTCAGGGCTTGGGACTATGCATTTATTGTCCAGCCACGCAACGGACCCTCTGCAACCTACAAAACGCAAGTCTAAGTCATCTAAGGGTGACTCTATGCCCCAGGGTCCAGATGCCTTCTTGAAGTTCTTGAAATTGACTTTTCTGCTAAGATATTGGGAATCCTTTTCGACTCCTCTCTTTTTTTTAAGGGTCAAATTAACTCTGGTCAAGAAATGTTTTTTTAATTGCGCATTTTAAGGAAGGTTAGACATCTCTTTCGTCAACCTCATTTTTCTATTTTAGTTCAGTCAATTATATTATCTCGCCTTGATTATTGCAATGTTACCTATCTCAGTATCACAAAAACCTGCCTTTATAGATTGCAACTGATTCAGAATACTGCTGCGAAGTTGATCTTTGGGAAACGTAAATTTGATCATGTGACTCCGTTGTTTCAGAATCTTCATTGGCTCCCGGTTTATTTTGGAGTTCAATTTAAATGTGTTTGTGTTGTTTTTAAAATCCTATATAGTATCTTTACCCCTCTTATTCCTTTATCTAGGAATGTATATAGAATCTCTTTCGCTAGAAGCAGCCAACAATTTAAACTTTTTCGAGAAAAGGGATTAAAGGAATCAAGATTTTTAGTCGATCTTTGATTTTTAAGTTTTCTCAACTTTGGAATGATCTTCTGCTTCTTTTAAGGAGTTTGGGTTCACTTCAATTTTTTCGTAAAACTTTAAAATCCACTTTATTGGTTAAACATTTTGAAAATTAATTTTTCTGAAATTCAGCCTCTTTTTTTTTTTATGGTTTCTATCTGTTAATTTATTGTAAACAGAGTCAAGCTTTCTTAGAATGATGACTTGGTATATAAAGTCAAGCCTTAGATTAGATTAAGATTTGTAATCCGAGTTTCAATTGAGGGGGTCCGGCTGCTGGAGCTTCATCTGTTACTCCTATGGCATCGCACAGCGCAAGCATTTCTTCAGTGACTACTGTCTTTCAGACTGCCCTGGATGTTTCACAGTTTGTACTGGGGACTACAGTGGTGAATTCGGCCCTTGCTGAGCAATTTCTCTCCAGATTGGAGGATCCGGATTGGGATACTGGATCCGTGGATCCCTTAGGGACTCCCGATCTTGGAGAAGACCTGATAGTGGTGCGCTTGTTTAGAATTGCCGCACTCCCTGATTTGATTGCTGAATCCTTACAGGAATTGGGCTTGGATGATAAACCCACTGTTGCCTCTTCTTCCACTTCTTATCCATGGTTCCGTAGTACACGTGCCCAATTTGCCATTTTTTTCCCTGGCATCCGGATTTGAGTTTTTTAAGTCACAGAACAGTTTGATTCTCCAGAAGGTCCTTTGCGGGATGCTCAGGTTATGTCTCGTTTGTATCCTCTGGCGCAGAAGTGTCAGCAGCTGTTGGGAAACCAAGGTGGACTCCTCGGTGGCCTGGTGCACTTCGCTACCTACTGACGGGGGTGTTGTGTTAAAAATAAAACCACAAAACTTTTCTGAGACAGCTAATTTAGGTGTCGAAGTTGCTATGGCTATTTCATTTGTGTCCCGTGCCTGCAAGGCTCGACTGCATGCGCTCAAGTCTGAGGTGATAGATCCTCCTTCTCATCATCTTCGTATGGCTGGGCCAGGCAACCTTGTGAGAGTGCCCAACCTTGTGATATAGGCCCACTGAATGCTCTGGGTTCAGCAGTGGGCTGGAGATTCCACCTTCAAGAAAACTCTGGCTTGTCTGCCTTTTAAGGGGCAGTTATTTGGCAAAGGGTTGGGTGATCTCATGGATTCGGTGATATCTGACACCCTACGTTTTGTCCGACACCCTACGTCTTTCCCAGATGGTTGGGCCAGACCTACTGGACCTATTCCCTCCTCGGCGCAAAGCTCTTCGCGGAGTGTCAGCGCTTGATATGCAGGCTGCAGATATTCCCAGTCTGCCATCACCCATTCTGCCCGACCTGCCAGCAAGACACAATGACGCCAGAAAGCCAGGGATCCCTGTAACAAAGGCTCAGCTTTCAGAGTTTCTGCCTGCCTGGGGGCGCCTTACCACAGATAGTGGGTTTTGGCATTTATTCGATTGGGCTACCTGCTGGACTTCACTAACCACTGTCTGATTGTTTCATGCTCTCTACTGCTGGGTGTCGGGAAAAAATGTGCAGAGTCCAAGCTACAGCTCAGTGCTTGTTGGATGTTTGAGTAATAGAGCCAGTGCCAAGCGATGTTTCGGCTCCGGTAGATACTCATCTGGAGTACTGTGTGCAATTCTGGAGGCCACATTACAGTAAAGATGTGCGCAGAATTGAATCGGTTCAACGGACGGCCACCAGGATGATCTCGGGGCTCAAGGGTCTCTCGTACAAAGAGAGACTGAACAAATTGCAGCTCTACACTCTTGAGGAACGTAGGAAGAGGGGAGACATGATCGAAACATTTAAGTACCTCACGGGACGTGTCGAAGTGGAAGATGATATTTTCTTTCTCAAGGGACCCTCGGCCACAAGAGGGCACCCGCTCAAACTCAGGGGCGGAAAATTTCATGGCGACACCAGAAAGTATTTCTTCACAGAGAGAGTGGTTGATCATTGGAACAAGCTTCCAGTGCAGGTGATCGAGGCAGACAGCGTGCCAGACTTTAAGAATAAATGGGATACCCATGTGGGATCCCTACGAGGGTCAAGATAAGGAAATTGGGTCATTAGGGCATAGACAGGGGGTGGGTAAGCAGAGTGGGCAGACTTGATGGGCTGTAGCCCTTTTCTGCCGTCATCTTCTATGTTTCTGTTTACTTTCTTGTGCCAAAAGACAGGATCAGAAAATTGGAGACCTGTCCTAGCTCTGCAACATATGAATGCCGCCCTCAAGATTCCTCGGTTCTGGCTGGAGACCGTGAAGGCAGTCATTGTGGCGGTGTCCCCGGGGGAGTTTCTGGCCTCCTTGGATCTTACGGAGGTGTACCTGCACATCCCCATTTATCCATATCACTGCACCTTGCGGAAGTTTCATCTGCTGGATCAGCATTATCAGTTTTCAGCTCTGCCTTTTTTGTCCTAGCAACGGCACTTTTCAAGATAAGTATAATTTTACAGCATTCTGCCAGTTCTGTTGTATGGAATGAGCTGTTAGTTTAATGGTTCTAGAAAAGTCAAAAAAGCATATAAGCTTATAATAGTGTGCAAAGTCTAAGAAATCAGTGAAACATTTTTTTAGATTAAACTTCGTCATAGTAAAAGCAATTTGATTAGAATAAAAATTTAAATAAAGGTAGGAAGGGTGGGTTCAAGCCGATGATGTAAGAAGGAGCAGGAGAAAATGAATATCTTCTGTAGAAAACCTGTAGTGGGTTAAGCTCTACAATCTGAGGCTTGTAACCCAGGCAACCTTCAGTGACATTTCTGGGTTTTTTTATTAGTGGTTGTAATGTGTTTGATTCAACAGTTGAGCAACCACTTAATATTTTCTTTAATATATTGGCTGGATTGTGTTCCATAATTTGGTTAAGAGGTGCAAGTAGGAGTGTTTGTGGGCATTTTCCAGAAGGAGGGTGCATGCCAGTGAGTTGGACAATCTTCTCTCGGCTGGTGATTGCAGGGTTCGGTTGGGGATATAGATTGGTCCTATCCTATATGGCAAAAAAAAACCCCCACAAAAAAACCCAACTAGCATAGTCAAATTTGAAAGCTAGTGTAAAAGCTTTCAAGGTGCAATATTTCTGGATGGGTAGCCAGTGTACAGCAGATAGAACTGGAGTGATGGGGGTCACGAATGGTTAGGTTCTTCAGTAGGTGAATTGCTGCCTTTTGCACACGTTGCAGTCTTTCTCGGTTAGTTGCAGATAGTCCAACTAGTAATGCATTGCAATAGTCCATGCGTGATAAAGACGTAGGCATAGAGCAAGTTGGGTGACTTATTCAGAGAAGTACAGACAAATTTTTCGAAGCTGGCACGGGTAGTACGAGGTCGATACTTGTGAGACATGACTCGTTAGCAATAGGTCTGCATCTAGGGTGATTCAAAGGCTGTACTTGATCCTTAGCACTGAGGGTCGAATTATCCCAGGAGAAGACTGGGCGAGGGTAGGTGCAGCTTTTCTTGTGAATCCAGAGTAGTTTGGTTTGGATGCATTTAGTTGAAGTTTGTTCATTGTCATCCAGTGTTTGATTTTGGAAGGCATCATTGTAATTTTTATTTTTTTAATTTTTTTTTGGGTGTCCTGGTTCTTACCTACTGGGAGGTAGAGTTGAATATCATCTGCGAATGAGTGGATCATGATGTGTTTTGATGCAGTGTCACGCGCTGGTCTGATGTATAAGTTGAAGAGCAGCGGCGACAGTAAAGATCCTTGGGGCATACTATATTTGAGTGTGTTGAGATGTGACAGGTCCAATTCTAGTAGTACACTCTGATCTTTTCTTTAGGAATGAGTAGAACAGCATAATGCCATTCCACCGATGCCAATGTCGGTAAGTCTGGAGATGAGGAGAGTGTGATCAATGGTATCAAAGGCGGCGTTGAGGATAAAGAGCGCATCTTCTCCTGATCAAGGTATTATCCCAGGACAAGCAGGCAGCATATTTTCTACATGTGGGTGATGTCACCGACGGAGCCCCCTAGCAGACGTTTTCGCAAGCAGACTTGCTCAAAGACCTTCAGGCTTGCGATTGCCTAGGGCATGCGTCTCCTCAGCGTGTCCTCAGTTCAATGTTTTCCGCGGAGCCAGAAGCACTGTTTCCTTGCTTCGCACAATCTCGTTGTCCCTGTTGCACCGTGGCTTGTTTGGTTAGTTTCTGTTGAGTCGCTGTGCTTGCGTCTTTATTTTTCTTTTTTTCCGTTCTTATCTTTTTGACTGGGTTCCCGGTCTTCCTCTGGCCACCTGGCCTCGTGGGGCCGCGGCTGTCCTTTTTCTTATGTCCCGGCCTCGTTCCGGGTTTAAAAACTGCACTCAGTGTAGCTGAGTTATCTCCATCACCGATCCCCATCGTTGGTGTGTAGAGTGCCTGGGTGCAGAGCACCGCGCTGAATCGTGTCCCCGTTGTGTGACTCTACAACTGCGGGCTCTTCGTCAAAGGGTGGCCAAGATTCTCCAACTCTTTGGCCCCATGGATCCTGTGGGACAGGCCTCGAGCTCGGCCTAGGCACCCTCGTTGGGCACCTCGGCCTCTATGTCCTCAGCCTCGACTCCCTTGTTGGGCGCCTCGGCCTCACAGTCCTCGTCAGCCTCGAAGGTTCCGGCCTCGGCCTTTTCTACTACTCCGGCCTCGGGTAAGTCTCCTCTTTCCTCCTCAGGTGTGCTGGCAAAGAAGCCTATCTCATGTCAGCGCCGCCTCGGCGGCGCCTTCGAGACATCACTCTAAGCGTTCCTCCTCATGTAGGGAATACTCTTCCTCGAGGTCGCCCCCGAAGGAGTGCACTGCTGCATCTCCTACCCACCTTCCTTTGGTCTCGGTGCCTATGTTTGAGGACATGCTTAAGGCTAATACCACACAGTTTTCCTCAGTGGTTAGCCAACTGGTCCCAACTTTGACGCCTGTGACCTCGGTCTCGACCCAGTCGCTGTCTGACCAGCCTGAGCGTCCCCTTTTCTCTCGAGGCCTCAACCGTAAGATTCGTCGGGTTCTCTCGCGCTATTCTTCCTCCCCTGAGGCGCCTAGGACTTTTCGGGGATCCCGGCCGGGGGTCCGTGTTTCCCCCGCTACTGGGCGAGACTTGCCTCTTCTAAAAGGTCCCGGTCTTCCCCGCCCTGTTAGGGCAGGTCTCTGACCTCAAAACCATCTACACATACGCTTGTCCTCGAATTGGACTCTAGTGTATGTTCCCCATCGAGGAGCTTGCAGGCTTCTATGGGACCTACTTCGAAGCCAGTTGGGGATTTTTCCTATACCCCGTCTTCTCCGAAGCTTTCTCGGCGATTTCCTCGGACTCCGGGGTCTTCCCGGTCCATTTGGCAAAAGGCCATTCTTAGACGCCCCCTACTCGCTTTAGTCGAACCTCTTCGTTCTCCCATTCACGGGACTTTGAGGCTCCGGCTTATTATTTCAGGGAAGTCTCTCCCTCTTTCTCGGCTACACCTCGATCTCGGTCGGAGTCTCCCTCGGAGGATGAATCTTCTTCTCGGACCTCCTCCTTTTCTCGTTTCATCTCTGACATGGGCAGAGCTCTGAACCTGAATCTTCAGTCCGACTCCCGCTTTACCCAGGAATACCTGGCGGAATTGGGAGTTGACAAATGCCTTGTGAGGCACTTCGCCTTCCATTACATCAGGTTCTCCGGCAGACGTTTCTCCGGAACCTGGAGACACCATATGCTGTCACAGCTATTCCATCCAAGTTGGAGTCCCGTTACCGGTCTATCCCGGTTAAGGGGTTTAAGGTGCTCAGCTTTCCCACCAATCCTTGGTGGTTGAGTCTTCCTTGAAGAAGTCTAACCCCTTGACGGTTTATGCTGCCGTCCCCCCGGGCAGGGAGGGCCGTACGATGGACAAATTTGGTCACCGCCTTTATCAGAATTCGATGAACCGTGTCCTTAACTACAATTTCATCTTCACGTCCTACCTCCGGTTCTGTATAGATGCCCTCCGCTCGTTCCGGGAGGTCATACCAGAGCTTCGGCGTCAGGAGTTTCTTCTCGTGGAGGAGACCCTCTCCCAACTCCGCCTGTATATGTTTCAGGCCTCTTATGACGCCTTTGAATTGTTCTTGAGAGTTACAGCCTTTGCGATCGCCATGCGTCGCCTCGCTTGGCTCCGGATTGTGGATATGGATCCGAATCTACAGGATCGACTTGCCAATCTCCCGTGTGTGGGTCATGAGCATTTCGATGATTCCATCGAGGTGGCCACGAAGCGCCTCTCGAACCACGAGCAGTCCTTTGCGTCTCTGGTGAAACTTAAACCAAAGGCTCCTCCGGCTCGCCAATATAAAATTCCTCTTCGGAGGTATCCATAAAAATCCATTCCTGCTTTCTCTAGGCCTCCTTTGAAATGGCCACTGCAGAAGCAGCAACATCAACCTAAGGTTCAGCCACCAGCCCCGGCGAAGACTGGGCCGTCCTTTTGACAATTCCAGTCCGAGTCTTCATCCTGGAGCCTTCCCCCTTTCCCACTGGGTATAGAAATGAAGGAGAAGACCCCCGATAGAGAAGTCTTACCACCGACAGTTGATTCCTGTTTATCATCCGGGAGTGGTACTCCCTCCACTTCAGTTGCGTACCCCTGGACCTGCCTCCAAGAAAGTTTCCTTCTGCTCAGTCTCAGCTTCCCTTCCTTCTGCAGGAAGCTCAGGCCCTTCTTCGCCTTCGGGCAGTCGAAGAGGTTCCCATGGAACAGTGGAACTCGGGATTTTATTCCCAGTACTTTCTGATACCCAAGAAGACGGGGGATTTGCGTCCGATCCTGGACCTCCGTGCTCTGAACAAGTTTCTGATCCGGGAATGATTCAGAATGCTCACCCTTCCCACGTTGTATCCTCTCTTGGACGAGGGGGACTGGCTGTGCTCACTGGACCTCAAGGAGGCGTACACGCACATTCCGATACACCTGGCCCCTCACCAGTATTTGAGATTCCGGGTGGGGGATCTCCATCTCCAGTATCGTGTTCTTCCCTTTGGCCTGGCGGCCTTTCTGAGGGTTTTCACGAAATGTCTGGTTGTGGTGGCTGCGGCCCTGCGCCTCCGCGGCTTGCAGGTGTTTCCATACCTTGACGACTGGTTAATCAAAGCATCGGTGAACTTTCTCAAGTCTCACCTCTGCCCATCCCAGTCTCTCGAGTTCATCGGAGCGGTCCTGGACACGGTTCGTCTCCGCTCCTTCTTGCCTCGGCCTCGTCAGGAGGCCCTTATCCGTTTGTGCCGAATGGTGACCCATCTGCATTCGGTGCCGGCTTGGCTCATAATCGTCCTGCTCGGTCACATGGCCTCCACGATTCACGTGACTACTTTTGTCAGACTTCACCTCTGTATTCCTCAATGGACTCTGGTGTCCAAATAGAACCCGGTTTGGGATCCTCTCTCTCGACGCATTGTCGTGACTCCTTTGTTGAGGAGATCTCTCCATTGGTGGTTGCTCTCTTCCAATCCATTCTCACTCTGGAGAGGTGGCTCTGCATTCTCTTGATTGTAAGCGGGCGTTGGCCTTCTACTTGAAGCGCACCGCTCCTCACCGTACTGCTCCCCAGCTGTTCATCTCTTTCGATCCCAATCGCTTGGGTCACTCTGTTTCTAAGTAGACCATTTCTAACTGGTTGGCTGCTTGTATCTCTTTCTGTTACGCTCAGGCTGGTCTCTCCCTGCTGGGTCGAGTCACGGGCCACAAGGTCAGAGCGATGGCGGCGTCTGTTGCTTTCCTCCGCTCGAATCCCATCGAGGAAATCTGTAAAGCTGCCACTTGGTCCTCGGTTCATATGTTCACCTTGCATTACTGTCTGGATGCTTTCTCCAGGCGTGATGGCCGCTTTGGCCAGTCTCTTGCAAAATTTGTTCTCCTAAATTGCCAACTTTCCCTCCATCCCGTTATAGTTAGCTTGGAGGTCACCCACGTGTAGAGAATATGCTGCCTGCTTGTCCTGGGATAAAGCACAGTTACTTACCGTAACAGGTGTTATCCAGGGACAGCAGGCAGATATTCTCGCAACCCACCCACCTCCCCGTGGTTGGCTTCTTTGCTTGCTATCTGAACTGAGGACACTCTGAGGAGACGCATGCCCTAGACAGGGTGGGAGGGGCACGCGCGCATGCGTGGGCCAATCGCAAGCCTTAAGGTCTTCAAGCAAGTCTGCTTGCGAAAACGTTCGCTAGGGGGCTCCATCGGTGACGTCACCCACATGTAGAGAATATCTGCCTGCTGTCCCTGGATAACACCTGTTATGGTAAGTAACTGTGCTTTCCCTACAATCGTCAATGTCTAATAGGACTGATTTGATACTGTGGAATTTCCTGAATTCCAATTGGTACATTGACAGAGCATTTTGGTTGTCTATGAAGTCTTGTAGTTGTTGTAGGACAACTTTTTTTAGGATCTTTGACTTCAGGAAGGCTTCTTTAGTTGAAATCTGTAGATTTTCTGGGCAGGGGTCTAAGGTTGAGCCTGATTGGCTTAGTGAATCAACTGCTTTGTTCAGGTCCGCGTGAGAGATTGTTTTAAAGTAACAAAGTGTTTGCTGCTGGAATGGTGTTTGGTGGTATAATGGTAATGGTGATTTGTTAATGGTTAATAGCTGAGTCAAGGTTAGTGCTAATTTTTTTTGTTTATTTATCGGGTTTGCTTAAAATCGATAAATATGGACTCAGGTATTTTTTATCACAGATTCATGGCAGATTAACGCTAGATAGCCATCAGAGGAGCGTTCTTGTTCCACGTGCTGCAACGCACATGAGGAGGAGGAGGCAGGTTCACTGAGCTTGACCCTCCCTCTGGTCCCTCAAGGGTGTTGGGAGTCGCAGGTGGCTCAGTTTTGGGAATAAACTCCTTTACTAGAGCCATCAGACAGCAACTCGGGCAGCATCTGTGAAGCAACAGTTACAGTAAAAATATTGCTTCAAAACTTTTCGAAAAGAAATCAAAACCCTACTTTTCAAAAAATTTATCCAGATATCTTAACCCAACCCTTCCCCCTCCTCCTAGATAAATTCTCCCCCAAAACCTCCACTTAAATAATCTCTTCCTCCCCAAAACACCAACCAAGTATTCAGATCCCTGAAATGTAACGTAATCTTATTTGTACTCTAACTGTAATCTATTTGTTATATCACACAGTAACGTACAGTCAATTTAATATCCAATTTGCAAGTTCTTCCGGAATTAATCCAGGTACCTCTCCTCCCTTGTAACAAAAAAAACCCAAAAAAACCCAAAACTGTTGTAACTTCATATATATATATATATTTATATTTATATATATATATTTATATATATATATTTATATATATATATATATATTTATATATATATTTATATATATATATATATATATATATATGAAGTTACAACAGTTTTGGGTTTTTTTGGTTTTTATACATATATATATATATATGTTAAAGTAGACTGACTTATGATGAAAAAGTTCTATCTAGAAACATAGAAGATGATGGCAGAAAAGGGCCATAGCCCATCAAGTCTGCCCACTCTACTGACCCACCTCCCTAAGTCTACTCTTCCAAAGATCACACACCTAATGACTCAGTTCCTTAACTCGACCCTCTTAGGGATCCCACATAGACTTCCCATTTATTCTTAAAATCTGGCACGCTGCTGGCCTCGATCACCTGTACTGGAAGTTTGTTCCAATGATCAATCACTTTCTGTGAAGAAATACTTCCTGGTGTCGCCATGAAATTTCCCGCCCTTGAGTTTGAGCGGATGCCCTCTTGTGGCCGAGGGTCCTTTAAGTCACTCTGGATCAAGATTCCTGGTCAATTTGGAGCAGATACGAAAATTGGCCTTTACTATCGTCCCCCAGGACAGGCGGAGGAAACTGACTCAGAAATGATGGAGGAAATCAAACAAGAATGCAAGACAGGCAATGTAATTATATTGGGAGACTTCAATTTCCCAGGGATAGACTGGAAACTAGCAACCTCCAACTGCGGCAAGGAGGCCAAGTTCCTGGAGGTGCTAGGGGATTGCTTCCTGGAACAAATGGTAAAAGAGCCGACAAGAGGCAACGCCACCTTGGACTTGGTCCTAAATGGTCTCACGGGACCGATAACAGTAGTGGAAGTCATGGTTCCGCTGGGAACGAGTGATCACAATGTAATTAACTTTAAACTTGACATCGGGAAAGGGAAACATGCCAAAACCTTAACCACCACATTGAACTTTAAAAAGGGTAAATACGATAGCATGAGAGCCATGGTAGAAAAACGACTCGAAAAGAAGGTGGACAAACTTGAAACGGTAGATCAGGCATGGTCCCTACTGAAAAATACTATCACAGAAGCACAAGATCTCTACATTCCGAGGATTTCCAAAGATCGGAGATCAAAGAGCAAAAGAGAACCGGCATGGCTTACCAAACAGGTGAAGGAAGCCATAAAAGAAAAGAAGGACTCTTTCAAAAAATGGAAATACATAAAGACAACCGAAGCCTGGAACAAACATAAAGATGATCAGAAGAAATGTCACAAGGCGGTGAGGGATGCAAAACAGGAATATGAGGAAAAAATAGCCCAGGAGGCCAAAAACTTCAAGCCCTTCTTTAGATATGTGAAAGGGAAAAAACCTGCAAAAGAGACAGTCGGACCCTTGGACGACCAGGGAAGAAAAGGGTACATCAAGGAAGATAAACAAATCGCAGACAAACTAAATTCCTTCTTTGCGTCCGTCTTTACGAAGGAGGACACCTCAACAATACCTGAAGCGGAGAAAGTGTTTGCAGGAGAAATAGAAGACAGCCTCACCACAGTTGAAGTGGACTTAGACCAGATATACTATCAGATCGACAAACTTAAAAGTGACAAATCCCCTGGACCGGATGGAATTCACCCGAGAGTCTTAAAGGAATTGAAGGTTGAAATCGGAGAGTTATTGCAAAAACTTGCAAACCTGACAATCAGAACTGGACAGATACCGGACGACTGGAGGATAGCGAACGTCACCCCAATTTTCAAAAAAGGATCGAGAGGGGAACCGGGCAACTATAGACCTGTGAGTCTTACGTCTGTCCCCGGCAAGATGGTTGAAGCACTGATCAAGGATAGCATGGTCCGGCACTTGGACGCACACGACTTGATGAAACCCAGTCAACACGGATTCAGGAAAGGGAAATCATGTTTGACGAATTTACTCCAATTTTTTGAGACCGTGAACGAGCAAATTGATAGTGGGAAGCCGGTGGACATAATATACTTGGACTTCCAGAAAGCGTTCGACAAAGTTCCACACAAAAGACTTCTCAGGAAACTACAAAGCCATGGCATAGAGGGGGATATACAAAGATGGATAGGCAAATGGCTGGAAAACCGAAAGCAGAGAGTGGGCATAAATGGGAAGTTCTCCGACTGGGAGAAAGTGACTAGTGGAGTACCCCAGGGCTCGGTACTTGGGCCGATCCTTTTTAATATTTATATCAATGATCTGGAGGAAGGAACATCCAGTGAGATCATCAAGTTTGCAGACGATACAAAACTATGCCGGGCGATCAGATCGCATGAGGATAGAGAGAAACTCCAGAGCGACTTGTGTCGGTTAGAAACATGGGCGGAGAAATGGCAGATGAAGTTCAATGTGGAGAAATGCAAGGTAATGCATTTAGGCAATAAGAATAAGGAATACGAGTATACAATGTCAGGTGCAACTCTGGGGAAGAGTGAACAAGAAAAGGACCTGGGTGTACTGATAGATAGGACCCTGAAGCCGTCGGCACAATGCGCGGCAGCGGCAAAGAAGGCAAATAGAATGTTGGGCATGATAAAGAAAGGAATCTCGAGTAGATCGGAGAAAGTTATAATGCCGCTTTATAGGGCAATGGTCAGACCACACTTGGAATACTGCGTCCAACATTGGTCTCCCTACCTAAAGAAGGATATAAAACTGCTGGAGAGGGTGCAGAGACGAGCAACAAAACTGGTGAAAGGTATGGAAAAACTGGAATACGAGGACAGACTTATAACACTAGGATTATTCTCCCTTGAGAAAAGGAGACTGCGTGGGGATATGATCGAGACCTTCAAAATACTGAAAGGAATCGACAAAATAGAGCAGAGAAGATTATTTACATTGTCCAATTTGACACGGACTAGAGGACATGTAATGAAGCTAAGGGGGGACAGGTTCAGGACTAATGTCAGGAAGTTCTGCTTCACTCAGAGAGTGGTTGACACCTGGAATGCCCTCCCAGATGAGATTATTGCGGAATCGACCGTCCTAGGCTTCAAGAGCAAACTAGATGCATATCTCCTTAAGAGAGGCATATAAAGATATGGTGGACTATAAATTACAACAGGTGTACACCTGGCAGGGCCTCCGCGTGTGCGGATCGCCGGACTTGATGGACCGAAGGTCTGATCCGGAGATGGCATTTCTTATGTTATGTTCTTATGTTCTTAAGAAAGAATATATCATCTTCCATCTCGACACGTCCGGTGATGTATTTAAATGTCTCAATCATGTCTCCCCTCTCCCTGTGTTCTTCCAGTGTAGAGCTGCAATTTTTTCAATCTTGCTTCGTACGAGAGACCCTTTAGCCCCGAGACCATCCTGGTGGCCATCCGTTGAACCGACTCGACTCTTAGCACATCTTTATGGTAATGCGGCCTCCAGAATTGCACACAGTATTCCAGATGAGGTCTAACCATGGTTCTGTACAATGGCATTATGACTTCAAGCTTCCGGCTGACAAAACTTCTACGGATACAACCCATCATCTGCCTTGCCTTAGATGAAGCCTTTTCTACTTGGCAGTTTTCATGTCTGCACTGATGATTACACCTAAATCTCGTTCTGCTGAAGTCCTTGTTAAAGTCTCACCATTCAAGGTGTAAGTTCTGCATGGATTTCTGCTACCGAGGTGCATGACCTTACATTTCTTAGCGTTGAAGCCCAGCTGCCAGTTCAAGGACAAGGACCAGTGTTCCAATATAAGCAGGTCCTGTGCCATACTATCCTGCAAATTGCATTCGCTTACTATATTATATAGTTTGGCGTTATCGGCGAATAATGCTATTTTACCTGAAGCCCTTGAGTCAGATCCTCTATGAATATGTTGAAAAGGAGCGGGCCCAGGACTGAGCCCTGTGGTACTCCGCTGGTCACTTTCGATGTTTTAGAGAGGATACCATTAATCACTACCCTCTGAAGTCTGCCACTCATCCAATCATTGACCCATGCAGTTAGTCTCTCTCCTAACCCCATCGATTTCATGTTGCTCAACAGCCTGCGGTGTGTGACGCTGTCAAAAGCTTTACTTAAGTCTAGGTACACGATGTCCGGGGGACTCTCCCAAGTCCAACTTTCTTGTTACCCAGTCAAAGAAGCTGATGAGATTGGATTGGCAGGACCTACCCCTGGTGAATCCATGTTGACTGGGATCCCGTAGATTCCCCTCGTTCAGAATCGTGTCTAATTTTCGCTTAATTAGTGTTTCCATGAGCTTACACACTATTGATGTGAGACTCGCCGGTCTGTAATTCGCAGCCTCTGCCCTGCAGCCCTTTTTGTACAGGGGAACGACGTTAGCTGTTTTCCAGTCCAAGGGGACTCTTCCCGTACTTAGGGAGAGATTGAACAGGACGGCTAATGGTTCCGCCAGGACATCACACAGCTCACTGAGCACTCTGGGGTGCAGATTGTCCGGTCCCATGACTTTGTTCACCTTGAGTCTAGTTAGTTCGCTGTAAACGTCGCCGGGTGTGAAATCGAAATTCCGAAATGAGTCTTCCGTGCTTGGTTTTGCCTTCAACTGTGGACTGTGCCCCGGTGCCTCGCTGGTGAAGACTGAGCAGAAGTATTCATTCAGTAGTTCGGCTTTATCGGAGTCTGATTCCACGTAATTCCCGTCCGGTTTTCTAAGGCGTACTATCCCGTCTGTGTTTCTTTTCCTGTCACTAATATACCTGAAGAAGGATTTGTCCCCCTTCTTAATGTTTTTTGCTAGAGTTTCTTCCACTCGAAGTTTGGCCTCCCTAACAGCCGTTTTGACCGCTTTAGACCTTGTCCTATATTCTATTTTAGCTTCTCTTTTCTCTGTACGTTTGTAGGAAATAAATGCTGTTTTCTTCTCTTTAACGAGGTACGAGATCTCCGCGGTGAACCATTGGGGTTTATTGTTTCTTTGTCGTTTATTTACTGATTTTATATAGCGGCTTGTTGCTTCGTGAATGGCAGATTTCAGGGTTGACCACATAGCCTCCACATTACCAGACTCAGCTTGCAGTGCCCGATGGACGAAATCTCCCATGCGTGCAAAGTCAGTGCCTCGGAAGTTGAGTACCTTTGTTTTAATGTTCGATCTAGGGAAACCTTTCCTAAGGTTGAACCATTTCATGTTGTGATTTCTGGAGGCTAGCGTGTCTCCTACCAAGACCTCCGAGACGCTTTCCCCTTTGGTGAGTACCAGGTCGAGGATCGCCTGGGCCCTAGTGGGCTCTATGATCATTTGTTTGAGACATGCTCCCTTAATGGAGGTTAATATCCTCCTGCTGCCGCTGGTTGCCGCTGAAAGTGTGTTCCAGTCTACATCAGGCATATTGAAGTCCCCTAGCAGTACAGTGTCCCCCCATAGTGTTGATATTCTCTGTCTTCAATTAATTTTGTGTCCTTGTCTTCCTGTTGTCTTGATACAGGCATTTTTCTCTGCCTCTGGCCAGGTTTACCCAGATGAATTCCCCGGTGTACTTAACATCTGTGATTCTGGTGGTTTTGATGTCCTCTTTAATGTATAGCACTACCCCTCCACCTAACCTTCCCTCTCTGTCTTGACGAAGCAAGTAAGTTGTAGCCCGGTATAGCCTTATCCCACCCATGAGAGTCCGTGAACCAAGTTTCGGATATCGCCACCATGTCTAGATTGGCATTCATTATTTCGGTCTCCAATTCCAGAATTTTATTGCCTAAACTGTGTGCATTAACATACATAGCCTTTCCATACCTTGTGTTTGCTGTGACCCTGTGAGGCGTTACCTACCTGACTTGGTGTGACTCCTAGAGAACTGTTAGCAATGTGGGTACTTATCTCTGGCTTGGAAGTGGAGCTTCGATGCACCTCATCAGGATAGTTTCTTACTGCACTGGTATGTGAGTGGGTACCCTCCCCCAACTTACCTAGTTTAAAGCCCTACAAAGCAGGCGGGCTAGTCGGTGTCCGAAGATGTTCTTACCTCTACTGGTCTGAAGAGTCCGTCTGGTCCCTGATGTCCCTGTAGCGCCTCTCCGTGGTTGAGGAATCCGAAGTTCATATCCCGGCACCATCCCTGTAGCCACTTGTTAGTCCTCAGGATTCGCTCATCCCTGGCTCTTCCCTTGCCTCTAACTGGGAGGATCGAGAAGAAGACCACCTGTGCTCCTGTCTGCTTCAGCCTCTCACCCAGGGCTCCAAAGTCCTTGGCGATGTTCTCCGGGGTGTTCCTTGCAGTGTCGTTTGTTCCTACGTGGACAAGAAGCATGGGGAAGTGGTCTTGGGGCTTAAGCATTCTATCAAGACAGGCGGTGACATCTCGGATCCTGGCTCCAGGCAGACAGCAAACCTCCCTCGACTGCATATCTGGTCTGCAAATTGGTCCCTCAGTGCCCCTCAGCAATGAGTCCCCAATGACTATTACTCTGCGCTTCTTCGGGGGGAGTCGATCTGTTGTTCCCGGATGTGGAGCAATGTGTTGGACCTGCTCCTGATCCTCATCAGCAGTCCTTTCCTTAAAGATCTGGAATCTGTTCCTCTGGGAGAGTTGAGGGGTTGATGTAAAGCTGCCCTGTTGATAAGAAAGAGAAGAAGATGAAGAGATTGAAAAAAGGGGGTGGGGTCTCCTGTGTCTGTCCGTAGAGGAAATCACCAGCTGACAGGAGTCGGCATCACCAGCCATTTCCTGTATCCCAATTGTTGGTTTCAAAGCTGATGATTTGGGCGTCTCGAGGATGGCCTGCTCGGTGATTTGGGACATCTCCTGGACGACGGCCTCATCCTCTCGGATACTTTTCAGGCGTTTTACCTCCTCCCTGAGGCTCCTTAGTTCCTTCATGATGTCTTCGTCCAGTCGATCGGCCTCCTCTGTCTGTGTGGAGACAGTAGTGTACTGTTGGGGGATGGCCTCGATCTACACAGAGACCTCTGTCCACCGTCCTGGGTCTTCCTCCTTCTGCACACAGGCTGTGGTTGCCTCCTGGATCTCCATGGTGACTGGAGTGCTGGTCTTGATTGTACACTTCGCTCTTCTTGTTCTCCCTGCCATTTGCAAGTTGTAATTGTGGTCTGCCTGTTATCAAGAAAGTTAGAGAATTAGGAAAATCTTTCTGTGAGATAGCACGAGAGTTGGAAAGATTAGGGTGTTTGAGAGTTTGAAAGGAAAGGTGTCTGAGAGTTTGAAAGATTAGGGTATTTGAGAGAGATTGAAAGATTAGGGTATTTGAGAAAGGTGAGGTAGTGTGAAAGTTTGAACGATTAGGGTATCTGAGATTTCCACTTGCTATCCAAGGTGTCCTGTTGTCTGTAATTTGGCTCTTCTTGAGGCTCTTCGCAAAGGCGCTAAGGCGAGCGCCTTTGCCGCGCGCCAAATGGCTGCGCGCCGTTGGCTCGTCTCCTTTAATGGAGGAGCCCAGTTGCGAGCTGCTGATGTGGTGGGGGTGGGCGGAGCTTCTCTCGCCGCTGCCCCAAAGTCTCCTGCACGCGTTCGGCGCTCCTAGCCCCTCTCTCTGCCTCACTGCCTTGCTCTCCTTTTGCCTCCCTTCTCAGATCTGCTTCCTCCTCTTTCCTCCTGCTCGATCAGAGAGTGATCAATACATGTATATTCTGCTCAGAGATATGAAACTCACAAGGAAGGCTCGAAAGCCACCTTAACCAAGAGAGTTCACCTTCCAGTCAGTTACAACTTTGTGAGCGAGCGTTCTCATCAGTGATCGAGCTTTCATAGTTGACATGGATATTTTGCAGTGACTTGATTACCTTTTTGAGTTTTCGAATGCAATAGTTTTGATATTTTGATCAGGTCTCCTGAAGCAGATACCAAAACGGGGCCACGTTGGGACCCCCCAAATTGTCATTACAAGCCAAGTACTTTTGCATTGTATAATCTACCATCTTTGATCCTTGCATACTATGGACTTTGACACATTTGAATCGTATAAAGACTTCTATTGACACATTCCAACTAAATGGAGAGTTCTAAGCAAGTTTATTGCAGCAATTGTGAAATCATTTCTTGAACTGTTTTGATTTATTTAACATTTTGTTCTACCAAGTCTCAGAGAGTGATCCACTATACAAGTAAAAATCACAATGACTGGAAAGTGAACTCTTTTGGTTAAGGTGGCTTTTGAGCCTTCCTTGTGAGTTTCATATCTCTGAGCAAAATATACATGTATTGATCACTCACTCTCTGTAGATAGAATTTTTTCATCATAAGTCAGTCTACTTCAACATATATATCGTATATGTTTCTGACTTCCTTATTATATTTTTTGATCCCTGAGTCTCTAAGGAAATAGTTTTAAGCATTACTGGCAAATGCTAAAGATTTTAAATAGATGTAAGGTATGTCCCAGATGCTACTTCCTGTAATACTGGGAAATGGATGAGTCATAGAGCATGTGATTGTGACCTGTGAACATGTCACCCCCTCTATTGCCAACAGGGGCAAAACTAAAAAAAAAGTGATAACTGAGTCATTGTTGCTAGGGAAAATTACTAATGAAATAAGGTTAACAAGAAACCATGTGACTTGAATCATTGGACCTTAATGAAGCAATTGTAATTCAAGTGGAAGATGTACCCAACTATGTATGTGTGTTTTCCTTAAGTGATGTCATAAACCCAATCAAATGACCATCACTTGTATTATCCCAGGACAAGCAGGGCAGGTATTCTCACATGTGGGTGACGTCATCGACGGAGCCCGGATGCGGACGCCTCGCAAGCAGACTTGTTTGAAGAAACTCGAAGTTTCGAGTCGCCCGCACTGCGCATGCGCGAGTGCCTTCCCGCCCAGCACAGGGCGCGTCTCCTCAGTTCTCAGTTTTCCGCGGAGCCGAGAAGTCCATCTTTGACTCTCTGCGTTTAACTTCGTTCACTTTGTGCCTTCTCTCAACCACAGTTTGTGTTTTTTCTTCACAAATCGCTGTTTTATTTTAGTTAAAAAAAAAAATTTTTTTTTCTTCTTCCGTTTGTTTTCCGGGACAGCCCGAGAGCTTCGACTTTGTGGCGGCTATTTTTCCATCTATTTCCCGGCCTGCTATGGGCTTCAAGAGGTGTAGCAAGTGTCAGCACGAGATCTCTCTTACAGACCCTCACGGATGCTGCCTCAAGTGCCTTGGGCCGAAACATCATCCTAGGTTGTGCCTGCCTTGTCAAACACTTCAGCCTCGTGCTGTTAAGCATCGTTGCATTCTGGTGGACAAGCTTTTCGAGATGGAGTCTCCTGCTGATCCCTTGACTTCGAAGGCTCCTTCTGCGCCTACTGCTTCCACCTCGAGTCTCATCAGACCTTCATCGTTTGCAGAGGCTCTTTCTTCGACGTCATCTGCTGTATCTTCCCCTGTTTCTTCAGGTCAGATAGCTCAGCAGTCGGTTCCACCGGTGGTGATTAAAGTGTCCAAGACTCCTAAGTCGAAACACACTCGCACTCCCTCAAAGGAATCTCCAGCCAAAGCAGGTGGTCCGGTTTCAGTCACGGATCCATCCTTGCCGGCTTCTTTCCAGACCATGTTAGAGAAGCAGTTTATTCAGTTCCTTACTAACATGGGACCCAAACTGCTTCCTCTTATCCAGCTTGGGCATTCAGCAGACTCCCGCGAGGTCGAGCCGCTTCCTTTGCCACAGTCTGAAGTTACACACTCTTTGCAGGGAGCAGAGTCTCTGCAAGTGTCTGGTCTGCCATCCAAGCACGAAAAGCATGGAGCAGATTCTTTGAGTGCCTCGACGAGAATCCTCACACTCTAAACGAGTTAACCTGCGAGGCTGGTGCAGTTAGATTGCAGAGATCTTTATTCGCTTTATGTGTTTAATTGGGGGGGAGGGGGCAAATACTATATCCGACACTTCGAGCTTCTTGTATTTCTCAGTTATCCTTTGTGCAGTTGTGAGGCACTCACACGCACATTGCGCAAACAAAACTGTCTTCACAGTGTAGAAATTATTTCAGAGGGCTAAGGCAGGGGGAAGAGGAGAACTGGATGGAAGAAGGGTCAATGGACAGCTGAGAATGGCATGCATGGTGATGGTGTAAAGAGACAGACTGCAGGAAAGGAATTCCATGTTAGTCTCTAACTTTTTTTTTTTTTTTTAATGACAGCAAAGAACGATAGAGAAGAAAAGCTGGCCAGAAGCCCTTGATAAGACATTAGCAGCACACTGATGGAGTGGAGGGAGTGATGGTATGATAGACAGATTCAGGCTTCTTAGTCAACTTCTTTAAGAGCTTAAACAATATGGCCAAATAGTGTCAGACAGGTTAAAGAGTAGCCTAATAGTGCAGAGGCCTGAGATCCAAGGGAACTAGGTTTGATTCCCACTGCATCTCCTTGTGATTCTTGGAAAGTCACTTAACTCACCACTGTCCCAAATGCAAATAAGTACTAAGGGGACAGATAACTTTTATGGGGGACGGCAGGGACAGGCGGGGACGGGGAGAATTCCTCGTGGGGACGGGCAGGGACGGAGGGGATTTCTCGTGGGGACAGAGGCGATTCTGATGGGGACAGGTGGGATTCTGTCAAGGATGGGTGGGATTTCTGTACCCGCGCAACTCTCTAGTGGTATTCATAGCACTGGATTTGCCACAGCCCGTGGTATGCAGACCTTGTGTGTCTTCAGAGGGATAAGTGTCTCAAACTGCAGGTACAGCCCGATCTTCTATCTCAAGGCCCAGTGTTCATAGAAGATCCAGATAGCTTTGGTCTTACTGTGTGGCTCTTGAGCATGTGGCATTACAGCACAAAAGATATTCAGATGTAGTCATTGCTGCTCCCCTTAGTCAAAAAGCCCACAACAATCTCTGCTTATACTAAGGCAAGGGACGGGAGATGATTCAACATTGGTGCACGAAAGAGAAGGTAGAGCCGTTTACTTCTCCAATCCCTGTAGTGCTAGCTTTCCTCCAAGTAGGTTTCAACAAAGGCTTCATAGAGGCATCCAAGTGGCAGGCCTCTCATTCTTCAGAGCCAAAGGATGCAAAACTTCCCTGGCTTCTCATCCAGACAGCCAGATTCCTAAAGTAGGCACTAATGTTTAGACCACTTGTAAAAAAATCCATTTCCGTTATGGAACCTTAACATGGCTTTCCAAAGCCTGTTGGGCTTCATATGAGCATATTCAAGAGGCATCCTTGTTGTATCTTACCATTGATAGTTTTCCTCGTGGCCATTACATGAGCAAGATGAGTCTTGCAGCTGCATGCCCTGTTGTGCAGGGACACCCTTTTTCAAGATCATGAAGGAGGGAGTTTTCTTGCAAACGGTGTCTGGGATGCAGAAGAAATCAACAATCTTCAGTTGTTGCACTTGATAGCTTGGTACCTCTCAGGCTCATATCGGCGGACCTTCATCTTTCCCCGCTTGTCAGACTCATTTTGGAAGCATCAAAAAAACAGTCTACGCAACAGTGTTATCAACAAAAATAGAAGCGGTTTTCCATGTGGTGTACTCTTCATTATCATGATGTTAAATCCACCTCTAAATCTTCAGTATTGGATTACCTTCCACAGTTATACAATTCAGGCCTCAAGACCACTGATTAGAGTTCATCTCAATGCTATCAATGCTTTTCATAGACCAGTTGATGGAAAACCTCTCACTGCTCATCCTCCTCTTTTATCCAGATTTATGAAAGGACTTTTCATAATCAAACTTCCTCTCAAACCAGTAGTTTCGGATCTTAATGTGCTTCTTGCTAGACAAATGATGCCTCCTTTTGAACCAATGACCTCGGCTCATCTTAAATATCTTACTTGAAAAGTGTTTTTTCTCATCTCTTACATCTGCTTGAAGAGTAACTGAACTTCAGGCACTGGTGGCGGATCCACCGTTCACAGTGTTTCATCATGACAAAGTGGTGCTTTGCACTCATCCAAAGTTCCTTCCAAAGGTAGTCACTGAGTTCCATCTCAATCAGTCCATTGTACTTCCAGTGTTTTTTCTAAGCCTCATTCTCACTGTGGAGAAATGGCTCTTCATACTTTGCTACTAGTTACAGCGTACTCAGGCTCCTAGGACATCTCCTCAACTCTTAGTCTCCTTCGATCCTAATAAGTTGGGATGTCGTGTATCCAGAAGAACTATTTCTACCTGGTTGGCAGCTTGTATCGCCTTCTGTTATGCTCAGGCTAGGCTTGAACTGGAAAGTCATGTCACAGCCCACAAAATCCGAGCTTATGGCAGCTTCAGTTGCTTTTTTACGTTCCACTCCTATTGATGAAATCTGTACAGCTGCTACTTAGTCCTCAGTTAATACATTCACATCTCACTACTATCTGGAATCTCATTCCAGATGGGATGGTCACTTTGGCCAAGCAGTTTTGAAAAATTATTCTCTTAATGGCCAACTCTCCATCCATCCCATTGTAGTAAGCTAGGGAGTCCCACATGTGAGAATATGTTACCTGCTTGTCCTGGGATAAAGCACAGTTTCTTACTATAACACCGTAGCACGGCTTCAACAAAGGAAGATCTTGCTTAACGAACTTGCTGCACTTCGAGGGAGTAAACAGGAAGATAGACAAGGGTGACCAGGTCGACATTGTATCTCTAGATTTTCAGAAGGTGTTTGACACGGTTCCGCATGAACGACTACTTTGAAAAATTGCGAGCCATGGAATCAAGGTTGAAATACTCATGTGGATTAAAAACTGGCTGACAGATAGGAAACAGAGAGTGGGGGTAAATGGACAATACTCTGACTGGAAAAGCGTCACGAGTGGAGTGTCACAGGGTTTGGTGCTCGGACCCGTGCTCTTCAACATACTTAGAAACGACCTGGGAATTGGTACGACAAGTGAGATGATTAAATTTGCAGAGTAGTGAAGACAGAGAAGGATTGCGAAGACCTACAACGTAACAAACACGCTCGAGAAATGGGCCGCGGCATGGTAAATAAGGTTTAACGTGGATAAGTATAAGGTGATGCATGTCGGTAACAAAAATCTTATACATGAATATAGGATGTCCGGTGCAGAACTTGGAGAGGCCCCCCTGGAAAGAGACTTGGGAGTACTGGTTGACAAGTCAATGAAGCCATCCATGCAATGTGTAGCAGTGGTGAAAAGGGCAAACAGAATGCTGGGAATGATTAAGAAGGGGATCACAAATAGATAGAGATGGTTATCATGCCGCTGTACCGGGCCATGGTACGCCCCCACCTGGAATACTGCGTCCAGCACTGTTTGCCGTACATGAAAATGGACACAGTACTACTCAAAAAGGTCCAGAGAAGAGCAACTAAAATGGTTAAGGGGATGGAGGAGTTGCCTTACAGTGAGAGATTAGAGAAACTGGGCCTTTTCTCTCTGAAAAGAGGAGACTGAGAGGGGACGTGATCGAAACATTCAAAATAATGAAGGGAATAGACTTAGTAGATAAAGACAGGTTGTTCACCCTCTCCAAGGTAGAGAGAACAAGAGGGCACTCTCTCTAAATTTAAAGGGGTTAGATTCCATACAAACGTAAGGAAGTTCTTATTCACCCAAAGAGTGGTAGAAAACTGGAATGCTCTTCCAGAGGCTGTTATTGGGGAAAACACTCTCCAGGGATTCAAGATAGTTAGACAAGTTCCTGCTGAACCAGAACGTACACAAGTAAGGCTAGTCTGTCTCAGGGCTCTGCTCGTTGACCTAAGGGCTGCCATGTCAGCGGACTACTGGGCATGATGGATCAGTGGTCTGACCCAGCAGCGGTAATTCTTATGTTATCCAGGGACAGCAGGCAGATATGCTTACAACTTCCCCTGGTTGGCTTTTTAGCTTGCTTATATAACTGAGGTACCGCGTGCATGGGCAGTTCGTGAACTTTCTTAAGTTCTTAAAGTGGCGATGCACTTTTAAAGCTGTCCATACCGGGGCTCTCCCACGTGTGAGAATATCTGCCTGCTGTCCCTGGATAACACCCATTATGGTTAGTAACGGCTTCTGTGTTTCTCATTGTTTCTATGTTTCACATCAATTAAGAGAGAAGATTGCCAGCATTTCAAGCCACATGGTCAAAGAAAAAGGACCGGATTCTGAGAAAGCTGGATGCGAGGAGAATCGTTTTGCATTATCTAGATGCCACCAATGAGTTCCAACTGTTGGACCACTTATTTGTGCTCACCAGTCAGGCTAGATCAGGGATCTCAAAGTCCCTCCTTGAGGGCCGCAATCCAGTCAGATTTTCAGGATTTTCCCAATGAATTTGCATTGAAAGCAGTGCATACACATAGATCTCATGAATATTCATTGGGGAAATCCTGAAAATCCGACTGGATTGCTGCCCTTAAGGAGGGACTTTGAGATCCCTGGGCTAGATGCAGTAAACGGGCATCTAAGGTGACCATTTCAAGATGGCTATCTAATCAGCATATATTGTCTGCTGCAAGCCTTTTAATGGGCAGAAACTACAGGTATTTTTTTTTTTTTTTTTTTTTTTGCAGAGGAGATTTGCAGGGCAGCAAGTTAGTCCACTGTGCAAATGTTACCAAGTTCTACATAGTGGACATGGCAGCACAGGAGAATAGTCTTTGGGTCCTCAGTGTTATGTGCAGTCACAGTAGTCTCTAACCAAGATTTCTGGGACTACTTTTGTACATCCCTACTGTCCAGAATGACACACCTATTACACTAGAGAGAGATTGTTCTTACCCTGTTTTCCAGATTGACTCCTATTTATTAGAAAAGATTTTAGCAATATAATCTGTTTGCTATAGCATCCATTGTTAATTTTACGCATTTTTGAGGTGTGTAATGCTGGATCCTGACCTCTATTTTCCCATAGATACAGTATTTTGTTCACCACTTTGTGGTTTGTGAACTTTTCTGGGAACTATACTACCACAAATAACAATGGACTTAATTATGCTTTTGAAAAAAATTTAATCAAAAGGTAGCCCTATATTTTTTACTATTCTCATATTTTGTGACTATCCTCAGAGAAAGTTAAGTTACTTATTCTGTTAGACTGGATTGACGAGGTCATGGTGTGACAGTAGCAGGTTGGAAGGTGTGCATATGTTAGAATGCTAAAAGATTTTACTGAAACTGGATAGCTGTTGCCACACAGGGTTCCAAATGTTACCCACATTGTTCTGCCTAGAGCAGTGGTCTCCAACTCAAACCCTTTGCAGAGCCACATTTGGATTTGTAGGTACTTGGAGGGCCTCAGAAAAAAATAGTTAATGTCTTACTTAAAAAATGGCAATTTTGCATGAGGTAAAACTCTTTATAGTTTATAAATCTTTCCTTTTGGCTAAGTCTTAATATTAATATTGTAATTTATAGCTAAAGGAGACACATGATCAAGAAATTGTTTTATTTTACTTTTGTGATTATGATAAACATGCCGAGGGCCTCAAAATAGTATCTGGTGGGCCACGAGTTTGAGACCACTGGCCTAGAGGGACATGAAGGCATAATCATGTGGGGGGCAGGGAAGTTGCTGAACAGTATTAAAATAAAAAGTTCCATTAAGTTAGCTGTTTAGGTGTGGGAACACCTATTCAGAAGGACATGGGGAGAATGCTGCACATAGGATGTAGCTTGTCTTCAAGAGAGTACCTGCAATAGGCAAGTAACTGTTTACCTATAAATTTGGAGCTCATGATGCCTTATAGTAGAGTTGCTTTTGACAGTGATTGCCTTTGTAGTCTATGGCGTAGAGAGGTCACAACATGGGATGGTTAGTTTTTAGGATATAAAGTTGTATATGTAAGGAATTGCTGTTAAGTATTTCAGGAATCTTTTGTACTTAGGTTGCTACATTGATTTAAAAATACAGTGGAATCTTGGTTTACAAGCATAATTCGTTCCAGAAGCATGCTCGTAAATCAAGTTACTCGTATATCAAAGCGAGTTTCCCCATAGGAATGAATGGAAACTCACTTTGATTCATTCCACCAACCCCCGCCCCCCCCCCGAGGCTACCGGACCTGCTCCATCACCCCCCCCCCCCGCTCTAACCTGCATCGCACCCCCCCCACACGAATGCCCCCCCGCGAGAACCGCAAAGCACCCCCATGCTCAAAGTGGTATCTGCCGCCCTTCCTCCCAAACACGGTCCTTACCCCTTCTGCTCGTTGTAAGGGTGAATGCAAGCTCCCGCCTCTTGCCTGGGCTGGGCCTTGAGCATCTGCACATGCTCAAGGCCTTCTGGCTCTCATTCTCTCGGAGACTAGAGACGGGAGCTCGCATTCACCCTTACAACGAGCAGAAGGGGTAAGGACCATGTTTGGGAGGAAGGGCGGGCGGATGCCGCTTTGAGCATGGGGGTGCTTTGCGGTTTTCACGGGGGGGGGGGGGGGGTGCGATGCCGGTTAGAGCGGGGGGGAGGTGCTTGTACACTGGAACATGCTCGGTTTGCGAGGCAAAAGTTTGCTGAGTTTTTTGCTCGTCTTGCAAAACACTCGCAAACCGAGGTTCCACTGTAGACTGTTTTAAATTGAGAATGTTGCTAAAGTTTTTATTAAGTGCAGTATAAACAGATTTAGAATCCAAATGATGTGAATTAACCTGTATGAGTCTCTTAACAGGTAAAAATGTTGTTCATCAGTTGTCAGTTACATTGGAAGATTTGTATAATGGTGCAACAAGGAAACTGGCTCTACAAAAGAATGCCATCTGTGAAAAATGTGAAGGTATGTGATTGTGATTGCCATTTTCTGGAACATTCTAGCCTTTACCATGGGGAGAGTATGAGACCAAAGGGGGAGGAGGCTATTTTTGGGCATCTATTAAGCCTTTTTAATTTAAAAACAAAAAAATACCTTTTGTCTTATAACTTTTTTTTAAATTCAGTGTTTCCAAATAGATTATAAAGCAATCCCCTATTATAACAAGTAGAGGATGGCAGATAGACTTGCATAGCTTTACCTTACAAGATATCCAGAACTGCACCAGAATGTTGTGCATGTTGCACTTCATGATTAAACACTGGCAACTTACTGTCTTTTGCCCACTGACAGTTCTGTATGATGCTGCAATATCCCAACTCTGCGAATTAACAATGTTTCCCCTTCCTTATAGGGAGAGAACACCCACACTCATAGCAGATGATATAAATGTGATGTGATATGTTTACGTGACCTGTCTATTAGTTTTATCCCAAGACAAGCAGGCAGCATATTCTCACATGTGGGTGACATCATCCACTGAGCCCTGATACGGACAGCTTTAAAAGTGCATCGCCACTTTAAGAATTTGAGAGAATTTGCAAACTGCCCGCACTGCACATGTGCGAGTGCTGTCCTGCCCAACACCGCTCACAGGTCCTCAGTTCTTAGTTTTTCACAGAGCTAAGAAGTTGTGTTCTTTTTGAACATTGTTCAATTTTTGCCTTTGCCTTCCCACTCATGTGGGTTTTTTTTTCTCTCTCTTAATTTTTCTAGTTGGTGTGGTTTTTTTGTTTGTTTTTTTTAAACAAACCAGCTGGGGACATTTTTTTCCTCACCTGTCTTCACCTCATGGGCTTTGGGCTTTGCTTGTTGATGCCTCTTCAATTTGGCTGAGGCAGTTTTTCCGTCAATGTCCCGGCCGCTAACCGGTTTTAAAAAGTGCTGCAAGTGGCAATAGCAGATTCCATCACTGACCCACATAGTTGGTGCTTACAGTGCTTTGGCCCAAAACACAGTGTTGAATCCTGTTCACGGTGTTCTACCTTGCAAAAACGTACCATTAAGAATTGAAAGCTCCAACAGGAAAAATTGTTTGGCACCAGTATGGACACTGAGAAGATGTCACAGCCTTCCACATCGATAGCATCTGCATTGACGTCGGGGAACATCGCTCCATCTTGTAAGCCAGCTAAAAACCACCAGCTTCCCAACAGGTCTCGCAGGTCAACATTGCATTGAGTCCCTTGATGCCGACCAAGTGATGATGGCTCTTGCGTCTGGCCTCTCCTCCATCGAGGTATGAATCCTCTTCAAGGTCACCCTCTCCGAGGCCAGACCAGTGTTCCCGTACTGTGAAAAGCTCAAAGCGCTTTTCCAAGTCAGTGACATATTCAAACTTCTTACTCCGACACTGACTCCATCGGTACCAGCCCAGCCTGAGCATATAAAGCCACCAGGTCCTGTGGTTCTGCACTGGAGATCCAGTATCAGTATCAATGTTCCATATACAAGCACAGCTCGTCTCATCTCAGATCCCATTCTTCATCATGGTGTCGATCCAGTTCTTCAAGGTATCAGTGTTCTTCCACATCGTCTCGACGATCCAAGTCCTCAGGTACTTTGAAGTGCAAGCATCACTCTCCTTCCTGCTCTACAAAGCGTAAAAAGAAGTCACACATACATTGTCTTCATTGGATCGACACCGGGCTTGACATCACCATTGATCCCGACGCACTCCTTTGCCAAAAGCCATTTATGACTCTGATTTACAGTCTGACTTGGCAGATGATGCCCCTGAGTCCACCACAGAGGCTTATGATACTTCTGAACTCTCCTCAGAAGTCTCCAAAAAGAGCTAAGTTTCCAACTGAAATACTTCCTTTCACAAGATTTAGGCAAAGAACTCCCAGTCAAATTAGAAGCAGACTCTGCCTACAGTGCTGAATATTTGGAGGCTTTAGACTATGATGAGCCTCCTACCATTACAAGGTATTCTTAAGGAGACTCTTCATAAGAACTGGGAGACTTCCCACTTACTATTACTGTGGCTCCCAGGAAATTGGGCTATATATACAAAATCAATTCTTCTCCTGGTTTTGACAAACCACAACTCCAGCATCAGTCCCTGGTGGTAGTCGACTTTGAAAAAATCTACTCCATCCAGAGTCTATGCCTCAGTGCCACCAGGGCATGAAGGGCGCACTGTGGGCAAGTTCAGTCACCGCCTGTACCAAAACTCCATGTTGGCTAACAGAGTCCTAAACTACAATTTCTATATTTCCTGCTATGTCAAGACTGGTTTAGAAATTGTCTTCTTCTGATAGATACATCACTTCACAGCAATTACAGGATTTTCATCACATCTCTTGCACCCTTTCCCTGGCTAGAAGGTACATGGCGAGATCGGCTTATGATGCCTTTGAGTTATCTTCCAGAGCCTCAGCTATATCATAGAAACATGATGGCAGATAAAAGGCCAAATGGCCCATTTAGTCTGCCCAGCCGCAGTAACCATCATCTCTTTCGCTCTCAGATACCCCATGTGCCTATCCCAGGCCCTTTTGAATTCAGACAGTCTCAGTCTCCACCACCTCTTCTGGGAGATTGTTCCATGCATCTACCTCTATCTTTCTGTTAAAAAAAAAAAAAAGTATTTCCTTAGTTTACTCTGGAGCTTATCCCTCTACCACCCTAAAGTATTTCTTTAGATTACTCTGGAGCCTATTCTTCTACCACCCTAAAGTATTTCTTTAGATTACTCTGGAGCCTATTCTTCTACCACCCTAAAGTATTTCCTTAGATTACTCTGGAGCCTATCCCTCTACCACCCTAAAGTATTTCCTTAGATTACTCTGGAGCCTATCCCTCTACCACCCTAAAGTATTTCCTTAGATTACTCTGGAGCCTATCCCTCTACCACCCTAAAGTATTTCTTTAGATCAGTGATTCCCAACCCTGTCCTGGAGGAACACCAGGCCAATCGGGTTTTCAGGCTAGCCCTAATGAATATGCATGAGAGAGATTTGCATATGATGGAAGTGATAGGCATGCAAATTTGCTTCATGCATATTCATTAGGGCTAGCCTGAAAACCCAATTGGCCTGGTGTTCCTCCAGGACAGGGTTGGGAACCACTGCTTTAGATTACTCTGGAGCCTATCCTTCTACCACCCTAAAGTATTTCCTTAGATTACTCCTGTCACCTCTTAACTTCATCTGATGCCCTCTCATTGCAGCGTTTCCTTTCAATTCAAAGAGACTCTACTCATGCACATTTCCTCCAAAGTATACAGATTGAGATCTTTAAGTCTATCCCCATACACTTTATGATGAAGACCACATGCCATTTTAGTAGCCTTCCTCTGGACCAAATCCATCCTTTTTATATCTTTTTGAAGGTGCAGCCTCCAGAATTGTACACACTATTCTAAATAAAGTCTCACGAAAGTCTTATACAGGGGCATAAATACCTCCTTTTTCCTTCTAGCCATACCTCTCCCTGTGCAACCTAGCATCCTTCTAGCTTTCGCCATCACCTTTTCAACCTATTTGGCCACCTTAAGATCATCACATATAGTCACACCCAAGTCCCTCTTCATTCCCTAATCTGTACCATTCCCTCGGGTTTTTGCAGCCCAAATGCATGACCTTGCATTTCTTAGCATTAAATTTTAGCTGCCAAATTTCAGACCATTCTTCAAGCTTTGTCAGGTCTTTCTTCATATTATTCACACCATCCGGCGTGTGTACTCTATTGCAGATTTTTATATCATCCGCAAGGAGGCAAATCTTACCCGACAACCCTTCAGCAATATCGTTTATAAAAATGTTAAAAAGAACAGGCCCAAGAACAGAACCTTGAGGCACACCATTAGTAACATCCCTTTTCCTCAGAGTGATCTCCATTGATCACTACCTTCTGTCGCCTTCCACTCAACCAGTTCTTGACCCAGCCCATCACTTTGGGACCCATCCCGAGGGCACTCAGTTTATTTATTGGACGTCTGTGTGGAACACTGTCAAAGGCTTTGCTAAAATCTAAATACACCACATCTAGCGCACATCCTCTGTCCAATTCTCTGGTCACCAAAGCAGCCTTCTTTTTCTCTTACTTTTCCTTACTTGCCTCACAAAAAGTGTCGTCCTTACAATCGCTCCTTTCAGTTTTGCCCACCGCATTTCCACTCCTTCCAGATGTTCCCATCCAGACAATAATTCCTTGATGGAAACCCCCTTCCGAACAAAGTTTTTTTTGTTTTGTTTTTTTTAAGTCTAGAACTTTTGCTTTTGAATAAGCCCTTTCTATACTCATCTTAATATTAAACCGTACCATGCAATAGGGATACCCCAATCAACATCAAGCATGTTAAAATCACCTATTAGCAAGGCCTACACTCACATTCCAGTGCATCTGGCCTCCAGAAAATTCCTCTGTGTTAAAGTGGCTCATCACCATTATCAATACCCTTTGATCTTGCATCCTCTCTGAGTATTCACCAAGTGCCTAGTTGTAGTGGCAGAAACATTATGGTTTCAGGGCCTCCAAGTCTTTCCTTACCTGGACGACTGGCTGATCAAGGATCCTACCTCACAAGGGGTGACAGTAGCAACTTCCATGATAATTCTCTTCCTTCAACAGTTAGGTTTCAAAATCATTTTTCCCAAATCCCAACTTCAATCTTCTCAGACTCTACAATTCATAGGAGCTCTGCTCGACACTATTCATCTCAGGGCGATTCTACCGCAGCAAAGACAAGGCAATTTGATTTAGCTTTGCATTCACTTATCTTCCATCAATGTCAGCCAGACAGATGATGGTACTTCTAAGTCACATGGCTTCCACAGTGCATATTACTCTGCTTGCGAGAATTAATCTCAGAGTAAGAGCATAAGAACATAAGAATTTGCCTCCACTGGGTCAGACCAGAGGTCCATCGCACCCAGCAGTCCGCTCCCGTGGCGGCCCATCAGGTCCATGACCTGTAAGGTGATCTTGTCTAAAACCCTTTAGTTCCCTTTATCCTTCTATCTATACCCTTTCATAACCTATCTCTACCTCTATCTGTATCCCTCAATCCCCGTATCCTTCAGGAATTTATCCAATCCTTCTTTGAAACCCGTAGTGTACTCTGTTCTATCACAGCCTCCGGAAGCACATTCCAGGTGCCCACCACCCTCTGAGTGAAAAAGAATTTCCTAGCATTTGTTCTAAACCTGTCCCCTTTCAATTTCTCCGAGTGCCCCCTTGTTCTTGTGGTTCCCAATAGGCTCTCTACCTTCTCTATGCCTTTCATGATCTTGAAAGTCTCTATCATGTCTCCTCTGAGTCTCTGCTTTTCCAGGGAGAAGAGCCCCAGCCTTTCTAACCTGTCTGCTTATGAAAGGTTTTCCATACCTTTTATCATTTTTGTCTCTCTTCTCTGAACCTTCTCAAGTATCGCCATGTCCTTCTTAATGTACGGTGACCAATATTGGACACAGTACTCCTGGTTGCAATACCCTTCTTAATAATACCCAACATTCTGTTTGCTTTCTTTGAGGCTGCTGCGCATTATGCCATTGATTTCATTGTTGTATCCACCAGCACACCCAAGTCTTTTTCAAGATTACTTTCCCCTAGTACTAATCCTCCCATTTTGTAGCTGAACATCGGGTTCTTTTTCCTTATATGCATGTCCTTGCATTTCTCTATATTAAAGTTCATTTGCCATTTATTTGCCCACTCCTCCAGTTTGTTTAGGTCCCTTTGTAGGTCTTCGCATTCCTCCGCGGTTCTTACCCTGCTACAGAGTTTAGTGTCATCCGCAAATTTTATAACTTCATACTTCGTCCCTGTTTCTAGGTCATTTATAAATACATTGAACAGCAGTGGTCCGAGCACCAACCCCTGCGGAACACCGCTCGTGACCCTCCTCCAGTCCGAGTAGTGGCCCTTCACTCCAACCATTTGCTTTCTGCCTGCCAACCAGTGTTTAATCCATCTGTATATGTCCCCTTCCACCCTGTGGTTCCACAGCTTCCTAAGTAGCCGCCGCTCGTGGGGTACCTTGTCAAAGGCTTTTTGGAAGTTGAGATAAATGATGTCTATGGGTTCCCCTTTGTCCATCTGGCTGTTTATCCCTTCAAAGAAGTGCAGTAAGTTCGTTTGGCACGATCTTCCCTTGCAGAAGCCATGCTGGCTCGCTTTCATTTGTCCATTTTTTTTTAATGTGCTCACAGATGCTGTCTTATCAGTGCTTCTACCATCTTGCCCGGAACTGAAGTCAAGCTTACCGGCCTGTAATTCCCTGGGTCACCCCTCTTTAAAGATAGGTGTAACATTTGCTATTTTCCAGACCTCCGGGGTCTCCCCAGTTTTCAAGGATAGGTTGCAAATTTGTCGGAGTGTTTCCATTATTTCGTTTCTTGGGTGGATTCCGTCCGGGCCTGGTGATTTGTCGCTTTTCAATCTATCTATCTATTGGAGGACATCCTCATGGCTAACCTATTTGCGACAGTTTTTCTTCTTGGTCTCCATTTATGATCTCCTTGGGTTCTGGTACATTGGATGTGTCCTCGCTTGTGAAGACTGACGAGAAGAACTTGTTTAACCTGTCAGCTACCTCTTTTTCCTCCTTCACCACTCCCTTTCTGTCACCATCATCCAACGGTCCTACTTCCTCCCTCGCCAGTTGCTTTCCTTTAACATATCTGAAGAATGTTTTGAAATTTCTTGCTTCCCCTGCCAGCCTCTCTTCGTATTCTCTTTTTTTTCTCTCCTAACCACTCGGTGACATTCTTTTTGGTGTTTCTTGTGTTCCTTCCATTTTTCCCTGGTTTGGTCCTTTTTCCATTTTCGGAATGATTTTTCTTGTCTCCTATCGCTTTCTTCACGTCATTTGTTATCCATACCGGGTTTTTTCTTCGTTTTTTTTTTTTTTAACCCTTTCCTAAACCTGGGGATGTACAGATTTTGTGCTTCTTACACCGTGTCCTTGAATATGCACCAGGCTTTCTCTACGGTCTCCATCTTTCTTGAGCTGTTTCTGAGTTTCTTTCTCACCATTGCTCTCATAGCATCATAGTTCCCTTTCTTGAAGTTGAGCATTGTCGCTGTGGTTCTCTTCACTTTTGATGTTCCTACTTCTAGTTTGTACTGGATCATGTTGTGATCGCTGTTTCCTAATAGTCCTACTTCCACTTCCTTTGCAGGTCCCCCTAGCCAGTTGAGGATTAGGTCGAGAGTGGCATCCCCTCGCGTTGGTTCCTTGACGAGCTGTTCCATGAAGCAGTCCCTAACAGCCTCTAGGAATTCTGTTTCCCTCGCGCAGTTGGAGTTTCCAATACTCCAGTCTATCCCGGGGTAGTTAAAATCCCCCATTACATCACACTTCCGTTTTTGCTTTCCCGCTTCAATTCTGCTTCCAGTTCTTTATCGTTTGCTTCTGTTTGTCCAGGTGGACGATAGTACAGTCCCAATTTTATGTTGAATCCATTTCTTCCTGGTAATTTAACCCATAATGATTCCAATCCTTCCGCCTTTGCTGCCGTATCCACTCTGGTTGAGTGAATGGTGTCCTTTATATACAGCGCTATTCCTCCACCCTTCTTGTGAGTCCTGTCTCTTCTATAGAGTTTGTACCCTGGCAGTACTACATCCCATTTGTTTTCCTCATTCCACCATGTTTCCGTGACTCCAATGATGTCTAGGTCCTCTTTTTTGGCCGTGACTTCCAGTTCTCCCATTTTGGTCCTTAGGCTTCTTGCATTTGCGTACAAGCAATTTAAGTCCCGTTTTTTTCTTTTTCCTGCTGTTCTTCCTTGTGATTTGCTCCTCTTGCCGTCCTCCTCATGAGCTGCCAGCCACTGATTTCTGTTTCTTTCTTCCTCTTCCTTTGGCGCGTCTTTTTCGTCCTCAACCTGTTTCCTCATTTTCACCTGTTCTTCTAGCTCCTGCTGTTTTCTCTTCTTTTTGTTCTCTAGTTTCTCTTAATCCTTAGACTCCTGTAGTTCGTCTTTTGTTTCTTCCCAGCATTTTTCCCGCTCAGTATCTTCTTTGGATACTCTTGTTTGAACCGTCGACGTCAGGTCGACTGTTGGCTTTCCCCTTCTTATCAGTTTAAAGCCTGCTCTATTCCTCTCTTGACGTTGTTCGCCAGCAATCTCGTTCCTGCTGTGCTCAGGTGTAGTCCGTCCCTCCTGAAGAGCTTGTTCTTCCCCCCAAAAAGTTGTCCAGTTCCTCACAAAGTGGAAATCTTCCTCTTCGCACCATCTCCTCAGCCATGCATTTATTGCTTGTAGTTCGGTCTGCCTCTTCACATCTGCCCTCAGTACTGGATCTCTGAGAATGCTATCTTCTGTGTCCTCAGCTTCAGTTTCCTTCCCAGGATGTTAAACTGCTCAGTTAGTGTAGTCCTGCTGTAATTTCTCCTGTTGACATCATTTGTTCCAACGTGGATTATCACTGATGTCACTTCCGTCTCGGCTCCTTCCAGGATCTTCTCAATTTTGTCGGTGATGTCCTTCGTTCTTGCCCCTGGGAGACATGTCACTAGCCGGTCGTCTCTCCTTCCTGCTACGTGACTGTCCACTTCTTTCAGGATTGAGTCTCCCACCTCTCAGTGGTCTCAAGCTTTAGACCCACTTTCTCAACACGTGGTCACTTCTTCACTTTGACAGTCGCTGCAGTGGTGGATGAACTCTTACAATCTGTCCAGAGGATTTTTGTTCCATACTTCTAGTCATCGGAAAGTTCTGACCACAGACTCATCCACTTATGCTTGGGGAGCTCATCTGGACGGTCTTCACATGCAAGGTCACTGGTCTGTTGAGGACCGCTTTTGTCATATAAATCTGTTGTAACTCGGAGCGATCTGCAATGTTCTCAAAGCTTTCCAGCACATTGTGACCAACACGTCCTTCTTATCCGCATGGACAATCAAGTCGCAATGTATTACATAAACAATCAAGGAAGCACAGCTTTTCTCCGTCTTTTTCTGGAGGACTCTGAAGATTTGGACCTGGGCCATTGCTCGCAATATATTCCTGAAAGCAATTTACATTCAAGGGGAACAGAATTTACTTGCAGACAGGACTCAGCACTCCAACCACGAGTGGACACTCAACTCTGCAGTAGAGGACCCCTCAGATAGATCTGTTTGATCCCCCTGCAACCATAAGCTGCTCCAGTTTTGCTCCCGATAGTACTTTCCTCACCTCCTGGAAGCGGATGATTTTCTGCTACATTGGACTCACAAGTTTCTCTATGCCTTTTCTCCAATCCACTTCATCCTCAAGATGCTTGTCGAGCTCAAGCAGGACTCGGGTACCATGATTCGTATAGCTCATTGGTGGCCCAGACAACCCTGGTTTTCCCTTCTGCTTCAACTGAGTATGAGGGAACCAATACCTCTTCAATTTTTCCCGTCTTTTCTCACACAAAATCGTGGATCTCTTGTGCATCCCAATCTTCCAACATTACATTACATTACATTACGGATTTCTATTCTGCCTATACCTTGCAGTTCAAGGCGGATTACAAAAGATTTGACTGGACATTTTCCAGTGAAGATACACTTATACAGAGGAGATATAGCTGGAAAGATTCCGAGGGGATTTACAAGTTGGATAGCAAATTGACAGTGCTGAACTGTGTGATATAAACAAATAGATTACATTTGGAGTAGGTAAGATTACAATACATTTCAGGGATCTGTTTACTTGGTAGGTGATTTGGGGAGGATTTTATAGGGGAGAATTATCTGGAGGTAGGTGAAGAGGGGTTAAGATATTTGGATGAATTTTTTGAAAAGCAGGGTTTTGATTTCTCTTCGGAATGTTTTGAGGTCGCCCGTTGTCACCAGCAGGTTAGAGATGGTATGGTCGAGTTTTGCTGCTTGTGTTGCCAGAAGGTTGTCAAACATTTTCTTGCGCTGTGTGCCTTTGAGTGGGGGGGAAGGCAAAAGGGTTCGGTGTTCTTCTGTGTCTTGAGGTGAAGATCTGGTTTAAGCGGTTGTTTAGGTAGGAGGGGGAAGAGCCATTTAACGCTTTGAATAATAGGCAGTAGAATTTGAATTGTATTCGTGCTTGTATGGGTAGCCAGTGAGAGTCTAAGAAGGCAGTTGTAATGTGATCATATTTTCTCAGGGAGTAGATCAGTCTGAGGGCGGTGTTTTGTATGGTCTGAAGTTGTTTTATCATCATGGCAGGACAAGGTAGATAGAGGGAGTTGCAATAGTCTAGTAAACCCAAGACTAGGGATTGGGTGATTAGTCTGAATTGTGCTGGATTGAAAAATTTTCTGACTTTACGTAGATTTCTCATAGTTAGAAAAGCTTTCTGGGTTGTCTTGTTGATTTGGGATTCCATTGTGCAGCATCTGTCTATCGTTACTCCTAGGAGTTTGAGTTCGGGTTGTATTGGGTATTTGGTATTTTTGATTTTCAGTTCTGTGATGGTAGGAGTTTTGGCCTTTTTGAGCAAAAGGAATTTTGTTTTTTCTGAGTTTAGTTTCAGTTTGTGGTCCATCATCCATTTTTCCACTGTATCTAGGGTTGTTTCTAGCTTTGCTGTGGTGGTGGTCTCTGATGGGTCGAAGGGGAGGAGTAAGGTGATATCGTCTGCGTAGCTGAAGGATGTGACATTTAGGTTGTCTAAAGTGGCTCCTAGGGAGGAAATAAAGAGGTTGAAGAGCATAGGTGAGAGAGGTGATCCTTGTGGAACTCCGCAGGGATTGGACCATGGTTCTGATTTGATATCATTGGATTTTACCCTATAGGTTCTTGATTTGAGGAATCCTTGAAACCAATTGTGGACCTTGCCTGAGATCCCTATGGCGTCAAGTATCTGTAGTAATAAGGAGTGGTCAACTAGGTCAAATGCTGCGGAGAGGTCAAGTTGAATTAACATCATCTTTTTTCCTTTACTGATGTGTTGCCGGGCTGTATCTAGTAGTGAGACAAGTAATGTTTCTGTGCTGTAGTTGGTTCGAAATTGCACCTGACATTGCACCTGACAACTTCGTACCTCTCGGCTTAGCATCTGCTGACCTTCATCTTTCTCAGCCTGACATCCCCACCAAACCGAGAATCTGAAACCCACTCCAACAAAATTTCAGCACAAGACCTTGCAGACTTCTTCCTCAACAAAGTCAAATCAATCCAAATAGAATTTGCAAAGACAGCCACTCCTAACACTCCCCAACCTAACCCCACAGAATACACTGAACCCATAAAAGCAGATCAAATTTGGACTTCATTCACCAATCTTTCCATCCACGACACCAAAAAAGTAATATCAAAACTAACCTTACGAAGCAGCCCTCTAGACAGCTGCCCTGCATACCTCCTTTCGGCAGCTCCGCATCAAATCATTAACTGGCTCACTAACCTGCTAAATAGCTCCCTAAACCAGGGCCCATCTACCCAGTGAAATTGGTAAAATAGCCCTAATCCCTATACCGAAAAAAGCTCAAGCAGATCGCTCCATAGCATCTAATTATAGACCAATTCCTGGCATTTCAGTCCTCACTAAAATCCTTGAGACACATGTCAGTAAACAACTATACATAGAGCAACACTTCTGCCTACAACCCACCCAATACGGCTTCCGAAAACAACACAGCACCGAGCTCGTCATCATTACTTTATTCACTAAAATCAAACAGCTGCTGAGTTCGAGGTCATCAAGCAATATTACTTCAATTTGATATATCCGCGGCTTTCAACTCTGGACCACCAACTACTCCTAACCAAACTCTCGGAAATCAGAATAACAGGGACTATACTGAAATGGTTTGCTGACTTCCTTCAAAAGGGGGTACTGATAGATAGGACCCTGAAACCATCAGCATGATAAAGAAGGGAATCACAAGTAGATCAGAATGTGTCATAATGCCGCTTTATAGAGCAATAGTCGGACCACACTTGGAATACTGTGTCCAACACTGGTCTCCCTATCTAAAGAAGGTTATAAAACTGCTCGAGAGAGTGCAGAGACGAGCAACGAAGCTGGTAAAAGGTATGGAGAACTTGAACTACGAAGAAAAGCTTAGAAAACTGGTTCTGTTCTCCCTTGAGAAGAGGAGACTGCGAGGGGATATGATTGAGACATTTAAAAAATTAAAAAAGGAATCGACAAGATAGAGCAGGACAAAAAGTTATTTACGATATCAAATGTGACTAGGACAAGAGGTCATGGACTGAAGCTGAGGGGGGACAAGCCCAGGACAAATCCCAGGAAGTTCTGCTTCACACAGCAAGTGGTGGACATCTGGAACCCTCTCCTGGTGGAGATTGCTGCGATTTAAGGGCAAGTTAGATGCTCATCTCCTCGGAAGGCGCATAGAGGGCTACGAGTGACTAAGTTTTTCACCAGGTTACACTGGCTGGGCCTCCGCGTGAGCGGATCACCGGACTTGATGGATCCAGGGTCTGATCCGGCAGTTCTTATGTTCTTATGTAAAACCGCAAATACATGGTGAAAAAGCATGAAGAATACTCTATTCCTTCTAAGGCATTCTGTAGCATCCCACAAGGCTCCCCACTATCCCCAATCCTATTCAATTTATTCATGAGCATGCTGGGACACATCAAACTGGAGAACAAAACCATACTGTCCTATGCCGATTACATCATAGAAACATAGAAACAAAGAAGATGACGGCAGAAAAGAGCTACAGCCCATCAAGTCTGCCCACTCTACTGACCCATCCCCCTGTCTATGCCCTAATGACCCAATTTCCTGAACTCGACCCTCGTAGGGATCCCACATAGGTATCCCATTTATTCTTAAAGTCTGGCACGCTGTTTGCCTCGATCACCTGCACTGGAAGCATGTTCCAATGATCAACCACTCTCTCTGTGAAGAAATACTTCCTGGTGTCGCCATGAAATTTTCCGCCCCTGAGTTTGAGCGGGTGCCCTCTTGTGGCCGAGGGTCCTTTGAGAAAGAAAATATCATCTTCCACCTCAACACGTCCCGTGATGTATTTAAATGTTTCAATCATGTCTCACCTCTCCTTACGTTTTTCGAGAGTGTAGAGCTGCAATTTGTTCAGTCTCTCTTTGTACGAGAGACCCTTGAGCCCCGAGATCATCCTGGTGGCTGTCTGCTGAACCGATTCAATTCTGCACACATCTTTACAATAATGTGGCCTCCAGAATTGCACACATTATTCCAGATGAGGTCTCACCATTGCCCTGTACAACGGCATTATGACTTCAGGCTTTCGGCTGATGAAACTTCTATTGATACAACCCATTATCTGCCTTGCCTTAGATGAAGCCTTCTTCACTTGATTGGCAGTTTTCATGTCTGCACTGATGATTACTCCTAAATCTCGTTCTGCTGAAGTCCTAGTTAAAGTTTCTCCGTTCAAGAAGTACGTCCTGCATGGATTTCCGCTTCCGAGGTGCATGACCTTACATTTCTTAGCGTTGAAACCTAGCTGCCAGGTCGCAGACCAACTTTCCAATGTAAGCAGGTCCTGCACCATATAATTCTGTAAATTGCATTCACTTACTATATTACATAGTTTGACGTCATCGGCGAATAATGTTATTTTACCTTGAAGCCCTTGAGTCAGATCCCCTATGAATATGTTGAAAAGGAGTGGACCCAGGACCGAGCCCTGCGGTACTCCACTGGTCACCTCCGATGTTTTAGAGAGGGTACCGTTAACCACCACCCTCTGAAGTCTGCCACTCAGCCAATCATTGACCCATGCAGTTAGTGTCTCTCCTAACCCCTTCGATTTCATCTTGCTCAGCAGCCTGCAGTGTGGGACGCTGTCAAAAGCTTTACTGAAGTCCAGGTACACGACGTCCAAAGACTCTCCCAAGTCCAACTTTCTTGTTACCCAGTCAAAAAAGCTGATGAGATTGGATTGGCAGGACCTACCCTTGGTGAAACCATGCTAACTGGGATCCCGAAGATTCCCTTCATTCAAGATCGTGTCCAATTTGCGTTTAATTAGTGTTTCCATGAGTTTGTACACTATTGATGTGAGACTCACCGGTCTATAATTCACAGCCTCTGCCCTGCAACCCTTTTTATGCAGAGGAACGACGTTAGCTATTTTCCAGGGAGACAGGGGTTTTGTTGATCTTTGCTCTGAATTATTTGTATTTTTGCCGGCAGAAAAAAAAGAATTATTTTGTGGACCGGCAAACTACTAGGACTAAAATTTAAAAACCCCGTTTCCGCCCCATCTCCGTGAGCTCGGTCCCCACAAATCATCTGATCCCATCCACACAAGCCTCAGTTATGATTTTATATTGAATGTATTTTATTAAAGTATAAAAAGAAACAATATTCTTTACAATTGTTATTTTATAAATACAAATAATTCAGAGCAAAGATCAACAAAACCCCTGTCTCCCCTCCCCTTCACATATGTCCCCTCTACTATCAAGAAAACTGAACAAGCCAAATTATTACAGAATGCTACACAGAAATATCATGCTAACAGAATACTGCAGTCACACACGACAGGAATAGTTTTAGGGGAGTGCAACTAGGGCAACTGCCCCCTGGTCAGAGAGCGCCCTAAGCCAAGTGGAAGCTAAAGAAGCACTTCCTGGGTTTTGCAGTCCCCAGTTATGTCTAACACCAGCCCTAGCAGGATATATATTTCAAATCTGATATATTCTAATCACAAAATAGAAATAAAATTATTTTTTTCTACCTTTTGTCGTCTCTGGTTTCTGCTTTCAATCTTCTTTTCACTCTCTTCCTTCCAGCGTCTGCCCTCTCTGTCTCTTCAATCCAGCATCTGCCCCTTCCATCCACTGTCTGTCCTCTCCCCCTTCCATATGGTATCTGTCTTCTTTCTATGCCCCTCTCCCCTTTCCATCCAGCTTGTACCCCTCTCTCCTTTTTACATGATTCATTCCAGCTTCATTGCTCTCTTCATTTTTATCTCTCCTACACCAGATCTATCATCGTTGTCCCTCTCTGCTTATTTTTCTGCTGACCCCTTTTGCTGACACTTTTTCATGCCTGTGTCTCCCCTTCCCCTCCTCTAATCTCTCTGCCAGCTGTTTCCTTCCTTTTTTCATTCTCCCTTCCCTCCTCCTCCTCCTGTCCAGCAGTAACTCTCTTCCCTTCCTCCCCTCCCAGCAGCATCTCTCCTTCTCCCTTGCCCAGCAGCTTCCCAGACTCCTTTCCCTCCTCCCCTCCCAGCAGCATCTCTCCTTCTCCTTCCCTCCAGGTCCAGTAGCAGCTGTCCCTTTTTTTCCCTTGCCCAGCAGCTTCCCAGATTCATTTCCCTCCTCTCCTCCCAGCAGAATCACTCCTTCTCCCTCTTCAGTAGCAGCTGTCCCTTTTTTTCCTTGCCCAGCAGCTTCCCAGATTCCTTTCCCTCCTCCCCTCCCAGAAGCATCTCTTTCTCCCTCTCCAGTAGCAGCTGTCCCTTTTTTTTCCCTTGCCCAGCAGCTTCCCAGATTCCTTTCCCTCCTCCCCTCCCAGCAGCATCTCTTCTTCTCCCTCTCCAGTAGCAGCTGTCCCTTTTTTCCTTGACCAGCAGCTTCCCAGATTCCTTTCCCTCCTCCCCTCCCAGAAGCATCTCTTCTCCTTCTCCCTCTCCAGTAGCAGCCCTTTTTTTTCCCTTGCCCAGCAGCTTCTGATAGTGGCTTTCTCTCCTCCCAGCAGCTCTTCTTACTTCCCAGTGCAGCGATTCAGGAAGGCAGCCTCAGGTCCTTTGTTGGGTCGCGCTGCCTCTGAGGAAAGAGGAAGTTGCATCATCAGAGGCAGCCACGACTCAGCAAAAGCCCCGAGGCTGCCTTCGTGAATCGCTGCGCTGGGAAGTAAAGGAGAGCTGCAGAGTGGGGAGAAAGCCACTGTCGGAGGCTCCCCAAGATCTCTCCGGCCCAGCGCAGACTAGAGAGTTGCATGGGGACAGAAATCCCACCCGTCCCTGCCAAAGTCCCACCAGTCCCCACCCGTCCCCGTGAGGAATCCCTCCGTCCCGCCCGTCCCCGCCCGGAATCCCCTCCGTCCCCACCCGTCCCTATAAACTGCAGAAATAATTATTTCATTTAATTATGCTACTGAATTAAAGGCTCTGGTAGAAACCCGTTTACAAATAAGCAAAAAGACTTTATTAATTTGGAAATATTAATTGGGAAGAATACATACTTTGTAAACGGGTTTCTACCAGAGCCTCTAATGTTTATAAGTTTTTATCAACACAACTAATATACTACTTTATCCTGAAGCAAAAAAAAAAAAAAAAAAAAAAAAAAAAAAATACAATTCTTTTCCTACCTTTGTTGCCTGGTTTCTGCTTTCCTCATGTTCTCATTCAATTCCTTCCGTCCACTGTCTCTCTTCCCTCTGCGTCTTCCATTTGCTCTGTTACTGTGCCTCTCCCTTTCTCCCCCCTTCCAAATTGGTCTGGCACCCATCTTCTTCCCTTCCGCTTCCCCCATAGTCTGGCATCTGTCTTCTTCCCTGACAGCATCTTCTCCCCACTCTCTCTTCCCCATGTCCTGTCAGTGTCCTTCTCCCCCGTCTTTCTTCCACTTGTGCTTTCAGTGTCCTTCTCCCCCCTCTGTCTTCCCCATGTCCTTTCAGCGTCCTTCTCCCCCCTCAGTTTTACCCATTTCCCTTAAGAGTCTTTTCTTCTCCACTCCACCTTTCCTCCCTTTCTCCCTCCCTACCCCTTACCTTTGTGGCGCTTCCCCACCCAACCGACAACAGAACAGGCCCGGTTGAACAAACCTCCCTGCCCTGTAGCTGCGGATCTAAATTACCTTCTTACAGCTGCTGTAAGAAGGTAATTTAGATTCGTGGCTACAGGGCAGGGAGGTTTGTCAGATCGGGGCTGTTGTCAGTCGGGGAAGCACCACAAAAGTAAGGGGACCTGGACGGCTGTGCTGCATCTGGGGCGGACCGCCCCCTCCCTTGGTATGCCACTCGAGCCGTGAGGCTACTCTTCTTCTCCTTTCCTGGCCTGCCTGCAGCACAGAGCCGAATGGAAGTCTTCCCGACGTCAGCGCTGACGTGTGAGGGAGGGAGGGCTTTGTTTAATCCCTCCCTCCCCTCCGACGTTAGCGCTGATGTGAGAAGACTTCCGTTCGACTCTGTGCTGCAAGCAGAGCAGGTAGGGAGAAGAGCCGTGCGACTGAGTACATCCAGCCCCACAGGAACCCTGCGTCCCTCGGAGGCATCCCCACGGTATCCCCGTGCCCCGAAGGGGGAACCCGCGGGATGCCCGTCGTCCCCGTTCCCGTGCAGCTCTCTAGCGCAGACTTCAGATGTTGATCTTGCCAGCCCTGCGCGGACCAGCAGGAAGTTGAAGTAAGTCAATCTTGCCGGCCCTGTACGGACCGGCAAAAATTTCCTGCGGACCGGCGGTTGAAGAACTGTGGTTTAGCCAATCACTGACCCATGTAGTTAATGTCTCTCCCAGGCCCATTGATTTCATCTTGCTCAATAGTCTGCGGTGTGGGACGCTATCAAGAGCTTTACTAAAGTCCAAGTACATGACGTCTAGGGACTCACCCACATCCAGTTTCCTTGTTATCCAGTCAAAGAAACTAATTAGATTGGATTGGCAGGACCTGCCCTTGGTAAATCCATGTTGGCGGGGATCCCGTAGATTCTTCTCGTCCAGGATCGTATCCAATTTATGCTTAATTAGTGTTTCCATGAGTTTACTCACTATGGATGTGAGACTCACCGGTCTGTAATTCTCAGCCTCTGTCCTGCAGCCCTTTTTGTGGAGTGGGATTACATTGGCTGTTTTCCAGTCCAAGGGGACTCTTCCCACCCTACAGGAAAGATTGAAGAGCACAGATAACGGCTCTGCCAGGACATCACAGAGCTCTCTAAGCACCCTGGGGTGTAGATTGTCTGGTCCCATGGCTTTGTTCACTTTGAGTCTTGATAGTTCCCAGTAGACGCTGCTGGGAGTAAACTCGAAATTCCAGAATGGATCTTCTGAGCTTTGCCTTGCTTGCAACTGTGGACTGGACCTCGGCGCCTCGCTGGTAAAGACTGAGCAGAAGTATTCGTTTAGTAGTTCGGCTTTATCGGAATCTGCTTCCACGTAACTTCCGTCTGGTCTTCTAAGGCGTACTATCCCGCCTGTGTTCCTTTTTCTGTCACTGATATACCTGAAGAAGGATTTGTCCCCCTTCTTAATGTTTTTTGCCAGAGTTTCTTCCACTTGAAGTTTGGCCTCCCTAACTGCTGTTTTGACCGCTGTAGACCTGGTCCTATATTCTACGTTTGCTTCTCTTTTCTCTGTGCGCTTGTAGGAAAGAAACGCTTTTTTCTTCCCCTTAATGAGGTGCAAGATCTCTGCAGTGAACCATTGGGGTTTATTGTTTTTGTCGTTTATTTACTGATTTTATGAAGTGGCTAGTTGCTTCATGTATGGTTGATTTCAGTGTTGACCACATAGCTTCCATATCATCGGTCTCTGCTTGGTCCTGCAGCGTCTGATGGACAAAATCTCCCATGCGTGTGAAGTCAGTGCCCCAGAAATTAAGTACCTTTGTTTTCGTGTTTGATCTAGGGAAGCCTTTCCTAAGGTTGAACCATACTATGTTGTGGTAGCTGGAAGCTAGCGTATCTCCTACCGAGACCTCTGAGACGCTTTCCCCGTTCGTGAGTACCAGGTCGAGGATCGCCTGGGCCCTAGTGGGCTCCATTACCATCTGTTTGAGACGTGCTCCCTTTATGGAGGTTAATAGCCTCCTGCTGCCGCTGGTTGTCGCTGAAAATGTGTTCCAGTCTGCATCAGGCATATTGAAGTCCCCTAGCAGTACAGCTTCGCTCCGTAGAGTGATATTCTCTATGTCTTCAATTAATTCTGCGTCCATGTCTTCCAGTTGTCTTGGGGGTCTGTATACACACCTAGATACAGGCATTTTTCTCTGCCTCTTGCCAGGCTTACCTAGAGGGACTCCCCGGTGTACTTGACATCTGTGATCCTGGTGGTTTTGATGTCCTCTTTAATGTATAGAGCTACCCCTCCTCCTACCCTGCCCTCTCTGTCCTGACGAAGTAAATTGTAGCCCGGTATAGCCATATCCCACCCATGCGAGTCCATGAACCAAGTTTCAGATATCGCCACCACGTCTAGGTCGGCATTCCTTATTTCAGTCTCCAATTCTATCACCTAAACTGTGTGCATTGACATATATGGCCCTCCATATCTTGTGTTTGCTAAGTCCCTGTGAGGCGTATCCTACCCGAGTCGGTGTGACTCCTAAAGAACTGTTTGCAATGTGGGTACTTACCTTGGACATGGAAGCGGAGTTTCGACTCACCTCATCAGGATAGTAACTTTCTGCACTAGTATGTGAGTGGGTACCCTCCCCCAACTTACCTAGTTTAAAACCCTGTGAAGCAGGCGGGCTAGTGGGTGTCCGAAAACGTTCTTACCCCTACTGGTCAGATGGAGTCCGTCTGGTCCCTGAAGTCCTTGTAGCGCTTCTCTATGGTTTAGGAATCTGAAGTTCATATCCTGGCACCATCCCTGTAGCCACTCGTTAGTCCTCAGGATACGTTTATCTCTGGCTCTTCCCTTGCCTCTAACTGGGAGGATCGATGAAAAGACCACCTGCGCTCCTGTCCGTTTCAGCCTCTCACCCAGTGCTCCAAAGTCTTTGGTGATGGTCTCCGAGGTGTTCCTGGCAGTGTTGTTGGTTCCTATGTGGACAAGAAGCATAGGAAAGTGGTCTTGGGGCGTGAGTAGTCTATCCAGACTGGCGGTGGCATCTCGTATCCTGGCTCAATGCAGACAGCAGACCTCCCTGGATTGCATATCTGGTCTGCAAATTGGTCCCTCGGTGCCCCTCAGCTTGGAGTCCCCAATGACTATTACTCTGTGCTTCTTTGGGGAGAGTCGGTCAGTTGTCGCTGGAGATGGAGCTGTGTGTTGGTCCTGCTCCTGCTCCTATTCCTCATCGACAGTTCCTTCCTGAAGAATCTGGAATCTGTTCCGCAGGGTGAGTTGGTGCCCTGTTGGTAAGAAGAAGAAGAAGATGAAGAGATTGAAAAAAAGGGGGGGGAAGGGTCTCCTATGTTTGCCCATGGAGGAGGTCACCAGCTGCCAGGAGTCAGCACCGCTAGCCATTTCCTGTATCCCAATTGTTGGTTTCAAAGCTGATGATTTGGGCGTCTCGAGGATGGACATGTCATGGGCCTGCTCGGTGATTTGGGACAGCTCCTGGACGACTCCATCGATGTAGGCCTGGTCCTCTCGGATGCTTCTCAGGCGTATCACCTCCTCCCTGAGGCTCCTTAGTTCCTGCATGAGGTCTCCATCCAGCTGAGCGACCTCCTCTGTCTGTGTAGAGACTAGTGTAGCGCTGGGGGATGGCCTTGGTCTGCACAGAGACCTCTGTCCACCTTCCTGGGTCTTCCTACTTCTGCACGCAGTCCGTGGTCGCTTCCTGGATCCCCATAGCGACTGTAATGCTGGTCTTGATTGTAGACTTTGCGCTTCTTGTCCTCCCTGCCATTGCTGAGTTGTAATTGAGGTCTGCCTGTCAATAAGGTAGAGAATTAGAAAAATCTGTCTGTGAGCAAGTGTGAGATTTTGAAAGATTAGGGTGTCTTGAGAGTTGGAAGATTGGGGTGTCTAGAGCTTGAAAGATAAGGGTGTCTGAGAGTTTGAGATATCTGAGAGGGTGCTGTCTGTGAGTTAGTATGAGAGTTCGTACGATTTGGGTGAAGGGATAGGGTGTTTGAGAGGTCCGCTTGCTGCCCTAAGGTATCGTTGTCGTGTGTAGTTCGGCTCTTCTTAAGGCTCTTCGCCAAAGCGCTCTCGCTAAGGTGAGCGCCTTTGCCGTGCCTCCTTTAATGGAAGAGCCCGGTCGCGAGTCGCTGATGCGGTGGGGGTGGGCGGAGCTTCTCTCTCACCGCTGCCCCAAGTGGTCCGGCGCTCTTCAGCGATTTTCTCTGCCTCCCCGCTTGCTCCTCTCTCCTGCTGCCTGATCTGCTATCTTTTCCTCTCTTCCTGCATCCGATCAGCGCTGCGCCCGTTGGCTCGCCTCCTTTAATGCAGGAGCCTGGTCGTGAGTCACTGACGTGGTGGGGGTGGGTGGAGCTTCTCTCTCGCCGCTGCCCTGAAGTGATCCAGCGCTCCTCAGCTGCCCCGAAGTGGTCCGGCGCTCCTCAGCGCTTTTCTCTGCCTGCCTGATTTGCTACCTTCTCCTCTCTTCCTGCAGCCGATCAGTGCTGCGCCCATTGGCTCGCCTCCTTTAATGGAGGAGCCCTGTCGCGAGTTGCTGACACGGTGGGGGGTGGGCGGAGCTTCTCTCTCGCCACTGCCCCGAAGTGGTCCGGCGCTCCTCATTTCTTTTCTCTGCCTCCCTGCTTGCTCCTCTCTCCTCCTGCCTAATCTGCTTCCTTCTCCTCTTTTCCTGCAGCCGATCAGCGCTGCGCCCGTTGGCTCGCCTCCTTTAATGGAGGAGCCCGGTCGCGAGTCGCTGACGCAGTGGGGGTGGACGGAGCTTCTCTTTTGCCGCTGCCCTGAAGTGATCCGGCGCTCCTCATCTGCCCCGAAATGGTCCGGTGATCCTCAGCGCTTTTCTCTGCCTTCCCGCTTGCTCCTCTCTCCTCCTGCCTGATCTACTACCTTCTCCTTTCTTCCTGCAGCCGATCAGCGCTGTGCCCGTTGGCTCGCCTCCTTTAATGGAGGAGCCCGGTCGCGAGACGCTGATGTGTTGGGGGTGGGCCGAGCTTCTCTCTCGCTGCTGCCCTGAAGTGGTCCGGCGCTCCTCAGCGCTTTTATCTACCTCCCCGCTTGCTCCTCTCTCCCCCTGCCTGATCTGCTACCTTCTCCTCTCTTCATGCATCCGATCCCTCATTCCCATAACCTATAAGCATCCTTCCCTTCATTCCCATAACCTATAACCAACCAAATATTTCTGAAAAAATCTCAAACAATATAACTAAAATCCAAACCTGGGCAACTATTAACAAATTGAAACTGAACACCACCAAGACCAAAGCCATTGGTTTTCGTACCACGCAACAGAACATCATGACCAACCTTACCCTTCCATTAGGCATCACTCTCACAATGGAGAAATTCACCAAAGGGCAGAGCTAACTTTATTTAAGCTGAAATGTTAGATGAATGCATAAGGGAAGCTTCAGATAGGGAAGACATTTCAGACCAGGAAGAAGCCAATTCAAATATGGAATTGTTGATGCTGACCTGTGGGGTAATGAAACTGATGGGGTTTAAAGGAAATTAGGCTGGGACTTGGTTGTGCAAGTTAATGGGCTGATTGTCTCTGTAACCTCAAGGCAAAAGAAAGGTTACTGAAAGCCTTAGTGACTTGTGAGGGGTCCTTGCATTCCTTTGGGCAAGAACCACAAAGTTTCTAGGCTGGAGCAATTAACACTGCACAGCCTTAGCAGTAGTTGGAGACCTTTTTCCTTTTGAGGTTTGTTTTCATAGACTGGATTGTGAGTCCTAGTTGGGAGGGACCACAGACACCGGTCATTGTGGGAGGAGGTCCCTTCTGCCCTGAGCTTTGCATTAGAGAATGACACGGTGACAAAATTCATCACCGTTCCCGTTCCCGCGGATAACCGCGGGAAACCATCTTCATGTCATTCTTTAAGGAGAGAAGAAAGAATCAGTATGAATGGCCACAACCACTGACCCTCAAGCTTTGCTTTGAAGAATACTGGTGTAGAAGGACCGAGGTTGAAATAGACACTAGAAAATGACATGGGATTATTTCCCGCGGTTATCCGCGGGGACGGGAACGGTGATGAATTTTGTCACCGTGTCATTCTCTACTTTGCATCCAAAGAGTTCAGAGGTGGATCCAATCTAAAGCTGCCAGAAGTGGATTGCCAGCAAGAGACTGTATCCAACTGCATGAAAGCAACTTGAAAATAGTTTGGGAATCTACGGACTATTGCACTGCTGTAAAGAAGTCATTTTGGACTATAACTGGGAAATACAAGTTTATTTTTCCTTTTGAACTGTGAATGCAATTGTGGATTTTGAAAGCTGAAGTTCCTAATGGAATAAAGAATTTTGTTTGGAAGCAGAACTGGGGTGTGTGTTACTTGATCCACCAACTCCAATTAGTACTGATAAATCCGCTCGGTCAGAACCGTGTGCTCTGGGCTCTTTTGGCCACTCCCGCTTGGGTGCGGCCCGGCCTGGTGATACACGATGACAAGCTTGAGTCGGGGGACAATACGTGGTTGCATATTGGATACCCTCATGATGGAACCACAAATCTCTAACTTTTGGAGACTCGCAAGGCCATACTTCCACCCACATCACTTTACCTTGATTGTCCACATGATGGCTTTACCCCAATTGGACTATTGCAACTCTGCCTACTTAGGCATTAACACCACTCTTATCCACAAACTGTAGCTCATCCAGAATACAACTGTAAGACTAATCTACAAATTAAAGAAATATGATTCAATCTCAACCTTCTTCAAACTACACTTGCTCCTGTCCCTCTGAACTGTCGCCTTGAGCTTTTATAGGTTTGTGTGACTGACAATTGGAAGATTAGATTAGATTAATCTTGGAAGCATCAAGAAAACCGTCCACGCAGCAATGCTACCAGCAAAAATGGACACGGTTTTCCCGCTTGGTATGCTCTTCATCATTATGAAGCTAAATTCACCTCTGCATTTTCAGTATTGGGAGTATCTTTTATATTTATCCAATTCAGGTCTCAAAACCACTGCAATTAGAGTTCATCTCTGTACTATCAATTCTTTTCACAGACCAGTTGATGATAAACCTCTCCCTGCTCATCCTCTTATGTCCAGATTCATGAAAGACTTTTCAATGTCAAACCATCTCCAGCGGTTTGGGATCTTAAGAACATAAGAAGCGCCATCTCCGGAACAGACCCTAGATCCATCAAGTCCGGCGATCCGCACACGCGGAGGCCCTGCCAGATGTACCCTGGCATAGTTTTGGTCCCCATATCGCTCCAAGCTTCTCGTAAAGAGAAGTGCATCTAGCCTACCCCTACCCATGTCATTTCATGCCACTCATAAGGAGATGTACATCTAACTTACCCTTAAATCCTAGAATGGTGGATTCCGCAATTACCTCTTCTGGGAGAGCATTCCAGGTGTCCACCACTCGTTGCGTGAAGCAGAACTTCCTGATATTTGTCTTGAACTTGTCCCCCCTTAGCTTCAGCCCATGTCCTCTTGTCCGTGCCACATTGGACATTGTAAATAACGTTTTTTCCTGCTCTATTTTGTCGATTCCTTTCAGTATTTTGAATGTCTCAATCATATCCCCTCGTAGTCTCCTTTTCTCAAGGGAGAACAACCCCAGTCTCTTAAGTCTTTCCTCGTAATCCAGGTTCTCCATACCTTTCACCAGCTTTGTTGCTCGTCTCTGCACCCTCTCTAGCAGTATGATATCCTTCTTTAGGTATGGAGACCAATGCTGGACGCAGTATTCCAAGTGTGGTCTGACCATCGCTCTATAAAGCGGCATTATGACTTTCTCCGATCTACTCGTGATTCCCTTCTTTATCATGCCTAGCATTCTTTTTGCGTTCTTCGCTACCGCCGCACATTGCACCTACAGCTTCAGTGTCCTATCGATTAATACTCCCAGGTCCTTTTCCACTTTTAGCTCTTTCAAGATTCTCGGATGAATTCCATCCGTTCCAGGGTATTTGTTGCTTTTGAGTTTGTCGATCTGGCGGTATATCTGGTCCAAGTCCACGTCTACTGTGGTAAGGCTGTCCTCTGTTACTCCTTTGAACACTTTCACTGCTTCTGGAATTGTTGCAGTGTCTTCCTTTGTAAAGACAGACGCAAAGAATGAATTTAATCTGTCTGCGATTTGTTTATCTTCCTTGATGTACCCTTTCCTTCACTGGTCGTCCAGTGGTCCCACCGCCTCATTTGCGGGTTTTCTCCCTTTCACGTACTTGAAGAACGGCTTGAAGTTTTTGGCCTCCTGTGCTATTTTCTCCTCATAGTCCTTTTTGGCATCCCTCACCGCCCTGTGACACTTCTTCTGATCACCCTTGTGTTTGTTCCAAGTTTCGATTGTTTTCGTGCGTTTCCATGCTTTGAAGGAGTCCTTCTTTTCTTTTATGGCTTCCTTCACCTCTTTAGTAAGCCACGCCGGCTCTCTTTTGCCTTTGGTTTTCTTTGCTTTGGATATCCTCGGAATGTAGAGGCTTTGTGCTTCCGTGATAGTATTTTTCAGAAGGGACCATGCCTGTTCTACCGTTTTGACTTTGCCCATTTTTTTTTTTGATCCGTTGTTTCACCAGGGCTCTCATGCTATCATATCTTCCCCTTTTGAAGTTTAAAGTTGTGGTTGAGGTTTTGGTACTTTTCCCCTTCCCGACATCAAGTCTGAAGTTGATCATGTTGTGATCGCTCGTCCCCAGCGGGACCGTGACTTCTACTTCCTTTGCTGGCCCCGTAAGGCCGTTTAGGACCAAGTCCAAGGTGATGTTTCCTCTTGTCGGCTCTCCCACCAATTGTTCCAGAAAACAGTCCCCTAGCACTTCCAGGAACATTGCCTCCTTGCCACAATTTGAAATTTCCAGGTTCCAGTCTATTCCAGGAAAATTGATATCCCCCAAGATTGACATTACATGTCTTAACATTCGTGTTTAATTTCCTCTATCGTTTCCACGTCTGTTTCTTCCATTTGTCCTGGCGGTCGATAGTAAAGGCCAATCTTTGTGTCAGCTCCGTTGTGTCTGGAAATCTTTATCCAGAGGGATTCCAGCTTCTCTTTCTCTTCTGTCATAGTCTCTCTCACAGATTCTATTTCTTCACGAACATATAGTGCAACACCTCCACCTTTCTGCCCCACTCTATCTCTTCTGTACAGTTTGTATCCCTGAAGTACTGTATCCCATTTGTTTTCGTCATTCCACCAGGTTTCTGTTATGCCAATGATTTCCAGTTCTTCGTTCTTTGCTATTGCTTCTAATTCTCCCATTTTGTTTCTCAAACTTCTAGCGTTCGTATACATACATTTGAGTTCCCTTTGTGTTGCCTTCTTAGACTCCTTAAGCTTAGCAGTCTCCGCTGATTCCTTCACGGTATCCTTCCTTGCTCCTGTATTGTCTCTCTTAAATGCTTTGTGGTCGTCCCCTCCTGTGTCTGAGTAGTTGTCCTTAGTTCCTTCTTTGGGACATCCTGTCGCCCGGACCATCGACTGGTGGTCGACTGTCGGCTTTCCCCTGACCTTTAGTTTAAAGCCTTCTCGATGGCCTTCTTGAAGTTGCCTGCCAATACTCTTGCTCCTTCCTCGTTGAGGTGCAGTCCGTCCTTCCTGTAGTACTTGCTTCTTCTCCAGAACATTGTCCAGTTGCGCACGAAGTCAAAGCCTTCCTCTTCGCACCATCGTCTCATCCAGGCGTTGATCGCTTGCAGTTCCCCTTGCCTCCTTCCATCCGCTCTTGGTACTGGGAGGATCTTAATGTGGTTCTTGCTGCACTGATGAAGCTTCCTTTTGAACAAATGTCTGCAGCTCATCTCAAAGTATCTTACTTGGAAAGTGGTTTTTCTCATTTCCCTTATTTCAGCTCAACGAGTCAGTGAGCTTCATGCACTAGTGGTAGATCCCCTTTTCACAGTATTCCACCATAGTAACATAGTAGATGACGGCAAATAAAGACCCGAATGGTCCATCCAGTCTGCCCAACCTGATTCAATTTAAATTTTTAAATTTTTTCTTCTTAGCTATTTCTGGGCAAGAATCCAAAGCTTTACCCTGTACTGTGCTTGGGTTCCAACTGCTGAAATCTCTGTTAAGACTTACTCTAGCCCATCTACACCACTAGCCCATCTACACCCTCCATTGGAGCCCTCCCCAGCCCATCCTCCGCCAAACGGCCATATACAGACACAGACCGTGCAAGTCTGCCCAGTACTGGCCTTAGTTCAATATTTAATCTTATTTTCTGATTCTAGATCCTTTGTGTTCATCCCACGCTTCTTTGAACTCAAGTCACAGTTTTACTCTCCACCACATCTCTCGGGAGCGCATTCCAGGCATCCACCACCTTCTCCGAAAAGTAGAATTTCCTAACATTGCCTTTGAATCTACCACCCCTCAACCTCAAATTATGTCCTCTGATTTTACCATTTTCCTTTTTCTGAAAAAGATTTTGTTCTACGTTAATACCCTTCAAGTATTTGAACGTCTGAATCATATCTCCCCTGTCTCTCATTTCATCTAGGGTATACATATTCAGGGCTTCCAGTCTCTCCTCATACGTCTTCTGGCGCAAGCCTCCTATCATTTTCGTCGCCCTCCTCTGGACCGTCTCAAGTCTTCTTACGTCCTTCGCCCGATACGGTCTCCAAAATTGAACATAATACTCCAAGTGGGGCCTTACCAATGACCATGATAAAGTAGTGCTTTGCACCCATCCCAATTTTCTTCCAAAGGTCATCACTGAATTCTACCTTAATCTATTGTACTTCCAGTATACTTTCCTAAGCCTCATTCTCACCCTGGGGAAACGGCTTTTCACACTCTGGACTGTAAACGAGCATTGGCTTACTATTTGCAGAAAACTCAATCACATAGAACATCTCCTCAACTCTCTCTTTCTTGTTTGATCCTAACAAGTTGGGACATCCAGTATTCAAGACAATGATCTCTAATCTAATCTAATTTCCATCTTATATACCGGATCATTCCAGCAAGGACTCCTATTATGCTCAGGCTAGGCTAAACTAAGGAGTCGTGTCACAGCCTACAGAGTCAGAGCTATGGCAGCTTGAATTGCTTTCCTTCACTCGACTCCTATTGATGAAATCTGTAAAGCTGCTACTTGGTCCTCAGTTCATAAATTCACATCACACTCGCAGGCCTTGAGCATGCGCAGATGCTCAAGGCCCAGCAAAGAAGAGGCTGCAGATCTTCGGGCACTGGCATGTGCTGTGCGTTGGTGCCAGTGGCCAGATGGGGGTAAGCAGCGTGTTTGGGTGGGTCTGGAGGGTTTCAGATTGCGGCGGGGGGGGTGTGTGTGACGTGAGCGGGGGGATTTCTGATCGCGGGGGATGATGCCGGATCGTGAGGGGCGCTGCTGGGAAATTGAGGCAAGCTCGGTTTCCGAGGCGCCAATTTTGCAAATGTTTTGCTCGTCTTGCAAAATTCTTGCAAACTGGTGCACTCGTAAACCGAGGTACCACTGTATTAGCATTTTGTTTGCTTTTTTGGCCACCGCTGCACATGGGGCGGAAGGTTTCATCGTATTGTCTACAATGACACCCAGATCCCTTTCTTGGGCACTAACCCCCAAGGTGGACCTTAGCATCGGGTAACTGATTTGGATTATTCTTCCCAATGCTTACTGAACTGAGGAACTGCTTTGGGAGGGAAGGCATTTACGCATTTGCGGTGTGGGCAGTTCACAAATTTTTTTTCTCAAATTCTTAAAAGTGGCGATGCACTTTTAAAGCTGTCTTTACCGGAGCTCTGTGGATGACTTCACCCACATGTGAGAATAACTACCTGCTGTCCTTGGATAACACCTGTTACAGTAAGTAACTGTGCTTTATAATTTACTCCCATTTCCATATAGAACAAAAGATGACAAAAGTAGCAGATACAAAATATTGAGGCTGTTCTTTTCATGTCACAGGTTCATAAGCAGTCTGAAAGTTAAATTTGAAATTCTTTTTTTTTAACTTTAATATTTTTTGAATTTTTTTCAATATAATCAAGCATAAAACTTGTACAGAAAGGACATTCAGCATGAAATTAATACAATTGAAAACATATATAAAAGAATATCAAATATAAGCATAAATTTCTACTCAAGTCCTCAATAGATCCAAGAGGGGTAATAGGCGAATCAAGGTAATTATATTTAAACCAAGCAATAACTAGTTGAATGAGATTAAAGCGCACTTTCTTTCTCCAGAGATGCAGTTGAGAGAAAGGTTGTCAGTTGAGATGGCTCAAAGAAAACGTATTTATGAGAATGATAATTAATTACACATTTACATGGATGTCGCAAGTAAAAGGTCGCCCCCAGAGATATAACACCAGGTTTCCTTAATAAAAATTCTCGTCTCCTTCTCTGCGTATCCTTAGCCAAATCCGGAAACATCTGAATTTTACAACCTAAAAATTCTTTTTGTTTATTTTTAAAGAAAAGTCTCAGCAACCAGTTTTTATCTGGTGCGAGAGCTACTGTCAAAAGTAAGGTGGCTGGGGTCACTAATTCTCTATCAGACATTTCCAAAATATTAGATATATTCATTAAATCAGGTCCCATTTTCTGTTGTAAATTTGAAATTCTGACTTTTCACATAAGAAATTTGTATAATAAGTTTGCACTAACAAAGAACTTTCTGAACTGTCAGGACCCCAGATGGGGTTATTAAACCTATTTGGGGGTTATGACCTCAGTGGGTCCTCTAGAGGTGAATTTGTGCTGGGTTCGCTGCTTTTTAACGTATTTATTAATGATTTCATTTCTTATCCCAGGACAAGCAGGCAGGTATTCTCACTAGTGGGTGACGTCATCCAACGGAGCCCCGATGCGGACATCTCATAAGCATACTTGCTTGTAGAAACTTTTAGAAGTTTCGAGTTGCCCACACCACGCATGCGCGAGTGCCTTCCCGCCCGATGCACCGGGAACATCTCCTCAGTTCTTTCTCTTCCGCGGAGCTGAGAAGTTTGCCTTTGAACTCTCTGCGCGAAGTTCCTTTTTTGTGCCTTCTGTGCCCGCGGGTTTGGGTTCTTGTGCTCATTCCTGTTGGCTCACGTTGCATTTTGTTGTTTAAAAAAAAAATTTCGTTCGAATGTTCGACCGGGCAGGTCGCGTGGCCGCTGCTCCGCGGCTTCGACCTTGCGGCGGAGCTTTTTCGGCCTATGTCCCGGCCTGTTACCGGTTTTAAAAAGTGTGTCAAGTGCCAGCGCGTGATTTCGTTGACGGACCTGCATCGACGCTGTCTTCAGTGTCTCGGGCCTCAACATCTTCCAAAATTGTGCCAGCCTTGCTCCACGCTCACAGCACGTGCGTTTAAGCGTCGCTGTATTTTGTGGGAGTCGCTGTTTGGCATGGAGGCATCCCTGGTGTGGCCCTCTTCCCAGGGCGCCACGCCTTCGACTTCCGATTCTACTCCTTCAGCCTCGAGTCTGCTCAAGCCTGCCTCGTTCGTGCTGGCTTCAACCTCAACGCAGGCTGCGGTGCCTTCCGATGTCTCTTCAGGTCAGATAGCACAGCCTGCTATCCCTCCAGTGGTGCGTAAGGTGCCCAAGGCCTCCAAATCCAAGCCTCCTGGCGGCCGACTGACCGACATCCGTGCAGGAGGTCCCATTTCTGATGTGGATCCCTCTTTGCTGGCGTTGTTTCATTCCTTGATGGAGCAGAGGTTTGTCGAGCTCTTTACCAAAATTGGGCCGACGCTTCTCTCCAAGATCCAGTCTGGGCACGTGGAAGCCTCCCGCGAGGTCGAGCCGCCTCCGGTGCCTCCTCGGCGCACACTCTCATTGCTGGGAGCAGAGTCTCGGCGAGTGTCTGGTCTGGCTTCGGGGCGCGTCTCGCAGGGAGCAGAGTCTTTGCTCATGCCACCTTTGGAGCCGATACCCTCATTCCACGGCTTGCCTGGTCCGGACCCTTCCTTGGCGATACCGGGCCTTGAACCTTGGGGAGCGCCTCGGGGAACCTCGTCTCAGCCGCTGATGCTTTGATCCACGCCCTCCAGTCCCATCTACTCGGTAGCTGCCTTGTCTGAGCGTCGCTCACCTCGTCGCTCGAGGCCTGCTTCTAGACACAGCTCCGGTTGTCGATCGAGGCATTCATCGAGGCACGCCTCGCCTCGTCAGAAGCAACCTTTCCGGGAGTTTTCTCCGGAATACTCGCCCCCTCGTCCCATGCCAGAACTTGAAGACTGCGGACCAGGCCGCCTCATCGTCTTCGAGCCCGCCTCGTGGCCCGGCTCTGGCAGACCAGTTGTCCTTCTCGTCCTTCCTGAGGCAGATGGTGGTGGATCTGGATATCACCCTGGATTCGGGTTCCAAGTTCTTGAAGGAGTATCTGGAGACGATGCATCTTCTTCAACCTCTTGCCGAGTCTCTGTGCCTGCCTCTGCTCAAGCTTCTGGACCAGACTTTCATGAGGTGCTTCGAGACCCCTTACTCCATCCCGGCGGTTCCGGGGAAGTTGTATGCTCGCTACCGTACGGTGCACCATAAGGGCTTTGATGGGGCACAGCTCTCACACCAGTCTCTCTTGGTTGAATCCTTTCTGAAGCGGTCTCACCCCTCCCAGGTCTATGCTTCCACCCCTCCTGGCCGGGAGGGCAAAACCATGGACAGATTTGGCAGGCGCATCTACCAGAACTCGATGATGGCTTCTCGAGTCCTCAATTACAGCTTTCATTTTGCCACCTACTTCGAGTTTTTCCTCTCCATCCTGCAAAAGTTTTTACCCTATCTGGATTCTCAGGCTCGCTTCGAGTACTCTGAGGTAGAGAATGACACGGTGGCGGTTTACCCGCGGCTACCGCGTTTAGCCGCGGGTAACCCGTCGGAATGGGGAATGAAAAATAGCAGTCGCGGGGACGGGGACAAGGTGAATGGTCTTGTCTCCGCAGTGAGGTATCAAGGATCGTGCGGTCCCCGCAGCCACCGCCCCCCGCCCGCCCGTCCGTAGTGTTTAGCCAGCTCTCTCCCTCCACCTCACCTTATATTTCGAGTTTGCCGGTTTCCTTTTTCCCGAGCCGCATGCGTTCAAAAAGCCGTGCACTCGCGGCTGCGCAAGTCAATCAATCTTCTCTGACGCAACCGGAAACAGGAAGTTGCAGGAGAGGAGAAGTTTGACTCGCGCAGCCGCGCGTGCACGGCTTTTTGAACGCGTGCAGCTCGGGAAAAAGGAAGCCGGCAAACTTGGAATATAAGGTGAGGTGGAAGGAGGGTGGGGGGGCTTCTGGACCTTTATTTAAGTATATAAATACTGAAATATTGAGGCCTCTGCCTTGGGGCAGAATGATTTGTTTGTAATGTCTGCTGGTGCTCATCATGGCTGGCAGCCTCAGCATCTCTCTCCTGCAGTATCTAAAAATCATACCAGGGAGGAAAGAAAAGAATATTCTTATCCCTGATTTATGTTTATAATCCTTATTAAGTGGCATTTCAGGAAGCAGGGCCCTGCTGAAAAACAAGCTGCTCTGGAGTGCACATGCACAATCACAAATTCAAACAATTACCCCTAAAATGGTAGGATTAGTAGAGGCAATCACTTGTAATAGAGTTTTGGAGGCAAAAGAGGAAAGTTGTCACTCATTCAAAGGACAAGTACCTTAGTCTGATGATCTCTTTTATCACCTACTTTCCCCCCACATTCACATGCATTATTCTAAAACATAGCACTGGGACGCAATGACTTTTGTACTACAAAACCCCTGGCCTACATTTCTGGCACCTATCTTTGCCTACAACAGTCCACAGTCTGCAATCATGGCAGAGGAATCCCTGATCAGCTGAGCCAGCAGGATTCCCCAAAACTGTGGCTTTGGGAAATCCTGCCAGCTCAGGTGATTGGGGATTCCCTTGCTGCGATTAGCTGAACCAACAGAGCAAACACCAATTCCTCCCTCTCTCTCTCTCTCTCTCTCTGACCCCTCTCTCCCACCCACCTACCGACTGATTCCCCCACTACCCTTCCAAGCAGTGACGTAGCGAGGGTGAGAGGTGCCCGGATTGGTGATGTCCCTCCTCCGCCTTCTTCTCCACCCCACCCCTGCTGCATGCGTGAACACCCCATCCCTACTGTTTCGTTGTGGGTATTCTCCCCTCTTTAGCAGAACTGGTTTATCATTTTAAAATCATGTGTGGCAAGAAAATATAATGATAAAACAGCAACTAATTTTGCCTATTTTTATATATTAAAAGAAGTACTACATTTGAAATGTATATCACCCAGTCCATAAGGTGAATGCCCATATTGCTGTCTGTTGTTCTGCTGAGCACTGGCATTGAAACAGCAAAATGCATTTATTGCATACTTGTTCTCTGTCGGAAACATTATGGTGGTATATTAGTTGTGTTGATAAAAATTTATAAACAAAGCCCTGCCAGCTGAACATCTTTCTCTAGTTCAGCAGCCAGAACTTTGATTTATAAGAACGGAATAAGCTAAATATTAGAGTACTAAGGCTTATATGGATGCTGCAGGGACGGTGACGGGGCAATGGCGGTGACGGGGCGGTGAAAGGGATGGCGGTGAGGGTGACGGGGCAGTGAAGGGAACGGCGGTGACGGGGCGGTGCAGAGAATGGGGGGACGGGGCGGTGACGGGGATAGATTTTTTCCCCGTGTCATTCTCTAGTCATGAACACAACAGACATTTAACACATCTGCTTTTCTCCCAATCACTTTTTTAGCATAAGTTTTCAATATGTTTCAAGTCTTAACAATTCTTGCCTTTTCCTTTCACTGATGTACGTGAAAAATCTTATACATATTAAGTCATCTTTTGTGCTTATACTTTTGTTAGCTGTTTTTTTTGCTGCTTTGAGGATTTTGATACTGTGTACTGTATTTCAGGAACGCCAACTTTTCCTTTTTAGTTTCCAAACTACTTGTTTGGAAAACTTTATTAGTTTTTCTGGCTTTTATTTTTCTTACATAAAGATTGCTGCATTAGTAGACAAAGCTTCTGTTTTTGATCTCTCCCAGAAATTATCTCATGGAGGTCACATTGCCTCAAAAATTTACAAGCACTTCAAAAACATTCTCACATTAGGCCTTCCAAACTCTCTGGTCTTCGTTCCTCTTGGGAATCTGACATTAACTCTGCAATTCCTGACTCCACTTGGATTCTCATTTGGCAATCCTTATATAAGTCCTCCAAATCAACCTCGACTATCGAAACTATGTTGGTCCTGTGGTTCTCATTCTGGTGATATATAAAACATTGTATATTTGAATGTTCACATTTATATCAATATTGGAGGAATGTCTGGTCTAGTATTACCAATATTCGCCCTATTTTGGAACCTATTTCTCTTAACATCGTTGTCCTGAAAGGGACTTTTTTTGTCAACACTTTGCCAGCACCTTTCTGTCACTTACCGGTACTAGATACAATGTTAGCAACTACTTTAAAAAAAATTATTTGTTCATGTTGGAAAGATTTATCTAGTTAAATGTGCTCATTAGTGGAATGTGCTCATTCGTGGAACTTACTATACCTCACTTACCGATACGAATGTTACTCTGTTAAGATAAGTTGTTTAACTGGTACTCCACTGTCTTTCACGCAAAAATGGTCCACTCACAAAATATATTTGATGATGAAACCTGTTTCTTCCTTAGATTGTACCACTTCTAAGATATGATGCTTCACTTGTATCGGTTAACGTAACATGTATATCCATGGTTATGTTGTTGTTATGATTGTAAAAACTTCAATAAATAAACAGACTAAAAAAAAAAAGATTTGTCATTTTTGTAGCTCCTTTCAACTTACTCTATTGCTTTTCCATTTCAGCTACTATAATATTTTTCACATCAGCATTTCTCTTCCATCTTTTTGGCCAACTCTATTCTTCCTAAATAGATTGACCCAGTATGATTGCGTTTTATTCATGGGCCTCATTAAACCATGTCCTTCTTTTGTGTTCCTCCAGACCGGCACAGAAACGGATGGGTTTACGCTCCTTTGCCAGCAGGTGGAGATTGAGACACTAACATTTGGCTATAGAACAAGTGGACTGTGCAGTCCCTCTTACAATCAGTCTTTTCTCAGTCTCCAGCAGGTGGAGTGGTAAGATTGTGTAGTCAGTGCTGAGGTTTATTTTGGGCCTGTTGGATCTGGTTAGGGAATTTTTCTGGTCCCTCTTACTGTCCAGATAGAGCTTGGGGGTCCTACCGACCTTGGGAGTACCACTTTATGATTTTGGGAGAGCATTATCAGTTTTGTGTGCTTCCTTTTGGTCTAGCTATGGTGCCATGCACCTTCACCAAAGATTATGGTTAAGGTGGCATCTGCCTTGTGCAAGGAGGGCATTCTGGTGCACCCCTATCTGGATGATTGGTTGATTCTTGCAAAGTCATTGCAGGAGAGTTCTCAAGTCATGGCTCGGGTTGTGGAGTTTCCCCAGTTCCTGGGCTGGGTGGCCAACCTGTCCAAAAGCAAGATGGCTCTGTCTCAGCACTTGGAGTATCTTGGCGTAATTTTCGACTTGAGCTTGGGGAGAGATTTCCTTCCGGAGGCCAGTGTGTGCAAATTGCAGATGTAGATTCGCTTTCTGATGGATTGCTGATGTCTGCTGGCACAAAACTTTCTTCAGGTCTTGGAGTCCATGGCAGCCTCCTTGGAAGTGGTCAGGTGGGTGAAGGCTCTTTCGTATAAATCTATTGGAAAGAACACACCACAACTGATGGATAAGGTGTTTGACAAGGTTCCACATGAACGACTACTTTGGAAAATTGCAAGCCATGGAATCGAGGGTGAAATACATGGATTAAAAACTGGCTGGAACATAGGAAACGAAGAGTGGGGGTAAATGGACAATACTCAGACTGGAAGGGTGTCGCCTGTGGGGTGCCGCAGGGCTAGGTGCTTGGACCCATACTCTTCAACATCTTTATAAATGATCTGGACATTGGTTTGAGTGAGGTAATTAAATTTGTGGGCGATACAAAGTTATTCAGAGTAGTGAAGACACAGAGGATTGCAAAGATCTGCAACGTGACATAATCAAGCTCGAGAAATGGGCATCAACATGGCAAATGAGGTTCAATGTGGATAAGTGTAAAGTGATGCATGTCGATAACAAAAATCTCATGCACGAATACAGGATGTCCGGGGCATCACTTGGTGAGACCTCCCAAGAAAGAGACTTGGGAGTTCTGATTGACAAGTCGACGAAGCCGTCCACGCAATGTGCGGCGGCGAAAAGGGAGATCAGAATGCTAGGAATGATAAAGAAGGGGATCACGCACAGATTGGAGAAGGTTATCATGCCGCTGTACCGGGCCATGGTGTACCCTCACCTGAAGTACTGTGTCCAGCACTGGTCGCCGTACATGAAGAAGGACACGGTACTATTCGAAAGGGTCCAGAGAAGAGTGACTAAAATGGTTAAGGGACTGAAGGAGTTGCCGTACAGCGAGAGATTAGCGAAACTGGGCCTCTTCTCCCTTGAAAAGAGGAGACTGAGAGGGGACATGATCGAAACATTCAAGATACTGAAGGGAATAGACTTAGTAGATAAAAATAGGTTGATCACCCTCTCCAAGGTAGGGAGAACGAGAGGGCACTCTAAAGTTGAAAGGGGATAGATTCCGTACAAATGTAAGGAAGTTTCTTCTTCACCCAGAGAATGGTAGAAAATTGGAACGCTCTTCCGGAGGCTGTTATAGGGGAAAACACCCTCCAGGGATTCCAGAAAAAGTTGGACAAGTTCATGCTGAACTGGAACGTACGCAGGTGAAGCTGGACTCATTTAGAGCACTGGTCTTTGACCTAAGGACTGCCACGTGAGTGGACTGCTGGGCATGATGGACCACTGGTCTGACCCAGCAGTGGCAACTCTTATGTTCTTATGCTTTGGTGTGGTTGCCACAGATGCAAAATCTGGACCTGCCTTCACTGGTGGCTCCAGGCTTCCAATTTGGCTCTGGGAGTGAGTCTCGTTCAGCCCCAGTAGACATTGCTTCTCACAGACGTGAGTCTCTTCAGTCACTCGGTTCTGGGCTGCTGGTGGAGGCATCCTGGTCGATCAGTGTTCTAGAGACCAGAGACATTCGGCTAGCTTGGTGGAATTCGTCCTTTGCTGGAGAGCACGTCAGTTTGAGTTCTCTCAGACAAAGCCGCAACAGTGGCCTATACAATCATCAGGGGAGGGGGGCAGCACAAGTCATCTGGTGGTGCTGCGTGATTCTCATGGCTCCGGACTGGCCCAGGCACCCATGATACACGGATCTGGTTCGTCTGCTAGTGGCAGATCTTCTCCTGCCCCTCTCGCCCATTCTTCTGTCTCGGGGTCCAATTTCCCTGTTAGTTCAGGGTCCCTTTTGTCTTCCAGCTTGGCTCTTGAAAGGGCTCACCTAGAGAAGAAGGGATATTTGGATAATGTGCTCTCCACTCTCTTAGGGTCTCTGAGAATTTCCACCTCTTGGGCTTATGTGTGTGTTTGTCGTCTTTTTGAAGAGTGGTGTTCCACGCGTTGTGTGGTTCCCCTTTGAGCTGTTTTGCCTCACATTCTGGAGTTTCTGCAGGATGGCCTGGAGTGAGGCCTTGCCTGGTCTTCTCTTTGGGTGCAACTTACTGCTTTGTCTTCCTTTTGTGGCCTCTTGGATGTCCATAGTGTCCTTTGCTCTTATATTCAGCGGACCCAGGAGCTCTGTAAGTCAGTCTTTTTTTTCCTTTTAGTGGGTCCTTGTAAGGGGGACGGTACTTCCAAGGCTACAGTTGTGCGCTGGATTAAGGAGGCTACGGCTTCGGCATACCTTATCCAAAAGAAGCCTGTTCCGGAATTTCTCAATGCTCATTCCACTCGGGGGCAAGCGGTTTCTTGGGCTGAATCTTCTCTTGTACCTCCGGTGGATAGATGTAAAGCTTATCTCCATTTCTTTGTTCGACACTACCATGTGGATGTTCAGGTGCATTGGGACGCAGTGTTCGGTGAAGGTGTTCTTCTGGCAGCCCTTCAGGGGTCCTACCCATGATGGGTACTGCTTCGGTACGTTCCATCCATTTCCGTGTTGGTCTGGGATGCTAAAGAAGGAAAAATTAGGTCCTTACCTACTAATTTTCATTTTTTTAGTCCCTCCAGACCGGCACAGACCCCCTCCCCCCCTACTCGTCTGCTGGGCCTTGAGCATCTGACCATGCTCAAGGCCTGCGAGTTCATGTTCACGTTCAGAACGTGAACTCGCAGGCCTTGAGCATGCTCAGATGCTCAAGGCCCAGCAGACGAGTAGGCCGATCTTCAAGAGTGCCCAGATGAGGGTAAGAAGCGGCGGGGGGATGCCCAATTGTGTCGGGGGGGGGGGGGGGTGTCCAATCGTGGCGGGGGGTGCCGGATCGTAGGGGGTGTGTGCCTGATCGCAGGGGGGACCTTCGAGGAGAGCAATGCCGGTTCTCGGGGGGGGGGGGGGGGGGACGCATCAAAGCGAGTTTCCATTATTTCCTATGGGGAAACTCGCTTTGATAAATGAGCATTTTGGATTACGAGCATGCTCCTGGAACGGATTATGCTTGTAATCCAAGGTACCACTGTATATTGAATAGTGTGGGTGATAGGGGTGATCCTTGGGGAACTCCGCAGGGGTTAGACCATGGTTCTGATTTTTCTTGCATTGTTTTAACTCTGTAAGTTCTTGATTGCAGGAATTCTTTGAACCATGCAAGTACCTTGTCTGAGATTCCTATTGAGTCGAGAGTTTGTAGAAGCATGTCGTGGTCTACCAAGTTGAAGGCTGCAGAAAGGTCTAGTTGTATCAGCATGATTTTCTTGCCTGTACAGAGGTGTTGTCTTGCAATGTATATGAAAAATGAAATGAACAGCCTGGTAGGGAAGAGGAGACAAGGTGCAGAGCCTGGTATATATTAGTACACAATTTGGTTCAGAATGTGTTTTTCTGGTTTTCCTACTCTAAATCTAGGGTGCTTCTTAAGGAGTGGAAAAATATGGTAACTCCCATGTTTATGCTTCAGTATTAATGAATTTCTCTCAGATTTGTGTGACTTATTCATTATGCCTTCAAAGTAGTACAAGTCTTTACTGTAACTTTTTTTTATTTATTTCTTTGCCTCAGGTCGAGGTGGCAAAAAGGGTTCTGTAGAATGCTGTCCCAATTGCAGAGGTACAGGAATGCAAATAAGAATTCATCCACTAGGGCCTGGAATGGTACAACAGATCCAGTCTGTGTGCCCAGAGTGCCAGGGCCAGGGAGAGCGAATAAATCCAAAGGACAGGTGCAAAAGCTGCACTGGGAGGAAAATTGTCAGAGAGAAAAAAATTCTGGAAGTCTGTCTAGATAAAGGTAATTTTCTTTTTCTAATAGAGTAATTGTCTTAAATTTCAGTGATGTGAGGATTTTGAAGTCCTCTTGTGGCTGTGCTTTTCATTAAAGACAGTATATACAACCTTCTTGATACTTACAATAAAGAACTTAATTCTTAGATGTTGATGCTCCCTAAAGTATGTTGCTAGGCAGACTGGCACCATTTAATCTTTCATCTACTGTCCTTTAATGTTAATGATTCCTCTATAACTGTCAATTTTCTGCCATGTCAATGTTTATCTTTTACAATAGGGATGAAAGATGGCCAAAAAATAACATTCCATGGTGAAGGTGATCAAGAACCTGGTTTGGAACCAGGGGATATAATCATAGTCTTGGATCAGAAGGAACATTCTTTGTTTACAAGGTAAATATCTTTAGTTTTGGGTTCTACAAATGATTTTTTTTTTAGTTGATTAATTGTAATTATATTAAGTTAATTCTATAATATTCTGGTCTCCAATCTAGATTGTATCTAGCTGACATATGGTGCCATTGTAATCGTATTTGCTCATTCCAGTATTTTTTTTTTTTTTTTTTTCAATTTAATATTTTATTGAACAAAATGAAAACAATACACAGGCAGCATGCCAACAGCAAAAGTACATTGCCCATATGTAATAACATAACCCCCCCACCCCCCCACCGAGTGATACAATATAGGCCTAAAACAAAGGAAGATGAAAATGAAAATAAGAATAGTTCAAAGAAAACCCCGCCAGGAGCCATAACGAGACCACTGACGATGAAACGTACCACAGGAATCATTATTTAAAGCGGTCAGTTTAGACATCAAGTAAATTTGGTCAATCTTATGTAACAGTTCAGTACGAGAAGGCAAAGAGGCACGCTTCCAATATGTAGCCACAGTGAGTCTAGCTGCCGTAGCAACTAGGGCCACAAAATGATTCTGATCCACATCCAAACTCCCCAAAGGATAGTTAAGTAAAAATATTTCCATACGCAATAGAATGGGTAGGTGTAATACATCAATCATCAGTTGTTGAACCATCTTCCAAAAAGGTACAATCTTAACACAATCCCACCAGATATGCCCAAAAGTGCCCAGACACCCACAGTTACGCCAGCAGTGTCCATCTCCACAGTGATAGAAACGGTGCACCTTTTCCGGCGTAAGGTACCACTGAAATAGCATCTTATACCCTTGCTCAACTAAGGGGGATGCTAAAGAGACTCTCAGCAATGTACCATAAAGGCAGTCCCATTGTTGATAATCAAAGGCCTTACCCAGCAAGAGTTCCCAACGATGTTCATATGTGCGGGCCTGTGGCCTAGTGTATAAAAGAGCCCTATAAAGACGTGAAATAAGGCCCACCCCAAATCCCATCCTAAAAACTTGGAGAAAAGCAGAGTCTGCCCCTTCCCACTCAGGGATCACCCTCTTCACCATAAAATCTCGAAGTTGGACATAGGCGAAAAAATCCGTAGAGGGGAGGTCATATATAGATTGCAAGGCAGCAAAGGGTACCAGATGTCCACCCACTATCAGCTGACCTAGGACCCTAAGTCCCTCCATTTCCCAACGCCGAAAAATCACAGTATCTCTAGCAGGCAGGAAATCAGGGGCAAATCTAATGGGAGTAGCATAGAAATAGCGCTGACGTGGGAACCAAGCTCGTCGAACCCGGCTCCACGCATGCAAAGTACACTCCATCCCATAAGATGTCCCAGTCTGCAGATCCCGAAGGATATCAAAAGACAGCCAGGGCACTGCTGCCAATGGGTAGGCAGGTTGTAAAGCCTGTTCCAGAGAGACCCAGCGCTGGGAGGGAAATGCCCAATGAAACAGTCCTTGCAGTTGGGATGCATAATAATATGTAGAAAAATCAGGGACACCCATTCCCCCGTGTAACCTGTCCCAATACATACGTTCCCTCCGCACCCTAGGGGGTTTACGTGTCCAGATATAAGCAAAGGCCCGCCGTTGTAGCCTAAGCAAGAACCGTTTAGGAATTGAGAGAGGCAGGCAGGAGAACAGATACAAAAAACGAGGCAGCACATTCATACGCAAAGCACTAATCCTACCCATCCAAGACAATCTCAATCCCTCCCATCGATCCAGATCAGCAAACACAGTTCGTAGCAACGGAGGGTAATTCAATTCAAAAAGGTCAGAAAGTCTTCGAGATATACGCACACCGAGGTATTTAATGGATTTAGCCGCCCATCGAAACGAAAACGTAGCACGTAAGTCCGTTACCAACAAGTCCGGAAGGGAAACATTAAGCAATTCAGATTTTTCAATGTTAATTTTAAAGCCAGCCACCACACCAAACATAGTCAAAACACGAAGCACCTCTGTCAAAGAATGATGTGGGTGGGTCAAGGTAAATAAAATATCATCAGCATACAGTAAGATCTTATGTTCTTCGTCACCCACCACAATCCCTTGAATATCAGCATTCGCACGGATAGCAGCTGCTAAAGGTTCCATAACCAACGCGAAAATCAGCGGTGACAAAGGGCACCCTTGCCTAGTTCCTCTACGAATCATAAAATTAGCAGTATATCGTCCATTAACCCTTAAGCAAGCCTCCGGAGCAGCATATAATAAGGTCACCCAATGTAGAAAAGCACCCGAAATGCCCATCTTCTTCAAAGCTGCTAGCATAAACGGCCAATAAACCCTATCAAAGGCTTTTTCAGCGTCAACTGATAACAAGACAGCTGGAACAGAATCTTGATGGGCCACTCCAATAAGATCTAACACTCTTCGAATATTATCACCAGGTTGCCTCCCTGAGATAAAACCACACTGATCTCCATGAACTAGGAAAGGCAAAAAACGTTGCAACCGGACTGCCAAAATACGGGTAAACAGCTTATAATCAACTCCTAACAACGAAATAGGGCGGTAAGACCCACAAAGGAGGGGATCTCTCCCGGGTTTAAGAAGAAGAGAGACCGCAGCCTGACGAAACGAATACGGCAAACAATCCCCCTCCAAAAAAGAATTAAACAATCTAGTCAAAGGAGCAACTATATGGGCCTCCATTTTCTTATAAAACAGGGGCGAGAAACCATCAACACCCGGTGCTTTGGAAGCAGCCAAATGATGTATAGCTGCCACCACCTCAGCGGGTTGAATAGGGGAAGAGAGCCACTCTGCATCAACTTCCGCCAAACAAGGCAAGGTGACGTTAGATAGAAAAGCATCTATCTCCCCCTCCGTGGCTTCAATTTCCGGAGAGTACAGAGTCCGGTAGAAGGATAAAAAAGCCTGATGAATGGCCCCGTCATCTGCACAAAGCTGTCCCGATTCATTACGAATCCGAGTTATGGAATGTTGTGCCTGAGTTTGCTTGATCTGTGCAGCTAATAAGCGACCCGCCCTACCACCCCATTCGAAAAAACCGTTGTTTCCGTCTCTGTAGGGCCCAAGCCATGCCCTCTAAATCAAGTTCCTGTAAATCCCTCCGGCACTCCGTCAGCGCTACCCCCCCCAGCCACCGACGGAGCTCTCTTATGAGCATTCTCCAGGCGTCGAAGGCGGGACACCAGCTCTAATCTACGAGCCACTCGACATTGGTTACGATACGACCCTCTCGAAATACAACAACCCCGAAGGGTGGCTTTAAAACTTTCCCATAGAATCGCAACATTAATGCCAGCCACGTCGTTAAAAACAAAAAATTCCTTGACATCAGTCTCCAATAGAGTCAAGGTATTGGGATCTTTCAACAAAGAGTCATTCATACGCCACAAACGACGACCACCTCTAACCTGTCCAACCTGTAACTCCAGAGTCAAGGGAGCATGATCTGACCACACCCGGGGTTCAATACTGGAGGCCAGGGCTCGAGGCAGAGCAACACGAGGCAGCATCCACATATCAATTCTAGTATATGAATCATGTTTCGATGAATAAAAGGTGTAATCCCGCGTGCCAGGGTGTAAATAACGCCACACATCTATCAAATCCTGCCTACGCAGGAAGCGCAGAAAAGCCCTTCTGTCGCTTCTAGCATAACGGATGGAAGAATTGGAATTATCCTCCTGAGGATAGCAGGTAAGATTAAAGTCTCCACCTACAAGGAGAGTACCTTCAACATGATCTAACAGCACACGTTCTAACAACGTAAAGAAGGCCCCCTGACCAACGTTTGGGGCATAGACATTCAGTAAACTATATAAGGTGCCATCCAACTCAGCCTTGACCAGAATGTAGTGGCCCTCAACATCCCGCACCACCTCTCTCAATACCACCTGGACACGTTTATGAATTAAAATACCCACCCCCTGGGTCTTTTTCCGGACCTTATTAGAAGAAAGGAAAACATGTGGATAGCTATGGTGTGTAAGCAATTTCTCATAGTGAGATTGAAAATGGGTCTCCTGAATAAATCCAACCGCACTATTCAGGCGGCTCATTTCTTTAAATAACAAGCGTCGCTTTTGTGGAGAATTCAGACCATGTACATTATAAGACAGCAAAGTAAGTTTATCCATTTTTACTAGAGAAGAAAAAGCACTTCATCACCAAATCAATATCCTGTTCCAAAGCAGCCAAATCAACCAACCCCTGCAATCGCAACCCTAAGAAAAACAATACACAAACATACTTCCATACAATCATACAAAAAAGCACTCGGTCACAACCCTTCCCAATACCAACACCCCCCCCTCCCCCCAACCCCCCAACAATACCCCACATGGTCCAGCTACCAAAGCACCTGGTAACCACGGTACAGGAAGTGTAGAGAAACAGTTCACAAAGGGACCCCCAGAACAAGCCCTATAAACAACCTTCGCGACAGAAGCCGCTCAGCAAAAAGAAGAAGAAACATACACAGCACAAAATTTCAGGAACACATCTCACAAACACAAATGTTCAAATGGATGAGGACGTGGCCGCTTCCAAAGGGCGACGGGCTGCAGCCGACCTAGCCACTCTCTGCCATCCCAACCCTCTTCCTGATTTGGGTATAGGTGACCTCTGAGGAAGTGGAGCCATTTCTGAAGCCGTCATCAAACCTGCTTCCACCATTCGAGACTGAACATCCGCCACAGATATTGCAGTGTAGTTCTTGCCTGCATGTGTAAAAGCCAGTCCGATAGGATAAATCCATCTATATCGAACACTGCGCTCCTGCAGTATACGGGTACAGTCTCTATACGTGCGCCGGCGGGCCAGGGTTGCTGGAGCCACATCAGGATAGACATCAATGTCCGCTTCTTCCCATTTAACAGTTCCCCCAGAACGCCTTACCGCCCTAAGCACATGTTCTTTATCCATATAACGATGGAAATAGGCCACAACATCACGAGGGCGGTTCACATCACGAGGGCCAGGGATGCGGTGAGCCCTATCCAGCAATGGTTTTCCCACTTCCACAGGTAAACCAGCGGACTCTAGTGCCTGTATACATATATGATCAATCACCTCCATACAGCGAGAGTCAGAAACAGTGTCAGGCACACCCCGAAAGCGAAGGTTGCACCGTCTGGAGCGATTCTCCAGATCTTCCAGCTTTAGGGTGCTCACATCAGCTTTTTCCTCCAGCGCTGCAATCCTGTCTCTTAACTGTGTTATTTCAGAGCCATGTGCCTCCACTGCAACTTCTGTCTCTCCCACTCGATTCCCGATTTCACCCACCTCACGTTTTAGCTCAGCAACAACAGCATGGATATCAGCTCGAACTGCAGAGATTTCAGATTTCAATTCCTGGAACCAGCCACGCATCTCCAGCTGTAAAGTCGGCAACGTTGCATCAGCATGTGAGCCCTCCGCAGCCGCGGTCGGGTCGGGCGCCATTTTAGAGCCAGTCTTAGGAGGCCCATTCGGGATCGGTGAAGAAAACGCTTTTATATCGGTTTGTTTTTTTCGCGTCGCCATCGGGACGCAGCAAAGTAGCTACACAAACAGGCTGAGGGAAGTAGACAGTGCAGGCACGCGAAATCGCGCGAAGATAGCCGAAATCAGCACGGGGGTCCGCGGAGCTATCGCTCTAGGCTGCCATCAGCCACGATGACGTCACTTCCTTTTTTATTTTTTATAATTGGTTTTGCTAACTATGGTTGTGTCAAGGCCTGAATATGTGGTAAAGGAAATGGAACTTCAGAGTAGGAGGTGGGCCCTGAAGTGAGGACAACGGGCTAGAAAATGAATTAAATAAATAAAGTAGAAGAAACAGCAGTAGGTAATCATCTGGGTGGTGCAGTGTTCTCCCCAGCGCTTTTTAGCCGGGTGCTCCGACCGGCTAATTTAGATGCCCACCCAGCTGTCATCTACCGCGAATCCTGCTGCTACCGCTGCTTAACACACAGCCTGAAGACTCCTGCCTGACTTTAAAAAACAAAACAAAAAACAAAACTCAGCAAGCGACTTGAACCCAGCGCTTGCCAGCTTCCCTTCTCTTCCCTCCGAAACCGGAAGTTACGTCCCGAGGGGAGGGTAGGAAAGAGAAGGGAAGCCGGCACGGACAGTGGTACCATTAGAACCCCGGAGCATGTGGGAGATAGGCCAGCCATAGAGGAAAGCTTACAACTTGCTGCTCTTGCTTATTTCGGCCTTTCTCGCTGCAGGGTCCTGCCTACTTTCTGTTTCCACAAAGGCAGGACTCGGCAATGAGGAAGGCCCGAAGCAAGGAAGAGCAGCAAGTTGTAAGGTTCCTTCTGTCGCTTACCTTTGGGAGATAGGTCAGCGACGGATGGAAATTTGCAACTTGCCTTTGTCTGTAGCGAATCTGTGTGAGACGGGGAGGGGGAAGAGAAATGCTGCTGCACCCAGTCGGGGGAGGGGGAAGAGAAATGCTGCTGCACCCAGTCGGGGGAGGGGGAAGAGATATGCTGCTGCACCCAATTAGGAGGGAGAGGGAATAGAAATGCTGCTGCTGTACCCAATTGGGGGGGAAGAGAAATGCTGCTGCTGCTGCACCCAATAGGGGGGGAGGGGGAAGGGACATGCTGCTGCACCCAATTGGGGGGAGAGGGAAGAGACATGCTGCTGCACCCAATTGCAGGGGAAGGTGAAGAGAAATGCTGCTGCAGCTGCACCCAATTGGGGGAAGAGAGAGGGAAGGAGGGAGAAGGAAGACCAGGAAGAGAAGAGGAAAGAGATGCCAAGACCATGAGAGGGAGGGAAAGGAGGTACCAGACCATGGAGTGGGAGAGAGAGATGTTGGGGCATATTGGGGGGGGGGGTAAGCAGGGCCAGATTAAAGGATAGGCCCTGTAAGCATGGACCTAGGGCCTGAAATGATCAGGGGGGCCCGCCAGTGCTGTGTTTTGGGGCCTCATTCTTGCTGGATTCGCTGGCGGCAGCATCATCATCATCCCGGACGCCCCCCCCAACCTGATCTGACCCTCCTATCTCTGCCTCCCATCGCGAGACTCTAAACAGCACTGCATCACTCTAAGTAGGCTGCTTCGTGGCTTTCTCCTGCCAGTGATTCCCTCTGGCTCGTCACAGAGGGAATCACTGGCAGAAGAAATCCCCGAAGCAGCCTGCTTAGAGTGAAGCAGTACTGTTTAGAATCTCGCGATGGGAGGGAGGGAGAGATAGGAGGGTCATGGGGAGGGGAGAGTAGCAGTCTGCCCCGGGTGCTCAGCCTGGCGCCATTAACTTCCTCGGCTAGCAACAGCATTTACAATTCACTGCTGTTGCTGGCTTCAGGCCTTCCTCTCTGCCGAGTCCTGCCTACTTCCTGTTTCCATGAATGCAGGACCCGACAGAGAAGAATGCCCGAAGCCAGCAACAGCAGCGAATTCTGAATGCTGCTGCCCAAAGAAGTTCATGACGCCAGGCCTTGGGTGACAGAAGAAGGAAAGGGAGCAGAGGGAGAGAGACTTGCTGCACCCAACTGGAGGGAGAAAGAAGATAAAGGAAGGAATGAAAGGAGATGAGGGAAGGGAGGGAGGGCTTGGAGGGAAGGGAGGGAGGAAGAGATGCCAGGGCATGGAGGGAAGGAGGAAGGTATGCCAGACCAAGGAGAAAGGAAGGAGGAGATGTGAGAGCATGGAGGGGGGGGAGATGAAGAAAAGGAAAGGAGAGAGATGCCAGAGAATCAGGGAGGGGAAGATATCAGACTGTGGGGTGCGAAGGAAAGAAAGGAGAAGAGAGAGATGCCAGATCATAGGGGACGAGGTGGTGACAAGAGAGCGAAAAATGGAGAGGTGGCAGAGCTGACATCAATCATGTACAAAGGAGAGAAGGGGCACAGGATAGACAGTTTATTGAAGGAGCATAAAAAGAGGGAAGATGCCATATGGAACAGGGAGAGGGCAGACAGTGGAAGGAAGGGGCTGATGCTGCATGGAAGACAGAGTGGACAGATGCTGGCTAGAAAGAAGAGAGTGAAGACGATGATTAAAGCAGACACGACAAAAGGTAGAAAAAATATTTTTTGTTGCTTTAGAATAAAGTAGTACTGTAGTTGTATTGAAAAAACTATTACAAGCAGAAAATAAGGTAATCTTATTATTGGACTCATTTTAATACATTTTTTTACTAACTTTTAGAGACCAAAACCCCGTTTCTAAGGTCAGGACAGTATAATGTAACAGCAGTATACTATATTGACCTGAAGGAGGAGGCTAGGGCCTCTGAAAGTTAATTGAAAAATGGATTAGTCCAATAAAATGGTATATTATTTTCAATTTTTGTTTTATTTCTATTTGTTAATTTGTAAAGTGGTGATTGTCAGTATTTTCAAATTTACATCTGCTATATTTATATTTTGCAGAGTATTAGGGGGCTATGTGTCATTGTTTCTGTGGTGTTTCACTGTATGCAGTTTGGCTTCTTAGCGGTGCAGTTTAACCTTTATCAACATATTTCTATTTTTAGTTTGTGATTACTTATTCCATACTGGATGGAGGGTGTATAAATAATGTTCTGTGTGTATGAAAGACATGGTTTTCTGTTAGCGTTGACTACCCTTGTTTGGTGAAATGCATCAGGCATGGTTCTTGGGAGCACCTTTAATAAAGCTGATTTTAATCTCTCTATTTTCTGCCGATCTTCTTTTGTTTCATGTTAGATTCTTTGGACTGCTTGCCTTGTTGTTTCGTTACAAGTTAACATATATGGAGTGGAACGTACTAGAGGAGTTACAGATTTGGTTGTTTATACATACTTAGAGTGAGGCAGTTGAGAGGCGTTGTAAACTTGGTTATGAATATAGACTTATATTTCGGATAGTATTACTGCTTTACAATATATTTAAACACTTATATACATATGGAAAGAGTTCAGAGTTAAAGTCCTGGATAAGTAGGTGGGAAGGTAAGGAAGGGGGATTTGTTCAGAGATGTTTGGGGGTTGCTTAGAACACAGTTCTTCAACCGCCGGTCCGCGGACCGGTATCGGTCCGCAGGAAATTTTTGCCGGTCCGCGCAGGACCGGCAAGATTGACTCATTTGAACTTCCTGCCGGACCGCGCAGGACCGGCAAGATCAGCATCGGAAGCGTGCGCTGGGCCGGAGAGATCTTGGGGAGCCTCCGACAGTGGCTTTCTCCCCTCTCTGCAGCTCTCCTTTACTTCCCAGCGCAGCGATTCACGAAGGCAGCCTCGGGGCTTTTGCTGAGTCGCGGCTGACTCTGATGATGCAACTTCCTCTTTCCTCAGAGGCGGCGCGACCCAACAAAGGACCCGAGGCTGCCTTCGTGAATCGCTGCGCTGGGAAGTAAGAAGAGCTGCTGGGAGGGGAGAAAACCACTATCAGTCTGGGAAGCTGCTGGGCAGGGGAAAAAAGGGACAGCTGCTACTGGAAAGGGAGAAGGAGAGATGCTTCTGGGAGGGGAGGAGGGAAAGGAATCTGGGAAGCTGCTGGGCCAGGAAAAAAAGGGACAGCTGCTACTGGAGAGGGAGAAGGAGAGATGCATCTGGGAGGGGAGGAGGGAAAGGAATCTGGGAAGCTGCTGGGCCAGGAAAAAAAAGGGACAGCTGCTACTGGAGAGGGAGAAGGAGAGATGCATCTGGGAGGGGAGGAGGGAAAGGAATCTGGGAAGCTGCTGGGCCAGGAAAAAAAAGGGACAGCTGCTACTGGAGAGGGAGAAGGAGAGATGCATCTGGGAGGGGAGGAGGGAAAGGAATCTGGGAAGCTGCTGGGCCAGGAAAAAAAAAGGACAGCTGCTACTGGAGAGGGAGAAGAAGAAGGAGAGATGCTTCTGGGAGGGGAGGAGGGAAAGGAATATGGGAAGCTGCTGGGCAAGATAAAAAAAGGGACAGCTGCTACTGGACAGGGAGAAGAAGAAGGAGAGATGCTTCTGGGAGGGGAGGAGGGAAAGGAATCTGGGAAGCTGCTGGGCAAGGAAAAAAAGGGACAGCTGCTACTGGATAGGGAGAAGAAGGAGAGATGCTTCTGGGAGGGAAGGAGGGAAAGGAATCTGGGAAGCTGCTGGGCTAGGAAAAAAAGGGACAGCTGCTACTGGAGAGGGAGAAGGAGACGGAGAGATGCTTCTGGGAGGGGAGGAGGGAAAGGAATCTGGGAAGCTGCTGGGCAAGATAAAAAAAGGGACAGCTGCTACTGGAGAGGGAGAAGAAGGAGAGATGCTTCTGGGAGGGGAGGAGGGAAAGGAATCTGGGAAGCTGCTGGGCAAGGAAAAAAAGGTACAGCTGCTACTGGAGAGGGAGAAGGAGAGATGCTTCTGGGAGGGGAGGAGGGAAAGGAATCTGGGAAGCTGCTGGGCAAGGAAAAAAAAGGGACAGCTGCTACTGGAGAGGGAGACGGAGAGATGCTGCTGGGAGGGGAGGAAGGGAAGAGAGTTACTGCTGGACAGGAGGAGGAGGGAAGGGAGAATGAAAAAAGGAAGGAAACAGCTGGCAGAGAGATTAGAGGAGGGGAAGGGGAGACACAGGCATGAGAAAGTAGAGAGATTGATGATAGGAAGGGGTCAGCAGAAAAATAAGCAGAGGGACAACGATGAAGCTGGAATGAATCATGTAAATAGGAGAGAGGGGCACAAGCTGGATGGAAAGGGGAGAGGGACATAGAAAGAAGACAGATACCATATGGAAGGGGGAGAGGACAGATAGTGGATGGAAGGGGCAGATGCTGGATTGAAGAGACAGAGAGGGCATACGCTGGAAGGAAGAGAGTGAAAAAAAGATTGAAAGCAGAAACCAGAGACGACAAAAGGTAGAAAAAAATAATTTTATTTCTATTTTGTGATTAGAATATATCAGATTTGAAATATATATCCTGCTAGAGCTGGTGTTAGACATAACTGGGGACTGCAAAACCCAGGCAGTGCTTCTTTAGCTTTCAGCTGGCTTAGGGCGCTCTCTGACCAGGGGGCAGTTGCCCTAGTTGCACTCCCCTAAAACTATTCCTGTCATGTGTTACTTCAGTATTCTTTTAGCATGATATTTCTGTGTAGCATTCTGTAATAATTTGGCTTGTTCAGTTTTCTTGATAGTAGAGGGGATATATGTGAAGGGGAGGGGAGACAGGGGTTTTGTTGATCCTTGCTCTGAATTATTTGTATTTATAAAATGACAATTCTACAGAATATTGTTTCTTTTTATACTTTAATAAAATACATTCAATATAAAATCATAACTGAGGCTTGTGTGGATGGGATCAGATGATTTGTGGGGACCGAGCTCGCGGAGATGGGGCGGAAACGGGATTTTTAAATTTTAGTCCTAGTAGTTTGCCGGTCCACAAAATAATTATTTTTTTTCTGCCGGTCCACGGGTGTAAAAAGGTTGAAGAACACTGGCTTAGAATAATAATAATAATAACTTTATTCTTGTATACCGCATTACCATGGAAGTTCTATGCGGTTAACAGATGAAGAGACTGTACATTTACAGCGAAGTTACAATTTCGTTAATGTTACATTTACATTTTAGACGATACATATTCGGTCAAGTTACCTTTACATTCTAGACAATAAATATACGGTGAAGTTATTTTGGCAGCTAGGTTATATGTTCAGAGTAGTTACATTTGCTATAAATTCGATACAGCGGCATTACAAATAGCAATGTTACATGAGGCGGTAGGGTCTAAGGGGGAGAGGTCAGAAGAGAAGGGAGGTTAGATCAGAGGAATTTGTCAAAAAGGTAGGTTTTAGTTAATTTCCTGAATGTTTGATAGTGGGGGGAATTGGAGATGAGAGTAGAGAGGCATTTGTTCCATTTGCCCGCTTGGAATGCTAGGGATCGGTCAAGGAATTTTTTGTAGAGGCAGCCCTTCAGGGAGGGAAAAGAGAACAGGTAGGTATTTCGAGTACAAGAGGGGCCAGCAATTTCAAGGTGCTCAGATAGGTAGATTGGGGAAGAGCCTGCTAAGGTTTTAAAGCAGAGGCAAGCGAATTTAAAGGTGATTCTTGCCTCCACCGTCAGCCAGTGGAGTTTGGCGTAATAGGGGCTAACGTGGTTGTAGTTTTTGAGGCCGAAGATGAGGCGGATGGGGGCATTTTGTACTGTTCTTAGGCGTTTGGTGTTTTTATAGGCTCCTAGGTATATGATATTACAGTAGTCCAGTATGCTTAAGATTAATGATTGGACCAGTAAACGGAAGGAGAGGTAGTCGAAGTAGTGTTTGATGGTGCGAAGTTTCCAGAGGGTGTAGAAGCATTTTTTGACCTGGGCATTGGTATGGTCTTCGAAGGTTAAGCATCTATCTAGGATGACTCCGAGTATTTTTATGGAGGGGTTGATAGGATAATCTAGGCCCTTCAGTTTCATGGAGGTGTTTGTTATTTTATGGGTAGGGCTTGCCAGGAAGATTTTGTTTTTTTCAGTGTTCATTTTTAATTTAAATTGTGAGGTCCATATTTCTAACTTGGTGAGGATGTGAGTTGTTCCGTCTGTTGGGTGAATGAAGTTAGGGGAATGATAATGGTGATGTCATCAGCATGAATGAATGATTTAAGGTTTAAGTCGGCTAGTGTCCGTGCTAGGGGTGCTAAGTAGATGTTAAAGAGGGAGGGGGAAAGTGGGGAGCCTTGTGGGATTCCGCAGGGATTGTGCCATTGATGGGAGAAGGTTCCATTGCTGTGGACCTGATAAGTACGGTTAGAAGAAAAACTGTGCACTGGTATGCTAATCTTTGTGTTTTTTAAATTAAAAAGAAATAGAAGTGAATAAGAAAACAGATAAATTTGGCGGGGCCGGGCAGAGGGGCCCTCGAAGAATTAATCCTGCCCTGGGGGGAAGGAGACAGATGCCAGACCAGGTGTAAAGAAGGAAGGAGGGAGAGAAAGGAAGGAGAAGAGATGCAAGATAATGGAGTTGGAGGGGGAGATGGAAAGAGAGGAGAGAGATGCCAGGGCATAGGGAAGGGAAACTAAAGAGACATAAAATGCCAGACCAGAGGGAAAGGAAGGAGAGGAGGTGCCAGAGCAAGGAGGAAGAAGGAGAGATAGGAGAGAGATGCCAGGGCATGGGGAGGGGGAGGGGGCAGAGACAAAAAAATGGAGAGGGGTGAAGCTGAAATGAATCATGTACAAAGGAGAGAAAGGGCACAGGATATACAGTTTATTGAAGGGATTTAGAGGGGAAGATGCCATATGGAAGAGAGAGAGGGCGGACACTGGATGGAAAGGGCAGAGAGGGTGGACAGTAGAAGGAAGGGGTAGAGAGATGGCAGAGGCTGGGTGGAAGGGGCAAAGAGAGAGGACAGGTGTTGCATGGAAGGGAGAGAGGACAAACGCTGAATAGAAAGAAGAGAGCGAAAAGATGATTAAAGCAGAAACGACAAAAGTTGGAAAAATATTTTTGTTGCTTTACGTAGACTCAAGTAGTATTGTAACTGTATTGATTAAAGTTTATCAATAGGAAATGGAAATAAGGCAATTTTTTTGGGACTAAACACCTTTCCTCAGGTCAGGACAGGATACCATAACAGCAGTATACTGTACTGTCTTGAAGAAAGCTTTAGCCTCTGAAAGCTAATTACTACTAATTGAAAAATGGATTAGTCCAATAAAATGGTATTTTCTTATTTCTCATTATTTATTATTTTATTTCTATTTGTTAATTTGTAAAGTGGTGATTGTTATATAGCAATTTTTTCAAATTTACATCTACTGTCTTTATATTTTGCGCAGTATTAGGGGACATGTCATTGTTTCTGTGGTGTTAACTTTTGTCTACATATTTCTATTTTTAGTTTGTGATTATTTCATATTGGGCAAGGGTGTATCTGTGTTCTGTGTGTATGAAAAGGAGATGACTGTGCAGGATCTGGCTTGTTTAGTTTTACAATGCGTGTGTTGGTGTTCTAGTGCTCACTGCAGTGTTTAAAATGCTGCCTTTTCCTAGGTGCACCCTTGTGTGACTCATTATTACTAAAAATAACTTTTTATATAGAGGAGGGGGTTGTTAAAATATGATCAGCACTGGCTGTCATATATACTAGGTACGCCACTGGATTTAATGACCCTATTCTAAATTTACTATTGACATAGGTGTTATCCCAGGACAAGCAGGCAGCATATTCTCACATGTGGGTGACGTCATCTACGGAGCCCCAGCGCGGACAGCTTTTCAAGCAAACTTGATTGAAGTTTCAAGTTTGCTATGCTGCACCATGCATGTGCATGCCTTCTTGCCCACTAGAGGGCGCATCCCCACCTCGTGGTCCTCAGTTCTGTTTTTTCCGCGGAGCCAGAAGCCCTGTTCGTTTTGTGCTCCGTGCATTTTGGCCTTCTGTCACCGCGACTGATTGATTTTTCTCGGTCGCTGTGCTTTATTTGTTGTTTTCTTCGTTTGCATGTACGTATTAGTAAAAAAAAAAAAAGTTTTTGTTCGGCTCCCGGGAGACGCGGCCGCGGGACCTCGTTCGTTCCCGGTCGGTTTTTTGATTCATGTCCCGCCCTTTAACGGGCTTTAAAAAATGCACCCGGTGTGATCGGTTGCTTTCCATAACCGATCCCCACCGGTGGTGCTTGCTTTGCCTGGGTGCCGAGTACCCGACTGACTCCTGCACTCGGTGCTCGACATTCCAGCCGAGAGCTCTCCGCTGCCATCGCGCTCGAATGGCGGAGCTCTTTGCTGTGGACCCCGCGGCGGGGAAGGCCTCGACGTCGGCTTCGGCCCCGGCCTTGACCTCGGCCTCGACGACCTCGCCGCGACAGCCTTCCTCGTTGAAGCATGCATCCTCGACCCCGAAGTCGACGGTGGGTAAGTCCTCACTTCCGTCTTCTGTTCCAGGGTCATCGAAGAAGCCGTCCTCGGGCTCCTCGACGGGGGCGGGTGGATCGTCCTCGGCCCCACCCCGAGTGTCGAAGGCGGGTGCCCCGCGGGAATACTCGAGACCGAGGTCGCCCTCGAGGGAGCACCCGCCGGGCCCGGACTTACCATCCATGCTGGCCGTGCCTGTATTTCAGGACTTGCTCCGAGCGCTTATTGCCTCGGAGCTGTCCGGCGCCCTCGCGCATCTGCAGCCGGCTTCCGCCTCGACGGCCTCAGCGGCCTCGGCCCCGGCCTCGACCCCCGGGGTGGTCCCGGCCTCGAACCCGTCCTTGCCCTCGACCTCAGTAGTAGACCAGCCTGAGCGGAGTGTGCGGCCTCGGGACAAGGTGCGTAGGGTTCGTCGGATTTCATCCACCTCTTCCTCGTCGAGGTCCTCCCGGGGCTCGTCGGCCTCGGGCGAAGCGTCGGGCGAGAAAGCCCAAACGCCTTCGGGGCTCTCCTCGACGACGCGGTCGCTCCTCGACGACCCGGACGGAGACCCTACGCGTCTCGGAGCTCCGCCTCGATAATCCGAGGCTTTTCCGTTCCTCTGAGGGTGGGTTATCGAGGGACCCCTCGCCAAGGGGGAGGGAGCTTGCCTCGGTGCCTCGTACCCCGGGTACTTCCCAGAGGGGGTCCTCGGGGCATCGGAGGTCTCCGACCCCACCGAAGTCCTTTGGTGTGGCTTCCTGGGGCTCGGAGTCTTGCACTGGTCGACCCCGGTATTCCCGTGAGGCTTCCCCAACCTTTTTGGCGGCGCGGGCCTCTCGTTCTCCTTCCCTGCCTTCGAGGCCCTCATCCTTTTTGAGATTTGTTCTGGACATGGGGAGGGCATTGGATCTTGATCTTTTGTCGGGATCTCAATATACCAAAGAATTTTTGGAGGAGCAAGATCTGCCATCTCCTCCGTGGGAGTCTCCGCGTCTGCCTTTGAACAAGGTGCTTCACCAGACGTTCCTGCGGAACTTGGACTCCCCTCTGACTGTCACGGTGGTTCCTTCAAAAATGGAGTCGAAGTACCGTACGGTCCCCTGTAAGGGGTTCGAGAAGGCGCAGTTGTCCCACCAATCTTTGCTGGTGGAGTCGGTGTTGAAAAAGTCGCAGCCTTCTCGGGTCTCTGCTGCGGTCCCGCCTGGGCGGGAGGGGCGGACCCTGGACAAGTTTGGTCGTCGCCTCTACCACAATTAAATGATGGCAAACAGGGTCCTTAATTATGCCTTCACCTTCTTGTCCTATTTGCGGCACATAGTGAAGGCGATGCCCCGTTTTCACGGGGTCATGCCGGATTCCCATAAGAGGGACTTTGGCAAGTTTATGGACTCCTTGTCTCAACTGCGTCTGAACCTTTTCCATGCTGTTTACGACGCCTTTGAGTTTTCCTCCCGGGTCTCTGCATTTGTGGTGGCCATGCGCCGCCTCGCGTGGCTCCGCACGGTTGATATGGACCCGAATTTGCAGGAGCGCCTGGCCAATTTGCCATGTGTCGGCTCTGAATTGTTTGATGAATCACTTGAGGCGGCAACAAAATGCTTGTCGGAACATGAGCGCTCCATCGCCTCCTTGGTCCGTCCCAAACCCCGGGTGGCGACTCCGAAGCCGTTCAGACCGCCTCTGCGGTGCTACCCGCGGAAGACTATGCTGGCGTTTTCCAGGCCTCCGCCTCGGCGTTCCACTCAGCAGAGCAGAGCGTCCAACCAGAAGCCTCAGACGCAAGGGGCGTCTAAACCCGCGCCGTCTTTTTGACATGCTGCGCGGATGGGGGCAGGCCCCCTCCGCACTGACGCCGAATCCGCTTCCCATCGGGGGCCGATTACGGGCCTTTCATTCGACATGGGCTCGGATAACTTCAGATGCTTGGGTGCTTCGTGTCATCTCGGAGGGTTACTCTCTCAACTTCTTGACGCAGCCGCCGGAAAGCCCGCCAGACACGGCTCCTTCCAATCGACATCAGCTTCCTCTTCTCGGAAGCCAGGGCCTTGTTGAGACTTCGGGCGGTGGAGCCGGTGCCCCCCACACAACGGGGACGGGGGTTTACTTCTGTTATTTTTTGGTCCCAAAGAAGACCGAGGACTTGCGCCCCATTTTGGACCTCCGGAAGCTCAACAAGTTCCTGGTCCGAGAGAAGTTCCGTATGTTGTCGCTTCCGGTCCTGTACCCTCTGTTGGAAGCAGGGGACTGGATGTGCTCCCTGGACCTGAAGGAGGCTTATACCCATGTTCCGGTGCATCCCGCCTTCCGCAAGTTTCTTCGATTCCAGGTGGGAGAGTTGCACCTTCAATATCGGGTCCTCCCCTTTGGGCTGGCTTCGTCCCCTCGAGTCTTCACGAAGTGTATGGTGGTTGTCGCGGCGGCCCTGCGATCTCAGGGTCTGCAAGTCTTTCCCTACCTGGACGATTGACTGATCAAGGCCCCTTCCAGGGAGGGGGTTATCTCAGCGACCCGACAGACTATCATCTTCCTTCAATGTCTGGGGTTCGAAGTGAACTTTCCCAAGTCTCAGTTATGCCTGGCTCAATCCCTTCAGTTTATCAGGGCCGTGCTGGACACGGTTTGCCTATGGGCGTTCCTCCCACCTCCGCGGTTGGAGGCCCTGCTTCGACTGATTTCCCAGATTTCGCTGCAGACTTCGGTGTTGGCACAGCGTCTTATGGTTCTACTCGGCCATATGGCGTCGAAGGTGCATGTCACACCGTTAGCCCGCTTGCACCTGAGACTTCCTCAGTGGACCTTGGCCTCCCAGTGGCGTCGGGATCGGGACCCCCTCTCCTTTCCTGTAGCAGTGACTCCTTCCTTGAGACGCTCGCTCCGTTGGTGGACCAACTCTTCCAATCTTTCCGGGGGTTTGCTCTTTCTCGTCCCTCCGCATCCCACATGTGAGACCACGGACTCTTCGGAGTACGCGTGGGGGGCTCATCTCAACGGTCTGCGAACTCAAGGTCTATGGTCAGCGGAGGACCGTCTTTGTCACATCAATGTGTTGGAACTTCGGGCCATTTTTCTGGCAGCTCGAGCGTTCCGCCACCTGCTGCACGATCAGGTAGTCCTCGTGTGGACGGACAACCAAGTGGCAATGTACTATGTGAACAAGCAAGGGGAGACGGGCTCTTGGTCCCTGTGCCGGGAAGCCCTGCGCCTTTGGGAATGGGCGGTCTCCCAGAACATCTTCCTTCGGGCGGTTTACATTCAGGGAGAGAAGAATTGTCTGGCCAACAACCTCAGTCGTCTTCTCCAGCCGCACGAGTGGTCGCTGAACTCCCGAGTTCTGCACGAGGTCTTCGACCGCTGGGGGACTCCTCAGGTGGATCTGTTTGCCTCCCCGGAGACTCACAAACTGCCCCTCTATTGTTCTCGGATGTATTCCCCGGTCCGCCTCGAGGCCGATGCCTTTCTTTTCGACTGGGGAGGGAGGTTCCTTTATGCGTTTCCTCCTTTCCCTCTGATCTTGAGGACGTTGGTTCATCTCAAATCGTCCAGAGCCACTATGATTCTCATTGCGCCTCGTTGGCCTCGTCAACACTGGTTCTCCCTGCTCCTTCAACTCAGTGTCAGGGAGCTTCTGCTTCTGCCTGTTTTTCCCTCTCTGCTGTCTCAGAGTTGGGGTTCGCTGTTGCATCCCAATCTTCAGTCCTTACATCTGACGGCTTGGTTCCTTTCCCCTTGACTTCAGTTTCTGTTTCTCAGTCTGTCAGGGAGGTTTTGGAAGCCTCGCGCAAGGTCTCGACTCGGCTTTGTTATTCCCAGAAGTGGACCAGATTTTCATCCTGGTGTTCCTCGCACCATCTGGATCTGAGTTCGGTTCCGGTGTCTTCGGTTCTGGAATATTTGTTGCATTTGTCCAAGTCTGGGCTGAAGACGACTTCCATTCGGGTGCATCTTAGTGCCATTGCTGCTTTCCATCGGAATCTTAAGGGTCGCTCTCTCTCTCTTCATCCTCTGGTGACTCGTTTCATGCGGGGTCTTGTGAATGTTCATCCGCCCCTGAAACCTCCTCCTGTAGTTTGGGATCTCAATGTGGTTTTGGCTCAACTGATGAAGCCTCCTTTTGAACCTATTGACAAATCTCATCTTAAGTTTCTCACTTGGAAGGTGATCTTTTTATTTGCGCTCACGTCCGCTCGTCGGATTAGTGAGTTGCAGGCTTTGGTTGCGGATCCGCCTTTTACTGTGTTTCATCATGACAAGGTGGTTCTTCGCACCCATCCTAAATTTTGCCAAAGGTTGTGTCTGATTTCCACCTCAATCAGTCCATTGTTCTTCCGGTGTTCTTTCCGAAGCCCCACTCGCATCCTGGCGAAGTGGCGCTTCACACGCTTGACTGTAAGAGGGCGTTGGCTTTTTATCTGCAACGCACTCAGTCTCATCGGAAGGTTCCTCAATTATTTTTGTCCTTCGTTCCTAATCGGTTGGGACGTCCTGTTTCCAAGCGCACCTTGTCCAACTGATTGGCTGCTTGTATTTCTTTTTGCTACGCTCAGGCTGGTCTCGCGCTGCATGGTCGGGTCACGGGACATAAAGTCTGAGCGATGGTAGCTTCTGTCGCTTTCCTCCGGTCTACTCCTATGGAGGACATCTGCAAGGCTGCCACTTGGTCTTCGGTTCATACTTTCACCTTCCACTACTGTCTGGATACGTTGTCCAGAAGTGACGGCCGGTTTGGCCAGTCGGTTTTGCGTAATCTGTTTTCCTAAATTGCCATCCTCCCACCTGCCCTTTTTTGGTTGGCTTGGAGGTCACCCACATGTGAGAATATGCTGCCTGCTTGTCCTGGGATAAAGCACAGTTACTTACCGTAACAGGTGTTATCCAGGGACAGCAGGCAGATATTCTCACAACCCGCCCTCCTCCCCGGGGATGGCTTCTTTGCTGGCTATGGAACTGAGGACCACGAGGTGGGGATGCGCCCTCTAGTGGGCAAGAAGGCATGCACATGCGTGGTGCAGCATAGCAAACTTGAAACTTCAATCAAGTTTGCTTGAAAAGCTGTCCGCGCTGGGGCTCCGTAGATGACGTCACCCACATGTGAGAATATCTGCCTGCTGTCCCTGGATAACACCTGTTACGGTAAGTAACTGTGCTTTATCCCCCCACCCACCACCACACACCCACACACTATAAAATAAAGTTGTATTAACATCAAGCAGCTTTCAAAAAACATTATAAGCAAATAAAAATAAAACATTTTTAATACATTACTAATTATTACCTGCGTCTTTACCTAAACTGTTTTGCCCTAGCTCTCACTTTGCACTACATGAAAATAAAAAAAGTAGCAGATAAAGATCAATCACGCAGGCTTAGTAATACCTCTCCATAAATTATGTAGAAGAGGTCTGGAAGTAGGGATAGCATCTATTTTATATCCTCAGTGAGACCTCAGGAAGGAACCTAGTGATCAAAACATTATTAGAGGTGCTGTAGAGCCATTTTTTGTATGACTAGATGAGCTTTATTTATCTTTTTTTTGTTTTGTTAGTTTTTTACATTCATGCAGAAATAAATGGCTAGATTGAACCTAATGACTTCATTAACGCATTTCCCTTTTTTAAACCTCTATACCAGGGATCTCAAAGTCCCTCCTTGAGTGCCGCAATCCAGTCGGGTTTTCAGGATTTCTCCAATGAATATGCATTGAAAACAGTGCATGCACATAGATTTCATGCATATTCATTGGGGAAATCCTGGCAACCTGACTGGATTGCGGCCCTTAAGGAAGGACTTTGAGACCCCCGCTCTATATCATTTGAAAAAGGGTAAATACCTAATTATTCCCTTCTAGAATTGGATACTTCTTAAATTTAGAAAAAATATTCTGGCACAAGTGTCAAACCTTAAAGGAAGTCATATTGAGCAATGGAAAATAATAATAATTAACTAATAAAAATAGTACACATTTAGGGCTCCTTTTACTAAGCTGCGATAGCGGTTTTAGCGTACGCAGAATTGCCGCTCGTGCTAGACTAACACCAGCATTGAGCTGGCATTAGTCTTCCCGCATAGCGCGGGGGTCTGCACGTGCTGCTAATCTGCGCACACTAAAAACGCTAGCTCACCTTAGTAAGAGGAGGTTAATTTTCCCCACCTCCAAATTAACCCATCCCGTCCCACCTGGCTAATTTTTCATGCCACCCAGCTGAAAAAAAATTCTGGGGAAAACACTGTGGTGGTAGTGTTTGGTTCTACTTCAGCTAGAACATTTCTGATCTGGAGACAAAATTATGGAACTGTTCCCAGGTCATTCCCTTAGAAATAAGTCCTGCATATGCCAAAAGCATTTTAAGCTTATTTTCTTTTGTAGGCGTGGTGAAGACTTGATAATGTGCATGGACATTCAGCTTGTTGAAGCATTGTGTGGCTTTCAAAAACCAATTTTAACATTGGACAATAGAACTATTCTTATAACATCTCATCCAGGTATGTAGAAATATTTTAAAGGGGCTTTGTTGAAATGTTTGACCAGGATTGAAAAATTGGTTCAATATTCTGGATATTGTATTGCTTTTCAACATGTCTATGCTGGCTTAGATGGCAAATGATTTGCACAGCAAGGTGTAAGGATGCTGTGGAGGCAATGTTCACAGCCCCTGGGGAGGTTATGGTGTCATGGGCAAAAAAGCCTATCAAAAATTAAATCTTTATTTATATTCAAGCCTACCCTCCCTTCCCTGAGATGTCTTGCCTGTGGTCAACTGTGCTTCCAGACCCCCTCATACTCATTTCCTTTTCATTGTAAAGATAAGGTAGGCCAGGAGAAGGGAGGTTGTTTCAATAGCCTTGATGATTCACTGGTGAGCTAGGGCAGGAGCAATCCTTCCATGCTCCTGACTCAGCTCAGTACTGGACTGCCAGAGTTGTAACTGAGGAGGGAGTTTCTTTACACTGGGGTGAGTAGGAGTTTTCAGTTTGGAGAAGAGGTGCTGGGAAGTAGAGCAAACTATAACAGGACAGTGGGGATCAGTAGGAATAAGGGAAAGAAGTTTTACTATAAACCAAAAACATTTTCCCCTATAAAGGGGGGGGGGGGGGGGCGGTGGTAACGCTATAATATAAACTGATTGAGAGGGAGACTTGAATATAGAGTGTGGGTTGTATAGGGCATTAGGTCAGGGTGCACCCCGTCTCCAGGTCGTTGATAAACACATTGAATAGGAGTGGTCCTAACACCGATCCCTGTGGAACTCCGCTCGTGACCCATTGCCAGTCTGAGTAATGCCCTTTTACTCCAACCCTTTGTTTTCTGCCCGCCAGCCAGTGTCTAATCCATCGGTGGACATACCCTTACACCCCGTGATTCCACAGCTTCTTTAGCAGCCTTTCATGGGGTACCTTGTTGAAGGCTTTTTGGAAGTGAAGATATATGATGTCTATGGCTTCCCCTTTATCCATCCGGCTGCTTATCCCCTCAAAGAAGTGCAGTAGGTTCGTGAGGCATGACCTACCCTTGCAGAAGCCATGTTGGCTCTCCTTCAGTTGTCTATTTTTTTCTATGTGCTCGCAGATTGTGTCCTTGACCAGTGCTTCCATCATCTTTCCCGGGACCGAGGTCTTCTTAATCTAACCTAACTCTTAAAAAAAAAAAAAAAAATATTCATTTTCAACATTTTCAATAAGTGCAATACAAATTAAATACATTTTATATTTAAGACATCACTTAATACTCTTTCAGGAAACAAATCAATCTATATCTCTCCCCCCACCCTATCCCATAACTGTTATAAATTTTTAATTTAATAATCAAATCTTCAAAAAGCTCATTATGATATACATTTCACATCCATAAGAGAAAATAAACCCATACATTAATTTTACAAGAATTCAGAGAATCATTTAAAAATAAATCCACTCTTCCTCCTTCCCCCTGGATGTGCACATAATATATCAATAAAAATCAAATCTAACCTAACTCTTAAGGAATTCATCAAATTTTAATATTCCATTAAATGTATTAAAGCTTTCATAACTAACTACTAATATTCTATATTAAAAAAGAACTACAATTCAACTGAACACTCGGGACCAACAGCAAATAGTACTTAAACTTTTTAAAATGCGTTTGTTCTTTAAGTATTTCATTAGTATTTCAAAAAAGTGCCTCAGTGCTGTAAATGGTTTTCATTTAATACTCTTCAGCTCAATTCATTGAGGCTGCTTCATTGCTTTAGGGGATTACTTTCAGCTCAATTCATTGAGGCTGCTTCATTGCTTTAGGGGATTACTTTCAGCTCAATTCATTTCATTCATACTACTTCAATACTGTAGATAATTTTCATTTCATTTCAAACTTTCAGCTCATAGAATTTGAAAAATTCTTAAAGTGCTTGTGCTCATGTGCCAGAAATTCTCAGTTAATTAAGTATTATCCCAGGACAAGCAGGCATGATATTCTCACATGTGGGTGACGTCATCTACGGAGCCCCAGCGCGGACAGCTTTTCAAGCAAACTTGATTGAAGTTTCAAGTTTGCTACACTGCACCACGCATGTGCATGCCTTCTTGCCCACTAGAGGGCGCATCCCCACCTCGTAGTCCTCAGTTCAGTTTTTTCCGCGGAGCCAGAAGCCCTGTGGAAATTGTGCTCGTATTTTTTTGGCCTTCTGACACCGCGTCTGGGTCTTCTCGGTCGCTGTGCTTTTCTTATTGTTTTTCTTTCTTAGTCTGTCGCTTGCCGTCAAAAAAAAAAATCTTTTATTTTTCTTCCGTTCGGCTCCGGGGGCTCCCGGGTGCCGCGGCTGCGGGACATCGTTCGTTCCCGGCCTTTTCGGCTTTCATGTCCCGTCCCTTGACGGGCTTTAAAAAGTGCACCCGGTGTGATCGGTTGCTTTCGATTATCGATCCTCACCGGTGGTGCTTGATTTGTTTGGGTCCTGAGCATCCTATGGAGTCCTGTGATAGGTGCTCAACTTTTCAGACTAGAGCGCTCCGCCGACGCCGTGCCCAGATGGCGGAGCTCTTCTCTGCGGACCCTGCGGCGGGGAAGGCCTCGACGTCGGCCTCGGCTTCGGCTCCGGCCTCGACCTCGGCCTCCGGTCCCTCGACCTCGCCGCGACCCTCGACTTCCTCCAAGCCTGCTGCCTCGACCAAACCTGCTTCGGGTAAGTCCCCCCTTCCATCCTCGACTCCAGGGTCGGCGAAGAAGCCATCCTCGGGCTCCTCGACTGCGGGTGGGTCGTCCTCGGCCCCGCCCCGAGTAACAAAGTCTAGTGCCCCGAGGGAATACTCGAGATCGATGTCGCCCTCCAGGGAGCACCCTTCGGCCCTGGACCTGCCAGCCATGATGGAGGTTCCGGCCTTCCAGGACTTGCTCCGAGCGCTGATTGCCTCGGAGCTGTCCGGGGCCCTCGCGCACCTGCAGCAGGCTTCGGCCTCGACTGCTCCGGCCTCGACTGCCTTGGCGTCGGCGGCCTCGGTCTCGGCGCCCTCGGCTTCGGCCCCCGGGGGTCTGCCGACCTCGATCCCGACCTTGCCCTCGACCTCGGTTGACCAGCTTGAGAGAAGTGTCAGGCCTCGGGACAAGGTGCGTCGGGTTAGGAGGATCTCTTCCACGTCCTCTTCCTCGAGGTCCTCCCGGGGCTCCTCGCCCTCGGGTCGGCCTCGGGCGAGGCGTCGGCCGAGGAAGCCCAAGCATTCTCGGGCTTCTCCTCGGAGATGCGTCGCTCCTCGCCGACCGGGGGTGAGACCTTGCGTGTCTCGGAGCTCCGCCTCGACAATCAGAGGCTTTTCCGGTCCCCCGTGGGGAGGGGTTCGAGAGACTCCTCGCTGAGACAGAGGGGACGGGCCTCGGTTCCTCATACCCCGGGGACTTCCCCCAAGGGCTCCTTGGGGCATAGGCGGTCCCCGACCCCTTCGAGGTCGCTCGGTACGGCCTCCTGGGGATCAGGGTCTGGTAGGGAGCCTCGGTATTCCCGCGAGGCCTCCCCCTCTTTTTTGGCGGCTCGGACTTCGAACTCCTTCCCCGCCTGCCAGGCCCTTTTCCTTCTCAAAATTCGTGCAGGATATGGCACGTGCTTTGGACCTGGACTTGCTTGCTGGTTCCCAGTACACGAAGGAGTTTTTGGAGGAACAAGATTTGCCCACTCCCCCGAGAGAAACTCCTCGTCTGCCTCTCAATAAGGTCCTCCACCAGACCTTCCTGAGAAATTTGGACTCCCCTCTTACAGTCACAGCGGTGCCTTCTAAGATGGAGTTCAAGTACCGGACCATCCCATGTAAGGGCTTCGAGAAAGCACAACTGTCGCACCAGTCGTTGCTCGTTGAATCGGCGCTGAAGAAGTCGCAGCCCGCTAAGGTCTCGGCGGCGGTCCCGCCCGGACGGTAGGGACGGACCCTGGACAAGTTTGGTCGTCGCCTCTATTCCAATTCATTGATGGCTACCAGGGTCCTTAATTATGCCTTTACGTTTTCCTCTTATCTCCGAAGCATGGTCAAGGACTTGCCTCGTTATCAAGGAGTCTTGCCGGATTTCCACAAGGAGGGTTTTGCCACGTTCATGTCCAACTTATCTCAGCTGCGTCTGTACCTGTTTCACGCTGTCTACGACACATTTGAACTGGCCTCCAGGGTATCCGCCTTTGCAGTGGCAATGCGCCGGCTGGCATGGCTACGTACCCTGGACATGGACCTGAACTTGCAGGAACGTCTGGCCAATCTACCCTGTATTGGCTCTGAATTATTTGATGAGTCCCTGGAGGCAGCAACCAAACGTCTGTCGGAACAGGAGCGCTCCCTTGCCTCCTTGGTCCGTCCTAAACCTTGGGTCCCGCCGCAGAAGCCATTCCGGCCTCCCCCGAGGCGATACAAACTCTATCGCCAAGACAGATTAGTTTCCAAGTTTCCAAGTTTATTGGTTTTTAATATCCCGACCATCAAGCAATTGTCTGGCCGGTTAACAATCAGATTAAAAAAGAATTAATAGTAATAGAATGTGAATGGAAATATCTTAAATTAAACATAAATGACAAAGACTTGACATACTGGAATGTGAGGAAATTGTGGGGGAAGGGAAAAAGTTACATTGTATAGAAGAAATGGAGAGAGTGGGGAGGGGATGTACATGAGGAGGGGGGAGCGTTGAAGTAATGAATAATGGATATTTGCCTAATGAAAGAAAAAGAGGGTTTTTTTTTTTTTTTTTAGGTTTGGTTAAATGCGTCCCGAAATAAGAATGTCTTTAAATTTGTCTTAAATTTAGCAAGTTGTTGTTCATCACGGAGATGTTGTGGCAGTGAGTTCCACAATGTTGGGGCGGTAACAGCGAAATTGGTTTTACGAGTATAATAAAAGTCTTTTAGGGACGGTATAAAAAGGAGTTTTTGGTCTGAAGATCTCAATGTGCGCGGGGAACTTTGAGGTATAAGAAGCTTGTCAAGAAAAGTCGGTTGATGTAGAAGTTTGATTTTGAAAGTGAGAAGGATGATTTTGTAAGTAATACGGTAGGAGATAGGAAGCCAATGAGCTTCCTTTAAGAGAGGAGTGACGTGGTCAGATTTACTTTTCTTATAGATAAGTTTTATAGCGGTATTTTGTATTAGTTGGAGGCGTCGTAGTTCTTTTTGTGAGAGGCCATTAAGAAGAGAATTGCAGTAGTCTAGGTGAGAAATTACCAGAGAGTGGGTCAAGATGGTGATAGAGTCAGTGTTCAGAATGGAAGTTAAAGATCTAATAATGTGGAGTTTAAAAAAACATACATTAGGACAGAAAGGCGGAGGAATAGCACTATACATAAAAGAAAACATACAATCGACAAGAATGGACATAGCAGAGACGGCCAACAAGCTAGAATCGCTATGGGTTAAAATACCAGGAAGGAAAGGGCCTGAAATAAAGATAGGTCTATACTATCGTCCACCCGGACAAACCGGAGAAATCGATGAAGAAATGGAAGCCGAGATGAAGCGAGAATGCAAAAGCGGTAACACAGTTATTATGGGAGACTTCAACTACCCTGGGATAGACTGGAGTCTTGGAAGCTCAAGATGCGCCAGGGAGGCAGACTTTCTGGAGGCTGTACAAGATTGCTTCATGGAGCAGCTTGTTAGAGAACCGACGAGAGGAAATGCCACTCTCGATCTAATCCTAAATGGGCTAAGGGGACCTGCAAAGGAAGTGGAAGTAGTGGGACCGTTGGGAAACAGCGATCATAATATGATCAAGTTCAAGGTGGAAATAGGAATACTGAAAGGAAAGAGAACCATAGCGACAACTTTTAACTTCAAGAAGGGAAACTACGAAGCAATGAGAGGAATGGTAAAGAAGAAACTTAGGAACACTTCCAAAAAATGGCATACGGTAGAACATGCCTGGTCCTTTTTCAAGAATACAGTGAGCGAGGCGCAAAATCTGTATATCCCCAAATTCAGAAAAGGGTGCAACAAGAGTCGAACAAAAGACCCGGCGTGGATAACTAAAATAGTGAAGGAAGCGATAGGCAATAAGAAAAACTCATTCAGAAAATGGAAGAAGGACAAATCTGAGGGAAACTGGAAAGATCACAGAAAGTATCAAAAAGAATGTCATCGTGTGGTTCGAAAAGCCAAAAAAGAGTATGAAGAGAGGCTAGCCAGGGAAGCACGAAATTTCAAGCCGTTCTTTAGATATATTAAAGGGAAACAGCCGGCTAGGGAAGAGGTGGGACCACTGGACGACGGAGACCGGAAGGGAGCGGTGAAGGAAGAGAAAGAGGTCGCAGAAAGACTTAACATGTTCTTTTCATCGGTATTTACAAGCGAAGACACAACCAACATACCGGAACCTGAACAAATCTTCAAGGGAAATCAAGCACAAAAGTTAACATCCATGGAAGTGAGCCTTGATGAGGTGCGCAGGCAGATAGAAAAACTAAAAACTGACAAATCGCCGGGTCCGGATGAAATCCATCCAAGGGTTCTGAAGGAACTAAAGGAGGAAATAGCAGAACTACTGCAGCAAATTTGCAACCTATCTCTGAAAACAGGTGTGATTCCGGAGGATTGGAAGATAGCCAACGTAACGCCCATCTTTAAAAAGGGATCAAGAGGGGACCCGGGAAACTACAGACCGGTGAGTCTGAACTCGGTTCCGGGGAAAATGGCGGAAGCACTGATAAAAGAAAACATCGATAAAACATTTTGAAAGAAACGAACTTCTGAAAACCAGCCAACATGGTTTCTGCAGGGGAAGATCGTGCCTGACTAACTTACTGCACTTCTTCGAAGGAATTAACAAACAAATGGACAGAGGAGACCCCATAGACATCATATACCTAGATTTCCAGAAAGCCTTTGACAAGGTGCCTCATGAACGTCTACTCCGGAAACTGAAGAACCATGGGGTGGACGGAGACGTGCATAGATGGATCAGAAACTGGTTAGAAGGTAGGAAACAGAGGGTAGGGGTGAAGGGCCACTACTCAGACTGGAGAAAGGTCACGAGTGGTGTTCCGCAGGGCTCGGTGCTCGGGCCACTGCTTTTTAACATATTCATAAATGATCTAGAAACAGGGACGAAGTGTGAGATAATAAAATTTGCGGACGACACCAAACTATTTAGTAGAGCTCGGACAAAGGAGGACTGCGAAGAATTGCAAAGAGACTTGGACAAACTAGGGAAATGGGCAGAGAGATGGCAGATGAAATTCAATGTTGGGAAGTGTAAAGTATTGCATGTGGGAAGCAAAAACTCGAGGTATAATTATGAGATGGGAGGGAAGTTTTTGAATGAGAGTGCACAAGAAAGGGACTTGGGGGTGATGGTGGACATGACAATGAAGCCGACAGCACAGTGCGCAGCTGCCACTAAGAGAGCGAATAGAATGCTAGGTATAATCAAGAAAGGTATTACAACCAGAACGAAAGAAGTTATCCTGCCGCTGAATCGGGCAATGGTGCGTTCACATCTTGAGTACTGCGTCCAGTATTGGTCACCGTACCTTAAAAAGGATATGGCATTGCTCGAGAGAGTTCAGAGGAGAGCAACACGACTGATTAAGGGGATGGAAAGCCTTTCATATGCTGAGAGATTGGAAAAACTGGGACTCTTTTCCCTAGAAAAGAGAAGATTAAGAGGGGATATGATAGAGACTTACAAGATCATGAAGGGCATAGAGAGAGTAGAGAGGGACAGATTCTTCAAACTTTCAGAAAATAAAAAAACAAGAGGGCATTCGGAAAAGTTGAAAGGAGGCAAATTCAAAACTAATGCTAGGAAGTTCTTCTTTACACAACGTGTGGTGGACACCTGGAATACAATTCCAGAGGAAGTTATAGGGCAGAGTACAGTACTGGGGTTTAAGAAAGGTTTGGACAAATTCCTGCTGGAAAAGGGGATAGAGGGGTATAGATAGAAATTTACTGCACAGGTCCTGGACCTGTTGGGCCGCCGCGTGAGCGGACTGCTGGGCGCGATGGACCTCGGGTCTGACCCAGCGGAGGCATTTCTTATGTTCTTATGATACCCCCAGAAGTCCACGCCTGCCTTCTCTAGACCCCCGCCCCGGCGCCCGTCGCAACAAGGTAGGGGAGGCCAACAAAAACCTCAGGCGCAGGGGGCGTCCAAGCTGGCGCCGTCTTTTTGACATGATGTGCGGATGGGGGCGGGCCCCCTCCGCACTCTCGCCGAACCCCCTTCCTATCGGGGGTCGGCTCCTAGCCTTTTATGCGGCCTGGACCAGGATCACATCAGATGCTTGGGTGCTCCGGATTATCTCCGAGGGCTACTCGCTCAATTTCTCAGCCACGCCGCCGGAACATCCGCCGGGGGCTTACCCATTCAGTCAAGCCCAACTTCCTCTTCTTCTCGCGGAAGCGAGGGCCTTGTTGAGCCTTCGGGCGGTGGAACCTGTACCCCCCAACCAACGAGGGCGGGGGTTTTACTCCCGTTACTTTCTGGTCCCAAAGAAGACCGGGGACTTACGCCCCATTTTGAACCTCCAGAAGCTCAACAAGTTCCTGGTCCGGGAGAAGTTCCGTATGTTGTCGCTTTCGGTGTTGTATCCTCTTTTGGAGGAAGGGGATTGGATGTGCTCCCTAGACTTAAAGGAAGCATATACTCATGTTCCGGTGCATCCCGCCTTCCGCAAATTCTTACGGTTTCAGGTGGGGGAGTTGCACCTTCAATATCGGGTCCTCCCCTTCGGACTGGCTTCATCCCCTCGAGTCTTCACGAAGTGTATGGTGGTGGTGGTCGCTGCAGCCCTGCGATCTCGGGGGCTACAGGTCTTTCCCTACCTGGACAATTGGCTGATCAAGGCGTCGACCAGGGAGGGAGTTATCTCAGCGACCCGACAGACTATCATCTTCCTTCAACGTCTGGGGTTCGAAGTGAATTTTCCCAAATCTCAGTTGTGCCCGGCTCAATCCCTTCAGTTTATCGGAGCCGTGCTGGACACGGTTCGCCTCTGTTCGTTCCTCCCTCCTCCTCGGTTGGAGGCCCTACTTCGGTTGAGTCGCCATGTTTCGCTGATGCCCGCAGTATCGGCTCAGCGCATGATGATGCTTCTGGGCCACATGGCATCGACCGTCCACGTCACTCCATTCGCCCGGTTGCATCTGAGGTTCCCTCAGTGGACCTTGGCCTCGCAGTGGCGTCAGGATCGCGACCCAGTCTCTTGTCCGATAACGGTGACTCCTTCTTCTTTGAGACGCTCGCTCCGTTGGTGGACCAACTCTTCCAATCTTTCAGGGGGTTTGCTCTTTCTCGTTCCTCCGCATCGCAAGGTTCTGACCACGGACTCCTCGGAGTACGCGTGGGGGGCTCATCTCGACGGTCTGCGGACTCAGGGTCTATGGTCGGCAGAGGACCGTCTTTGTCACATCAATGTGTTGGAGCTTCGTGCCATTTTTCTGGCGGCTCGAGCGTTCTGCCACTTGCTACACGATCAGGTAGTCCTCGTGCGGACGTACAATCAGGTGGCAATGTATTATGTGAACAACCAGGGGGGAACGGGCTCTTGGTCCCTGTGCTGGGAAGCCCTGCGCCTTTGGGAATGGGCGGTCTCCCAGAACATCTTCCTACGTGCGGTTTACATTCAGGGAGAGAGAAACTGTCTGGCAGACAAACTCAGTCGTCTTCTCCAGCCGCACGAGTGGTTGCTGAACTCCCGGGTCCTGCGGGAGGTCTTCGACCGCTGGGGAACTCCTCAGGTGGATCTGTTTGCCTCCCCGGAGACTCGCAAACTGCCCCTCTATTGTTCTCGGATGTACTCCCCGGACCGTCTCGAGGCCGACGCCTTTCTTCTCGACTGGGGAGGGAGGTTCCTTTATGCGTTTCCTCCTTTCCCTCTGATCTTGAGAACGTTGGTTCATCTCAAGGCGTCCAGAGCCACTATGATTCTCATTGCGCCTCGTTGGCCGCAGCAGCACTGGTTCTCCCTGCTCCTTCAACTCAGTGTCAGGGAGCCTTTGCTTCTGCCTGTTTTTCCCTCTCTGCTGTCTCAGAGCCGGGGTTCGCTGTTACATCCCAATCTTCAGTCTTTACATCTGACCGCTTGGTTCCTTTCCCCTTGACTTCGGTTCCTGTTTCTCAGTCGGTATGGGAGATTTTGGAAGCCTCGCGCAAGGTCTCGACTAGGCTTTGTTATTCCCAGAAGTGGACCAGATTTTCATCCTGGTGTTCCTCGAACCATCTGGACCCTAGTTTGGTTCCAGTGTCTTCGGTGCTGGAATATTTGTTGCATCTGTCTAAGTCTGGGCTGAAGACGACTTCCATTCGGGTGCATCTCAGTGCCATTGCGGGGTTCCATCGGCATCTCGAGGGTCGGTCTCTTTCTCTTCATCCTCTGGTGACTTGTTTCATGAGGGGTCTCGTGAATGTTCATCCCCCTCTGAAACCTCCTCCTATAGTTTGGGACCTTAATGTGGTCTTAGCTCAACTGATGAAGCCTCCTTTTGAGCCTATCGACAAATCTCATCTTAAGTTTCTCACTTGGAAGGTGGTCTTTTTGCTTGCGCTCACGTCCGCTCGTCGGATTAGTGAGCTGCAGGCTTTGGTTGCGGATCCACCTTTTACTGTGTTTCATCATGACAAGGTGGTTCTTCGCACCCATCCGAAATTTTTGCCTAAGGTTGTGTCTGATTCCCACCTCAATCAGTCCATTGTTCTTCCGGTGTTCTTCCCGAAGCCCCACTCTCATCCTGGTGAGGTGGTGCTTCACACGCTTGACTGTAAGAGGGCGTTGGCCTTTTATCTCCAACGTACCAAGTCTCATCGGAAGGTTCTTTAATTGTTTTTGTCCTTTGATCCTAATCGGGTGGGACATCCTGTTTCCAAGCGCACCTTGTCCAACTGGTTGGCTGCTTGTATTTCTTTTTGCTACGCTCAGGCTGGTCTCACGCTCCATGGTCGAGTCACGGGGCATAAGGTCCGGGCTATGGCAGCTTCTGTTGCTTTCCTCCGGTCTACTCCTGTGGAGGACATATGTAAAGCTGCCACTTGGTCTTGGGTTCATACGTTCACCTCCCACTACTGTCTGTACACTTTGTCCAGAAGCGATGGCCGGTTTGGCCAGTCGGTGTTACGTAATCTGTTTTCCTAAATTGCCATCCTCCCACCTGCCCTTTTTTGGTTGGCTTGGAGGTCACCCACATGTGAGAATATCATGCCTGCTTGTCCTGGGATAAAGCACAGTTACTTACCGTAACAGGTGTTATCCAGGGACAGCAGGCATATATTCTCACAACCCGCCCTCCTCCCCGGGGATGGCTTCTTTGCTGGTTATGGAACTGAGGACCACGAGGTGGGGATGCGCCCTCTAGTGGGCAAGAAGGCATGCACATGCATGGTGCAGTGTAGCAAACTTGAAACTTCAATCAAGTTTGCTTGAAAAGCTGTCCGCGCTGGGGCTCCGTAGATGACGTCACCCACATGTGAGAATATATGCCTGCTGTCCCTGGATAACACCTGTTACGGTAATAATAATAATAATAACTTTATTCTTATATACTGCCAACAATCTTGCGACTTCTAGGCGGTTTACAATAAAGGGAAACTGTAAATACAATAAATAGAAGCTGTACATGCAACGAATTAAGGAGTATTGCAGTGTACATCTGATAGTATCAACATTAGTAGTAGTAACAACAGTTTGTGGGCTGCAAGGCCAAGAAGTGCCATGCTGCTTACAGAGAAGTAGAAATATTCCATGAATTGAATGGAGTGTTCATAGTTGGTGATTAGGGGTTAGGGTTAACAGTTTACACGATCTGGTTTGTGATGGTGTTACGAGGGCTGATGTTCTGGTTCGATGTCTAGGTATTTTAAGAACAGGTAGGTTTTTAGGTGTTTCCTAAATTCTCCATAGTTGTTTGTGTGTGTAAGTAACTGTGCTTTACATAAGATGACTTCATCCTTCATACTTTCTCTCAAGTTCAAAGTACTTAGTTTATAACTTTGCTCTTTTTGAAACCGAAGTGGTTGCTTTGTATTTACCGTCTTCCAATGAAGCCTTCGTTTCACTGGACACATTTACCCACCCGTCAGGGATAAAATTTTAGCAGCACTAAAAAGAGAAATAGACGTTACTAAACTTATACACAAGCTTATAAAGGATTTTGTGTTGTTAAATTCTTTACTTTTTTCAGTTTAGCTACACAATACTATCGGTTCTGAGCAAACAGGCAAACGAGGCTCGGCATATTTATATAGAAGAGCGGCATGACGTCAGATGCCTACACGTACTCAGGACTGATTGCTCATTCTTAAGGTGGCTTAGCAATATGTTAAGCTACCATGGAAATACACGGGAAGATCACTTCTTCTTAAGGTGGTTGGACAAAACAATGCAAGTTCATTCCAGGCAAACGGGTATTAATAAAAATGTTGCCATTCCAGACTTTTTATTCAATCCATGCAGTTCAACTGAATTCAAACGATAGACCCAGCGTTGTTCTCTCTGAGCCAAAGTTAAAAAAAAAAAAGAAAAATACCCTCCCCTCCTGTCTATAATCAAAGCTTTTAATGCAAAGAAGTCGTGTTTGTGTTCATGACAACGTTTGGCATGTGGGGTAGTCAAAATCCCTCTTGTGTTCGTTCAGTCTGATATTAAAAGCTCTTGATCTCCCACATAAATTAAATTACAGGGACAAATAAGTATGTACAGTTGTATCTTGGATTATCCCAGGACAAGCAGGCAGGTATTTTCAGAAGTGGGTGATGTGATCCAACGGAGCCTCGATGCGGACGCCTCACAAGCAGTCTTGCTTGAAGAAACTCGAAGTTTTGAGTCGCCCGCACTGCGCATGTGCTAGTGCCTTCCTGCCCAGCGTAGGGCGTGTCTCCTCAGTTCTTACTTTTCTGAGGAGCCGAGAAGTCCGTCTTCTACTCTCTTCGTGAAGTTTTTTCACTTGTGCCTTAAGTCCGCGGTTTTGGGTTATTTTTCTCAGAATCGCTGATTTTCGTCGTGCTTTTCTTGTTTAAAAAAAAAAAAAAAATTTCTTCCAGCAGGCCACATGGCCGCAGCCCCGCGGTTTCGATCTTGCGGTGGAGCTTTTTCGGCCTATGTCCTGGCCTGCGACCGGTTTTAAAAAGTGATCCAAGTGCCAGCGCGCAATTTCACTGACGGACCCTCATCGACGCTACATTCGGTGTCTTGGGCCTCAGCACCTTCCGAAATCGTGCCGGCCTTGCTCAACACTTACAGCCCGTGCTTTCAAGCGTTGTTGCCTCTTTTGGGGAGCAGCTTTAAAGCATGGAGTCTTCGATGGAGCTTTCATCGAAGGGTGCTTCACCTTCGACCTCATCCGAAGCTCTCCAGCCTTCCACGTTTACTGCTCCGAGCCTCATCAAACCTGATTTGTTTGTACCGGCTCAGCCTTCGACGCCGGCTGCGGTGCCTTCCTCTGTCTCTTCAGGTCAGATAGTGCAGCAGCCCATTCCCCCGGTAGTGCTCAAATTGCCCAAGGCTTTTAAGTCCAAGCACTCTCACACTGCCTCAAAGGAGCACGAAGCCCGTGCAGGTGGTCCCGTTGGTGACGCGGATCCATCCTTGCCGGCTTCGTTCCAGACCTTACTTGAGAAGCAATTAATTCAGCTCTTTACCACAATGGGACCGCAGCTTCTCTCTCAACTCCAGCCTGGGCATGTGGAGGTCTCCCACGAGGTCGAGCTGCCTCCTGTGCCTCAGCCGTACACATAGTCTCTACAGGGAGCTGAGTCTCTGCGAGTGTCTGGTCTGGCATCGATGCATGCATCGCAAGGAGCAGTCTTTGCCCATGAATTCCAGGAGGTTCTGGCCTCATTGTCCCAGCTTCGGCTGCAAGTGCTGCAGTCCTCTTATGATGCCTTTGAGCTATCTGCTCAGTCTACTGCGTGTTCGGTGGTCATGCGACGCCTGATGTGGCTCAGGACCTTCGACATGGACCCAAATCTGCAGGACCGGCTGGCTAATGTCCCTTGTGCTTGCACTGACCTCTGAGTCCATTGAGGCAGTGATCAAGAAGCTTTCGGACCATGAGAAATCCTTTCAATCTATTCTCCGTCCTAAGCCTAAGCCAGCTCCTTCTTGTCCTTCACACCCGTCTTTGATTTACTAATGGCGTTTTCCACCAAAACAGACTCCTGCCACTCGTCAGCCTCTCAAGAGGCAGCATCCACAGAAGCAGCAGAAGCCTGTGACCAAGGCTCCTCAGCCTTTTTTACTGTCTTCTAGAGAGCATAACATCCGTCGTTCTTCCCTTCCCCGTTTTCCCCCTATCGGAGGTCGTCGTCCATCATTTTTAACATCGATGGACGACTATTACCACCGACCTCTGGGTCCTTTCCATCGTAAGGGAGGGATACTCTCTTCAATTCCATCAGGTTCCTCCAGAACATCTCCACCTCTGTCCAGACCGCTCTTCTTCTTCAGAAAGCTCAGGCTTTGTTGCAGCTCTGAGCTATCGAGCCAGTTCTTTGGCTCAACAGAACAAGGGATTTTACTCCCGGTACTTCCTTGTTCCGAAGAAGACGGGCGATCTGCGTCCTATTTTGGATCTCAGGGTGCTCAACAAATATCTGGTCAAAGAAAAGTTTTGTATACTGACTCTGGCATCTCTGTATCCCCTCCTCGAGCAGAACGACTGGATCTCAAGGAGGCCTACACTCGCATTCCTATCCATCCGGCCTCCCGCCAATACCTCAGATTTCGGGTGGGAAATCTACATTATCAGTACAGAGTGCTCCCCTTCGGCCTGGCCTCGTCACCCAGAGTCTTCACCAAGTGCCTGGTAGTGGTGGCCGCAACACTCAGGAACCATTTATGTTCAGGTGTTTCCCTACCTGGATGACTGGCTCATCAAGGATTCCACGTCTCAGGGGGTCGTCCTGGCGACCTAGCAGACTATCTGGTTCCTGCAGAGTCTGGGGTTCGAGATCAACTTTCCAAAATCCCATCTTCAACCTTCTCAGACTCTTCCATTCATCGGAGCTGTTCTGGATACTATCCAACTCGGAGCATTCCTCCCTCAGCAGCGTCTGGAAGCTCTTTTCCTCCTTTGTCATACGGTGTCCTCTCGCCCGTCCATCTCTGGGCCACATGGCCTCAAAAGTACACGTGACTCCATTTGCCAGACTTCACCTCAGAATTCCCTAGTGGACCCTGGCATCTCAGTGGATGCAGGTTTCTGACCCTCTGTCTCGACACATCCAGGTCACTCCTGCTCTGACACAGTCTCTTTGCTGGTGGATGCTCTCTTCCAATCTATCCAGGGGCTTACTTTTTCACACGCCCCCCCCCCCCCCCCATCAAATGGTTCTCACGACTGACTCTTCGACTTACGCTTGGGGGGCTCATCTGGATGGTCTCCGTACTCAAGGCTATTGGACCAGTACGGATCGCCTGTGCCACATCAATCTCCTGGAACTCAGGGCGATTTTCAATGCTCTCAATACTTTTCAGTATCTGCTTCACGACCGTGTTGTCCTCATTCGCACGGACAACCAAGTCGCCATGTATTATGTCAACAGACAGGGGGGCACGGGATCGGCCTCCTGTCAAGAGGCTCTAAAAGTCTGGGACTGGGCAATTTGCCACAACACCTTCCTCAAAGCTGTCTACATTCAAGGTGAGGACAATGCCTTAGCGGACAACTTGAGTCGTCTTCTACAACCTCACGAATGGACTCTCCTTTCCATGGCCCTTCATCACATTTTCTCTCAGTGGGGAACGCCTCAAATAGACCTTTTTGCAGCCCCCCACAACTTCAAGCTGCCTCAGTTCTGCTCCAGGATCTACATTCCTCATCGCCTCGAGGCAGATGCTTTTCTTCTGGACTGGACGAATCTCTTTCTATATGCATTTCCTTCATTTCCTCTCATTCAAAAGACTCTAGTCAAGCCGAAGTGCGGCCATGCCACCATGATTCTAATTGCTCCTCGGTGGCCCAGACAACCTTGGTACTCCCTTCTACTTCAACTCAGCAGCAGGGAGCCATTCGTTCTACCAGTCTTTCCCTCGCTGCTTACACAGCATCAGGGATCTCTGCTTCATCCCAACCTGCAGTCTCTCCACCTGACAGCTTGGTTCCTCTCAACATAACTCCTCTCCAGTTTTCTCAAGCTGTGAGGAATGTTTTGGAAGCTTCACGGAAGCCTGCTACTAGACAATGCTATCACCAAAAGTGTACTAGATTTTCTACTTGGTGTTTTTCTCATCATCAAGAGCCACAACCTTCCTCCTTGTCTTCAGTTTTGGACTATCTTTTGCACCTTTCTCATTCTGGTCTCAAGTCTACGTCGATCAGAGTCCATCTTAGTGCAATTGCTGCTTTCCATCAGCCTCTCCAAGGGAAACCTCTCTGCTCATCCTGTGGTTTCCAGGTTCATGGGGTTTTACTAATTTGCATGGGATGATCGGGATCGGATTGCTATAGGCCTTAGTGAATCGGGTCGGATGGAAATCTGGTCGTTAAGGGCTCGCAAACCGATCGGTACACGATCGTTTTGCTTAGTGAATCTAACCCTAACTTTGACAAAGCTCTGTTAAGGTTTTGCTCTTAATTGGGGAGAATCTGTCCAAGGCTCTCTGGAGCAGTTTCCTTTTTGTTTTGCTAAAGCTTTATTTTCTTACAGCAAGTATTTTGTTTGCTGAGACAATCCTAATTATACAGGGCTGGTGAAAGAGGACTGATATAGAAAGACTAAAAGTCAAGCCACTATTCTTGTGTGATTTTTGTTTAGAATTAGAGCCAGTCTGTTAGTTTGTGAAGCTAGGTTGGCTCAGAGCTTTATATTTTGGTTGTTATGCAACTGTATTGAAAAGTACTGCAACCTGCTGATAATATCAGGGCAGGCTGACCAGGGGTCAGAAATAAAAGTACACCTTTTTGTTTTGTACAATCTTGGGGGGGGGGGTTCCTTGTCTATTATACTGTTGTCATTTACCTGACATTATTCAATATAGGTTGGTTCCTAGGGAAGAGCCTGAAGGGTTCCTTGGTAGGAAGGAACATGCCAAGACAGTCTTGGTCGCAGAGAACCCGGCTCGCTGTGCTTATCTGGGACCGTGGTTGTGACAATATGCAAGCTAGGTTGAAAGCTGGATGCTTGAAAGGTAGGGACATGTTCAGGATCAGTATCAGACTCTAAGACATTGGCAATGAATGAGCTGGTGTCACTTGAAATTTTGCTAATGCAGAGTCTAGCAGTGTCTGTGGGCTTAAATTGGTGATTTTCCTCTTGTTCCAGCCACTGTTTGGCCTATACTAAACATTTGCTCTGAGCAGGTCTTATTGCTTCAATATCTTCCTTAGCAATGAAGAACAATTTGATTCCCAAGACAGATTTATTGCAGAATTCAAATAAATCTTGGTGTCAAAATTTAGTTATTGAGAGGGCATTGTAAGCTGCTTCATCCCAACCTGCAGTCTCTACACCTGACAGCTTGGTACCTCTCAACATAACTCCTCTTCAGTTTTCTCAACCTGTAAGAGACATTTTCTACGTGTTATTTTTCTCACGATAAGGAGCCTCAACATTCCTCCTTATCTTCTGTGCTAGATTATCTTTTGCACTTTTCCACCTCTGGCCTCAAGTCTACATCGATTCGAGTCTATCTCAGTGCAATTGCTGCTTTCCATCATCCTCTCTGCTCATCCAGTGGTTTCCAGATTCATGAAAGGACTTTTCAATGTCAAACCTCCTCTCAAACCGCCTCCTGTGGTTTGGGACCTCAATATTGTCTTTACTCAACTCATGAAGCCTCCATTTGAACCAATGTCTACGGCTCATTTGAAGTATCTCACTTGGAAAGCGGTGTTTCTCATTGCCCTCACTTCTGCTCGAAGAGTCAGTGAGCTGCAAGCTTTAGTTGCTGATCCACTTTTCACTGAATTCCATCATGACAAGGTGGTCCTCCGTACTAGCCATTCCCAATTGGAGGGATCGCTTTTATTCTTTTTAGAAGTAAGCCTAACCCACATATCATGGAAGTATTGTATGAATTTAGTTAAACAAGGATGATTAGCAAGTTTTATGATGTCTAAAGGAAATATTGTAAAATACACACTATTATAAAAAACACATAATAGGACTATGCTCCTGAAACCTGACTAAACTCCTGCAACTGACAGAAATAGAAGCTTAAACATAAAAACCATGGGCCCTCCTTACACTTGATTTTCCCTAATAACTAAATAGTAAGTGAAGGGGTTGATTTTTGTGACCATTGGATAGAAACAAGTACATCTATTTTAGATAAGTGCCCCTAAACGAAAAAGTAAACTTTGTTTGAATAAGCATAATAAGTGGTTTGATAATGAACTCTTAAAAATGAAACAATTAGTAAGATGATTGGAAAGGATCTGGCAAAAAACTGGACTATTATTAGATCGGAATAATTGGAGATCCAACATAAAAATTTACAAACAATTGATAAAAGAAAAACGTAAAGTATTTTATTCATCTAAAATTGATTCATCTAATATGGGTTCAATGGGTATCAATACAAAAGAACTGTTCAATCTGGTTACAAATTTGATACCACATGCCACATTCAATCTATGCATAATATTATGTTACCTTTAGCAAATGATTAGCTCAGCATTTTGATTTAAAAATTAAAAATCTATGAAATAAGTGCTCGATAAATGATACTCATGAATATCAAATGCCTAATATGCAAGGATATGTAATACAAGTGGATATGATTTGGAGCTCCTTCCATGATTTAGAATGGAATAATTATATTAAATTATATAACAAATATGCTAAATCATATTGTGTTTTGACTCTTGTCCACTGGAAATTATAAAATCAGCTCCATTAGATTTTAAACTGAATTTGTTGAATTATCTGACTCATAAATTAAAGAATGGAAAATTCCTCACTAATAATGGTCATATTATAACTCCAATTCCAAAACCCCCAAAGAATCATTAACATTAATCACTAATTATAGACCAGTAGCACCCATCCTATTTTTTGTAAAAATTATGGAATATCTTGATCAATTTTCTCTCTTGCATGAATCTTTAGACTTTTATTTAGTACCGAGACAGTAATTGAAGCTATTTTAGACAATTTACGTTCTTTGTTTAGTAAAGATCTTAATGCCTTGATCATGCAATTTGATATGAGTTCTGTATTTGATTTAGAGGACTATGGGAAATTGCTGCAAAGTTTGGATGCTATATTGGTATTTGAGGAGAGGTGTTAGAATGGTTTAGGACAGGGGTAGGGAACTCTGGTTCTCGAGAGCCATATTCTAGTCGGGTTTTCAGGATTTCCCCAATGAATAGCAAATAGATCTCATGCATATTCATTGGGGAAATCCTGAAAACCTGACTGGAATATGGCTCTCGAGGACCAGAGTTCCCTATCCCTGGTTTAGGGGCTTTCTCATGTCTCGTACCTACAAGTTTGTTTCAATAATGATCTTTCAGGTATTTGGAATAATTTTTATCCCAGGACAAGCAGGCAGGTATTC